>NC_041385.1:581277242-581318369 GCF_002162155.2 Triticum dicoccoides
GTGGGCACCTCGTGTGCTCTTCGGATTCCGTTTTCTTGCATGATACTTCTTTTGGTCGGTAAAAATTCATTATATAATATCCCCAAGGTTTTGACCACCGTACCACGACGAAATCCACTGCTTTTGTTTCGGGCTGTTTTTCTGACAGATCTAGATCACCATGACGTCTTCAAGCGCCCGCAAGGACAAGTTTTTCGAGAAGGTCATCAACCCCTACCTCACGGAGGTGCTGCAACACCCTCAAACCATTGAGATGCATGAGGGGGTGCTGCACATCTGCGATGTTGAGGGACCAAGGAGGACCGGAAGCGTGGAGACAAGACTCGAAGCAATGGAACAACAAGTTTTCAAGTGCCAAGGGATGGTGGAACACGGACTCAACGTCAACCACATGATGATCGCGGAGTTCACCAACAACCACAAGCTGGATGCCAAGAACATTGGGGAAACCATCTTCAAGCTTCATGAGAAAATCGAGCACCTCTAAGCCCAGATCTATGACCCGCAAAACCAAATCTGTGAGTATGAATATAGATTCAAGAGGATGAGTTTGGCTGCAGATTTGAGGATCCCGGAGACTCGAACATCCTTCTATGATGGTGAGCCTATGCCTTGGAAGATGGACGACAAGCATACATCATCAACAACTCCATCATCACCACCTCCGAAGAAGGAGACATAAACACATGGGTATGGGCACTCCCCTTGGCAACTGCCAAGCTTGGGGGAGGTTCCCCGGTTGAAAGGATAGAGATGGACCTAGAGGGGGGTGAATAGGTACAATTACAAATTTTAGTTATTACTTAGCAATTTTAGGCAATAATGCGGAATATGAAGGTGAGTCTAACAATTGCAAGTGTAGTACTAAGTACTAAGCAAGTAACACGAGTATATAAGTGAGCAAGCACAATATGATATAAGTAAGTGCTAAGAGACAAGTAACCACAAGTAGAGAGTTAGGGTTAGGAATAACCGCAACTCCGGGAGACGGGGATGTATGCCGATGTTCACTTCCTTGGAGGGAAGGTAGTCACTGTTAGAGAGGTGGATGTTACCACAAAGGCACACCAACACCACGAAGGCTCACCCTATTCTCCCTTTGAGACAACACCACGGAGGCGTTTCTCAACCACTAGTGGTAGACCTTGGGGTGGTCTCGAAACCCTCACAAACTTTTCCGGGGGTAATCACAAAGGTCGATTCCTCTCCGAAAGATTCCTACCACCTAGGAGTCTCCAACCTCCAAGAGTAATAAGAACGATGGGGAAAAGCTCAAGACTTGCTCAAATCACGAATTCCTTTGGTGCAAAGAAGGGGAAGGAGTGGATCTATCACTTGATTGGAGAACTTCTCTCAAATGTTCCTAAATCACTTGGGGATATAGGATTTGGTGTAGAGGATTGAGAGAGAGAATGAAAAGTGTTCTTGGCAAGCTCAAAGTGAATGGTCAACCTCATCCCATGGAAGGGAGAAGCCTATATATAGTGGGTGTGGAAAAAGTAACCGTTTGAGCCACTTAAGTGCACAGAAGAGGTCGGATGTCCGGACAACACCGGACGTCCGGTGGCACAAATATGTCCGGACGTCCGACAGTTATCGGTCGTCTGGCCGCTGGGAACACATAAGACACGAATCGGTACACAACACATGGACGTCCGAGATGTGCCGGTCGTCCGTAGCCCAGACGTCCGAAGAGGCCCAGAAATCCAAAAATTTTGCACATGACATACGAAGCGTCCCCGAGTCGGCATAGCCAAGGACTCTTTAAGACACAACGAGACCACTGTAAAACCAACCGTGAATAGGCGGACCACTAGACGTCGAACCCCAATTTCATATCATACATCCGTCAGAAAGATATCCTAAGAGCTACTTGAATTCCCACCTATGAAACTCCCGAAATTTTCCGGTTATGCAATCAGGTGTTGGGGATACAGGGGAAGCATAATATCTCACCCAAACTAACAAATCCTACATCCAGCTGTATCCATCCTTCAACACATAACCAAGAAACCTTCGGAAATCGTCTACCTCAACCTTCGAAAAGCATCCGTTATACAAGTTATGGCAATACTCCCGTACTCACCTCAGTACTGGGTTATCGGGGTTATCTCACCAACAACTGCATAAAAGAGATTTTCGATGTCGGCGTACTAAACTCAGGTATTCCAGAACTGCAACGATAAAATTATGACGACAACACCTCAGAGCTCAACTCCCCGGGACACTTCCACTAAACCCCTGACAGGAGGCACCAAGACAATGTTCTCATCATAAAACCATCGGAACGATTCCAAGATACCCGCGTGATCCTAAAATTTTTTTTAGTGAAATTTGAGAAGAGAAGAGTCAAAACTCTACGTCAGGATGCCTTACCAGAGCGATGAAGAGACTGGTGAGTAAAAAGAATTCCTAACTCTCCGATATATATAATCCTAAATGACTCAAAATATTTTTCTAGACACAACTCGGCCGCTAAAAACGATCAAGCAGTGGGGCTCCTAAGGTCGGGGAAGGCTCTGATTACCAACTTGTCACGCCCTCGATGCGGCTATATCTCCCACGTGTCGAAGCACGACTTAGAGGCATAACCGCATTGAAAGCAATGTCGCAAGTGAGGTAATCTTCACACAACCCATGTAATACATAAGGGAAAGAGATACATAGTTGGCTTACAATCGCCACTTCACACAATTACATGAATAAAGCATTACATCATCCAGATACAATCAAGGTCCGACTACGGAACCAAAATAAAAGAAGAACCCCAAATGCGACAAAGGTCCCCGATCGACCCCAACTGGGCTCCACTACTGATCAACTAGAACGGAAACAACACAAAGGACAAGATCTTCATCGAGCTCCTCCTGAGCTTGGTTGCGTCACCTGCTCGGTAACATAGACACCTGCAAACTGGTTTTGGAAGTATCTGGTGAGCCACGGGGACTCAGCAATCTCGCACCCGCGAGATCAAGACTATTTAAGCTCATAGGAAGGATGGAGTAATGAGGTGGAGCTGCAGCAAGCGACTAGCATATATGGTGGCTAACATACGCAAATGAGAGCGAGAAGAGAAGGCAAAGCACGGTCGATAAAAGTATGATCAAGAAGTGATCCTGAAACTACTTACGTCAAACATAACTCCAACAACCGTGTTCACTTCCCGGACTCCGCCGGAAAGAGACCATCACGGTTACACACACGGTTGATGTATTTTAATTAAGGTCAACTTCGGGTTTTCTACAACCGGACGTTAACAAATTCCCATCTGCCCATAACCGCGGGCACGACTTTCGAAAGTTCAAATCCCTGCAGGGGTGTCCCAACTTAGCCCATGACAAGCTCTCACGGTCACCGAAGGAATAGACCTCCACCCGAGACGTTCCGATCAGACTCGGTATCCCGGTACAACAAGACATTTCGACAGGGTAAAACTAAACCAGCAACACCGCCCGAATGTGCCGACAAATCCCGATAGGAGCTGCACATATCTCTTTCTCAAGGCACACTCAGATTGTCCTAGGTACGGGTAGGCCAGCCCAGAGTTGCCCCTGGTAGCCACCGGTAGCTGACAGGTGGACCAACACTCAAAGGAGCACTGGCCCGGGGGGGTAAAATAATGATGACCCTTGAGTCTGCAGAACCCAAGGGAAAGAAAAGGCTAGGTGGCAAATGGTAAAACCAATGTTGGGCATTGCTGGAAGAGCTTTACTTAAGACGAAATGTCAATGGGTTCCCATAATAGCCCACCCGTGTAAGGAACGCAAAATCCGGGAACATAACACCGATATGACGGAAACTAGGGCGGCAAGAGTGGAACAAAACACCAGGCATAAGGCCGAGCCTTCCACCCTTTACCAAGTATATAGATGCATTAATTAAGTAAGATATATTGTGATATCCCAACAAGTAAACATGTTCCAACAAGGAACAACATCTCCATGTTCCAACAAGGAACAAACTTCAATCTTCACCTGCAACTAACAACGCTATAAGAGGGGCTGAGCAAAGCGGTAACATAGCCAATCAACGGTTTGCTAGGACATGGTGGGTTAGAGGTTTGACATGGCAATTTGGGAGGCTGACAAGCAAATGGTAGGCATCATAGCATTGGCATAGCAAAAGAGCGAGCAAACTAGCATAGCAAAGATAGTAGTGATTTCGAGGGTATGATCATCTTGCCTGAGATCCCGCAAGGAAGAAGAACGAATCCAAGAAGAAGACAAACGGTCATAGACGAACAAATCCTCACAACTCCGGAACGAAACCGAAGCTAACGAGAGAAGCAACCCGGAAAGAAACAAACAACATAGTAAACACACAAGCATAAACAAGTCATGATGCACAAACAAGTATGATGCATGTCCGGTTTAATGAGGCATGGCATGGCAAAGTGCACAAACAATCCTACAAATTAAATGGAGCTCAATATGCAACTGCATATTGACGAAACACCACGATAAGTTATTTAGTTTGATCCCGTTTATGTACCCAACAATATTAAATGTTGTTAAACATGGCAAGAGGTGAAGCATACTATAAACTATACCATCTAAACAATTTAAATGGGGCCGGATATAAAAAACAACAAATCCGGTAAATCCCCATATGCATTTAGCAATTTAATGCAACAACAAGTTTAAACATTTTAAATGTTGTTATCATGATGCGGATGACATATACAAGTTCTATGCAATTTTATGAAAATGTTGACATGAGCATGATACGAGGCATTTGGTCACCATGGCGGAATGAAAAGGGTGCCACGGCGGCGAGAAAAAAAATGGTGCCACGGCAACATTCCGGTCCCGGTAACTCATGGAGATACCGGTGCAAAAGGAAGTGAGCGGATGCGTGTCGTGCAAGGATGGTGGGGTGATCCCGACTACCGGGTGTCCCACCGGATAGTGGCATGGAAACGAGGAACGTGCACGAAACAAATGGGCACGGTGCAAACATATCGTACATCTCATACAACACATGCATTCGATCACGATCGGTCATCTCGGTGTTATACCTTCGAAGCGTGCATTCGGGGCGGAACGCGTTCGGTACGATGTAGAGGAAGTAGACGTTCTCGTAGCGGTCGTAGAGGAAGTAGTTGTTCACGTGTCGTCGTGGGAAGTAGTCGTACACATGCTGTAGTGGAAGTAGTGGTTCACGGCGACGGTAGTGGTAGCAGTTGTTCATGTCCCGTAGATGAATCGGGGTCCACGGGGTCTTCGAGGGTCGAAGGTAGTCGTACACGGCAACCATAGTTGAACTTGTAGGGCCGACGATGTCGTGGTACTTGGTGCAATGCACGGGATGGTAGTCCAACAATTGTCGGAGAGGGACTTGACGCATCAAAAGTCTTCGGTGCCACGGTACTTAGCGATTCCAGGATGTCGTAGCCGTGTAGTCGTTCATGTATCACCGTGGTGTAGTCGTACTTGGCGTCCGCAGCAACATATCCATGATGGCCAAACAAACCAATAGCGACCGAAGCAGCAGGGTGCGATTGGGTGGTTTGGTTAACGCACAGGGACAGCGTGTGTTCGATCTCCGCCTGAACAAAGACGGCGTGGAGGCAGGAGGGTAACGGCAGCGCCGCAAGCTCTGATGATGCAGCACGACGGGGAGGCGCAGGGACGGCTGGGGTGGACGGATCGGCCTCGGGACGCCGGATCCTGGCTGGTGGCGAAACTCCATGGCGGCAGACGAACTCCTCTGCAACTGCGGCTGATGACGACGCAGAGGAGAGCTTGGGGTTGGGGACGAGCTAGCAGGCCGGTGGCGAGGTCGCCGGCAGCAGAGGCTGCGACGCGGCCGGGCTCGGGCGCTGCGTGCGTGGTGGAGCAGAGGGGGACGCGGGGCTGCTGAGAAGCAGAGGCCGGCGGCGGCGTCAGGTAGACGAGGAGGCGGGGACGAGGGCCGACGAGGGCGCGCGACGGAGCTCAGCGGGCGTGCTCCGATGGAGGTACTTGAACGGGGCGGCGGAGCATGGGCAGGGGCCGACCGGATCTGGAGCTTGAGGCGGCGGCGCTGGAGGTCCGGCCGACGCCACGAACAAAGCGGCGGCTGCTAGCGATGGGGTCGAGCGAGGGAGAAGGTGGCGCGAGGGAGGAGATGGGGATCGGGACGAGGAGCGATGGGGCGCAGAGGTGGGAGATGGAGGCGCTGCGGGAGGGAGATGGGATCGGGAGAAGTGTGCGGCTAGGGTTAGAAGGCAGGGGCCGGCTGGGCCTTGGGATGCGGATGGAGCAGGCTTGGCCTGGCTGCTGGGCTGCAGGGCTCCTTCTCTCTCTCTATCTCTAATTCTCTTATCAAAACAGAAAATAAAGAGAAAGAAAAAGGGAAGAAAAGAAAGGTTAGAGAAAGAGTTGGGCACGGGGATAATTTTCCCGGACTCGCAAAAATGCTTGTACCAAGAAAAATGGAGTGGGCAAGATTGCAAGAATTAAATTCAAAGTCATTTGAATTTAATTCAAATGATCTGAACAAGGACTAGGATTTAGAAGTGTCCAAAAATGTTCGGATTTTTGGTGGAGCTCCGAAAAATGACGAAAGAAATTATGGCAAGGTTGGAGACCAAGGATTGAGATAACAAAGGCATTGGGATATTTTGTAAGTGTGTTTGCGGTAAATCCAAATAATTGGAATATTTACTATAGCTCTCTAAATATTGAGAGGATATGTTTTAAAGAGAATCACCATGTGAATTCCCTCGATTTAAATAGATCAAAATATCTATGCATTTTATTTAGTTGAGTTTTAAAAAAAAATGACATGATGGCATGATGCAATGCAAATGATGCAACAAACAAAACAAATCACACGACGAAACTCGGAGTAGCTGGAAGTCTTCTGGAGCATCGGTCTCGGGGCGTTACAACACTCCACCACTACGAGAGGATCTCGTCCCGAGATCTAGAATGGCACCGGAGGGAAACGGAAGAGGAAGAGAAGAGGTAAAACTAAGTTGCTTCTTCGACCAATGAGTGAAACCAAAGAACCTTGAGAGGTTGAGCAATTTAAAAGAAAGAGCACAACTGAGAAGAACGAGATTGCAAACAATCCGTTAGAAAAAAAAGGAACAAGGAACATTACGAGAACTTGAAGGTTGCAAAGACATGAATCAAGAGTTTAATGGACAAGATAGAATTCGAAACCACTCCAGTTAAAACAAGATGAGAGAGAAAGAATTTGGGCAGCACTCCGGTTGAAGATGGAAGGAAAAGAACATGAATTTGGCAAAATGAAAGCACTTGGATGAGACTCCGGTTAAATGGATAAGCAAGGAAAAGAACACGATCCTCACAATTCGAGATGATGAGTGAAAAGCACAACATCACAATGCCTCCAGAACGAAAGAATAGAAGTTAGATTGTTGGGATAAAGGGACGGAGAAGGAAATGTCAACTCCTACCACAATTTAATTTGGAAAGCATCCTTGCAGGAAGGTTAGAACAAAGTTGTTGGAAGACCAACAACGAAAAGAATAAGTTTGTAGTGGGCTTATGGAACACATCTCAAAACTATGAGGTGAAATTCTGCCACTAATGGAAACGATATATTAGATTGATAACAACAAGGAGATGAGAAGCTTAATTCACCGGGAGGATAGAAGAATAACTTGGGTCATTTATTACCAACATAGATAGCAACAAGCCATAGGGAAGGCTTTTAGGTGAAATATGACACAAGATAACTCCAACAACGAGGTTGATGGATTTAAAAATAACTCATTCTTAACAACATGTGAATCATGGAAAACATGAACTCAAATTATCAAGAATGACATAATACCACCTCCAAAATATGGTAGAAAGAATTGCACTCAGGATTACCATATGAAGGAAGCTTGAGCTCCCTAGAAATGAATCTTGATGAGAACTTTGAGAAGGGAATTAAATCCTTGATGAACCATCATGTAGAACCTCCATGAAGAACTCCGGTAAACAAAAGGAATGAAAAGAAAGAGAAATTGAAAACACAAGGTGAATCCTTGCAATGATTTAGATGGATCTCCGTGATAATTAGAGCTTGGAACTCCGGGAAAAAGAGAAGATGAAACAAATGAAACCGAGAATTTTAAGGGCCTCCGGAATAAAGAATTAATCACTTGGATGAACAAGAATAAGAATTATGTTATGCTTATACTTCACCAATTAAATTGACGACAATCAACGGATTTGGCATACTACTTATTCTCGTAGGAAGGATTAAAAGAGATATAGCGTAAACTTGAGAAGGTCTTCAATGAACCACCGGTAGAATTGGAACAACAAATGAATTGATATGATGAACAAGGAAGAGAGATCTTGAAAGAACCACCGTAAGAATTGAAAATGATCGAAGTAGTGGTGCATCACCGATAAGAATTAGCAAATGAACGAAGGTGCTTGAGACAAACTAGATACATGAGAACAAAGAGATCAAGAACTGATTAGAGGATATTCGATAGATGCACCGGCAAGATAGGAGAATGACAACTGATGGCTGAGAATGAATAAACCTGAATTGATGGACTCTGGATGACAAACTGAGAAGACTCTTGAATATCTCCTGATGGGTGAAAAAAAGATTCTCACAATCGAAAACAATTATGAGAGGATGGCAACAAGCTAGCACCATGAATCTTGAAGAGAATAGAGCAAGATTAAAGAGAAACTCTTCTTCGGTCTTCAAATGATGAGAATGACAACGAGAAACACCACCAAGAATTATTGAGGCACACCGGAATAAAGAATGGAAAAGTTGAGCCAACGATGATAAGAATTTGAAAGATCTTGGAGAAAAACATTTGACTGATGACAACTCATTCTTACGTCAAACTTGGAGAAGAATTTAGGATAGCTCTGGGAAAATAGAAGAGTCAGGTAAGATCCTGGGAAAAGACCTGTGGGTTAGGGCCCACTCAAAAGAAGCACCGATGAAAAGATTTAAAAGAGATGTTGCACCGGTTGAATTAAATGACTTGAATGAGATACCAATCTCGAAAGAGCTTGAACTAATGCAGAGTGGAAACACAAATCTTCGAGATATCTTGAGTACTCCGGAACAATTTAATAGCGAGAGATGGATGATTAAGAGGTGCACCGGCATAAGAAAAGCATTGAAAAAAAAAAAGAAAAGGAGTATGCTTAATACCAAAGCTTGAATTAAATCCACCGGAGAAGAAAAGAACGAGGAATGACGAACTTGAAGCTCCATTAGAATCTTCATGAGAATCACCGGATAAGAACATTGACGGAAAAGAATGGAGAAACTTCCCATCAATAAAATGGATACTTGAAGAAGAAATCTTAGTCCTTGAAGAAAAACAAAAGGGAGGGAGGGTGGGAAAAACAAAGGCAACTTGGAGACGGATGAAACAAACACCGTTGAGAAGAAGTGATAAATTATCTTGCAAATGTTGACGTGAACGGATCCACTTGAGGAGAGACACACCGGTTAAAAAAAAGGATTGACAAGACAGACTCGATGATCAAGAAGGATTAGTATTCACATAGGAATATGAGAACACCATTTGGAAAAGGTATGGAATCAACATTTGACTTCGAAGCAACTCGAATACCACAACTCAAAACAAAACAAAGGATTGGCTTGCAAAATAAGCCAGAACAAACATATGATAGAGATTTCGTCCGAAGTTTTCGTGGTGGGGCCTACACGGGCTCAATCGTACAGCACCATCATGTACAAGGCAGTGCACATGACATACGAAGCGTCCCCGAGTCGGCATAGCCAAGGACTCTTTAAGACACAACGAGACCACTGTAAAACCAACCGTGAATAGGCGGACCACTAGACGTCGAACCCCAATTTCATATCATACATCCGTCAGAAAGATATCCTAAGAGCTACTTGAATTCCCACCTATGAAACTCCCGAAATTTTCCGGTTATGCAATCAGGTGTTGGGGATACAGGGGAAGCATAATATCTCACCCAAACTAACAAATCCTACATCCAGCTGTATCCATCCTTCAACACATAACCAAGAAACCTTCGGAAATCGTCTACCTCAACCTTCGAAAAGCATCCGTTATACAAGTTATGGCAATACTCCCGTACTCACCTCAGTACTGGGTTATCGGGGTTATCTCACCAACAACTGCATAAAAGAGATTTTCGATGTCGGCGTACTAAACTCAGGTATTCCAGAACTGCAACGATAAAATTATGACGACAACACCTCAGAGCTCAACTCCCCGGGACACTTCCACTAAACCCCTGACAGGAGGCACCAAGACAATGTTCTCATCATAAAACCATCGGAACGATTCCAAGATACCCGCGTGATCCTAAAAAGTTTTTTTTAGTGAAATTTGAGAAGAGAAGAGTCAAAACTCTACGTCAGGATGCCTTACCAGAGCGATGAAGAGACTGGTGAGTAAAAAGAATTCCTAACTCTCCGATATATATAATCCTAAATGACTCAAAATATTTTTCTAGACACAACTCGGCCGCTAAAAACGATCAAGCAGTGGGGCTCCTAAGGTCGGGGAAGGCTCTGATTACCAACTTGTCACGCCCTCGATGCGGCTATATCTCCCACGTGTCGAAGCACGACTTAGAGGCATAACCGCATTGAAAGCAATGTCGCAAGTGAGGTAATCTTCACACAACCCATGTAATACATAAGGGAAAGAGATACATAGTTGGCTTACAATCGCCACTTCACACAATTACATGAATAAAGCATTACATCATCCAGATACAATCAAGGTCCGACTACGGAACCAAAATAAAAGAAGAACCCCAAATGCGACAAAGGTCCCCGATCGACCCCAACTGGGCTCCACTACTGATCAACTAGAACGGAAACAACACAAAGGACAAGATCTTCATCGAGCTCCTCCTGAGCTTGGTTGCGTCACCTGCTCGGTAACATAGACACCTGCAAACTGGTTTTGGAAGTATCTGGTGAGCCACGGGGACTCAGCAATCTCGCACCCGCGAGATCAAGACTATTTAAGCTCATAGGAAGGATGGAGTAATGAGGTGGAGCTGCAGCAAGCGACTAGCATATATGGTGGCTAACATACGCAAATGAGAGCGAGAAGAGAAGGCAAAGCACGGTCGATAAAAGTATGATCAAGAAGTGATCCTGAAACTACTTACGTCAAACATAACTCCAACAACCGTGTTCACTTCCCGGACTCCGCCGGAAAGAGACCATCACGGTTACACACACGGTTGATGTATTTTAATTAAGGTCAACTTCGGGTTTTCTACAACCGGACGTTAACAAATTCCCATCTGCCCATAACCGCGGGCACGACTTTCGAAAGTTCAAATCCCTGCAGGGGTGTCCCAACTTAGCCCATGACAAGCTCTCACGGTCACCGAAGGAATAGACCTCCACCCGAGACGTTCCGATCAGACTCGGTATCCCGGTACAACAAGACATTTCGACAGGGTAAAACTAAACCAGCAACACCGCCCGAATGTGCCGACAAATCCCGATAGGAGCTGCACATATCTCTTTCTCAAGGCACACTCAGATTGTCCTAGGTACGGGTAGGCCAGCCCAGAGTTGCCCCTGGTAGCCACCGGTAGCTGACAGGTGGACCAACACTCAAAGGAGCACTGGCCCGGGGGGGTAAAATAATGATGACCCTTGAGTCTGCAGAACCCAAGGGAAAGAAAAGGCTAGGTGGCAAATGGTAAAACCAATGTTGGGCATTGCTGGAAGAGCTTTACTTAAGACGAAATGTCAATGGGTTCCCATAATAGCCCACCCGTGTAAGGAACGCAAAATCCGGGAACATAACACCGATATGACGGAAACTAGGGCGGCAAGAGTGGAACAAAACACCAGGCATAAGGCCGAGCCTTCCACCCTTTACCAAGTATATAGATGCATTAATTAAGTAAGATATATTGTGATATCCCAACAAGTAAACATGTTCCAACAAGGAACAACATCTCCATGTTCCAACAAGGAACAAACTTCAATCTTCACCTGCAACTAACAACGCTATAAGAGGGGCTGAGCAAAGCGGTAACATAGCCAATCAACGGTTTGCTAGGACATGGTGGGTTAGAGGTTTGACATGGCAATTTGGGAGGCTGACAAGCAAATGGTAGGCATCATAGCATTGGCATAGCAAAAGAGCGAGCAAACTAGCATAGCAAAGATAGTAGTGATTTCGAGGGTATGATCATCTTGCCTGAGATCCCGCAAGGAAGAAGAACGAATCCAAGAAGAAGACAAACGGTCGTAGACGAACAAATCCTCACAACTCCAGAACGAAACCGAAGCTAACGAGAGAAGCAACCCGGAAAGAAACAAACAACATAGTAAACACACAAGCATAAACAAGTCATGATGCACAAACAAGTATGATGCATGTCCGGTTTAATGAGGCATGGCATGGCAAAGTGCACAAACAATCCTACAAATTAAATGGAGCTCAATATGCAACTGCATATTGACGAAACACCACGATAAGTTATTTAGTTTGATCCCGTTTATGTACCCAACAATATTAAATGTTGTTAAACATGGCAAGAGGTGAAGCATAATATAAACTATACCATCTAAACAATTTAAATGGGGCCGGATATAAAAAACAACAAATCCGGTAAATCCCCATATGCATTTAGCAATTTAATGCAACAACAAGTTTAAACATTTTAAATGTTGTTATCATGATGCGGATGACATATACAAGTTCTATGCAATTTTATGAAAATGTTGACATGAGCATGATACGAGGCATTTGGTCACCATGGCGGAATGAAAAGGGTGCCACGGCGGCGAGAAAAAAAATGGTGCCACGGCAACATTCCGGTCCCGGTAACTCATGGAGATACCGGTGCAAAAGGAAGTGAGCGGATGCGTGTCGTGCAAGGATGGTGGGGTGATCCCGACTACCGGGTGTCCCACTGGATAGTGGCATGGAAACGAGGAACGTGCACGAAACAAATGGGCACGGTGCAAACATATCGTACATCTCATACAACACATGCATTCGATCACGATCAGTCATCTCGGGGTTATACCTTCGAAGCGTGCATTCGGGGCGGAACGCGTTCGGTACGATGTAGAGGAAGTAGACGTTCTCGTAGCGGTCGTAGAGGAAGTAGTTGTTCACGTGTCGTCGTGGGAAGTAGTCGTACACATGCCGTAGTGGAAGTAGTGGTTCACGGCGACGGTAGTGGTAGCAGTTGTTCATGTCCCGTAGATGAATCGGGGTCCACGGGGTCTTCGAGGGTCGACGGTAGTCGTACACGGCAACCATAGTTGAACTTGTAGGGCCGACGATGTCGTGGTACTTGGTGCAATGCACGGGATGGTAGTCCAACAATTGTCGGAGAGGGACTTGACGCATCAAAAGTCTTCGGTGCCACGGTACTTAGCAATTCCAGGATGTCATAGCCGTGTAGTCGTTCATGTATCACCGTGGTGTAGTCGTACTTGGCGTCCGCAGCAACATATCCATGATGGCCAAACAAACCAATAGCGACCGAAGCAGCAGGGTGCGATTGGGTGGTTTGGTTAACGCGCAGGGGCAGCGTGTGTTCGATCTCCGCCTGAACAAAGACGACGTGGAGGCAGGAGGGCAACAGCAGCGCCGCAAGCTCTGATGATGCAGCACGACGGGGAGGCGCAGGGACGGCTGGGGTGGACGGATCGGCCTCGGGACGCCGGATCCTGGCTGGTGGCGAAACTCCATGGCGGCAGACGAACTCCTCTGCAACTGCGGCTGATGACGACGCAGAGGAGAGCTTGGGGTTGGGGACGAGCTAGCAGGCCGGTGGCGAGGTCGCCGGCAGCAGAGGCTGCGACGCGGCCGGGCTCGGGCGCTGCGTGCGTGGTGGAGCAGAGGGGGACGCGGGGCTGCTGAGAAGCAGAGGCCGGCGGCGGCGTCAGGTAGACGAGGAGGCGGGGACGAGGGCCGACGAGGGCGCGCGACGGAGCTCAGCGGGCGTGCTCCGATGGAGGTACTTGAACGGGGCGGCGGAGCATGGGCAGGGGCCGACCGGATCTGGAGCTTGAGGCGGCGGCGCTGGAGGTCCGGCCGACGCCACGAACAAAGTGGCGGCTGCTAGCGATGGGGTCGAGCGAGGGAGAAGGTGGCGCGAGGGAGGAGATGGGGATCGGGACGAGGAGCGATGGGGCGCAGAGGTGGGAGATGGAGGCGCTGCGGGAGGGAGATGGGATCGGGAGAAGGGTGCGGCTAGGGTTAGAAGGCAGGGGCCGGCTGGGCCTTGGGATGCGGATGGAGCAGGCTTGGCCTGGCTGCTGGGCTGCAGGGCTCCTTCTCTCTCTCTATCTCTAATTCTCTTATCAAAACAGAAAATAAAGAGAAAGAAAAAGGGAAGAAAAGAAAGGTTAGAGAAAGAGTTGGGCACGGGGATAATTTTCCCGGACTCGCAAAAATGCGCTTGTACCAAGAAAAATGGAGTGGGCAAGATTGCAAGAATTAAATTCAAAGTCATTTGAATTTAATTCAAATGATCTGAACAAGGACTAGGATTTAGAAGTGTCCAAAAATGTTCGGATTTTTGGTGGAGCTCCGAAAAATGACGAAAGAAATTATGGCAAGGTTGGAGACCAAGGATTGAGATAACAAAGGCATTGGGATATTTTGTAAGTGTGTTTGCGGTAAATCCAAATAATTGGAATATTTACTATAGCTCTCTAAATATTGAGAGGATATGTTTTAAAGAGAATCACCATGTGAATTCCCTCGATTTAAATAGATCAAAAGATCTATGCATTTTATTTAGTTGAGTTTTCTAAAAAAAATAAATGACATGATGGGATGATGCAATGCAAATGATGCAACAAACAAAACAAATCACACGACGAAACTCGGAGTAGCTGGAAGTCTTCTGGAGCGTCGGTCTCGGGGCGTTATAGGAACATAGTTATCGGCCATGTGTGGAGGAATGACCCATCGCTCATGCAAATGAGTGCGGGTAATAGGAAACGTAGCCACACTCTCGATCAAAGCCTGAAGAAAGGGAGCATGAGGAAAGGCCCGCTTGTGCTGAAATGAAGCAAGGCGAATCTCATGCCATAGAAAATGAGGCACATTGATCTTCCCTTTCAGAGCTGCATAGAGGCGATGCATGAGATCGATGCAGTAGCTACTGCAGGACCCCTTGTCACCCATCTTAGGATAAATGGTGGGAATGAAACATTGATAGATAATGAAGAAAGGAGCACACCAAATGGAAACTTGGTTAAAACCCTTCTGTTTCTCATCATCAGTCCGTTGGGGTATGGGTTTGATAAGATCAGCACATGCATCAGGGCCCTTGGGTCTATGGTCGGGGTCATCATTGTGAATTTTGAACCCGTTGTCGGGAAAACCAAGGGCAGTAACAAATTGAGAGTAGGAAGCCGAGAGCTTTGTGTTGGAGGTCATCCAAGTAACAGTGTTATTTGGACCGAAAAAACATGTGGCATAAAATTGATGAGTGGCAGCTTGGTTAAAGTCATGCTGAAATTTAAATGGGGCAGCAAGATTGGAGGACTCAATGAGCTCAATAGCCCCGGAATATTTTTCCGGATGGGTACAAATATGCTCCAAATCGATGCACAGGTGCAGAGAAAGACCCTTAGGAATGATGATAGTGGTAAAAATGTCAGCTTGGACATTAGTGCGAAAACGAGTGTCCCTAGAGTCACAGGCAATCGTAAATTGATCAACATCACGACACAACTTAAGGTAGGAGGCAATGGGGACCAGGTTGAACCACTTAACATGATAGCCATGTGGTAAAGGAGGTTCAAGCGAGATATGACGAGCATCACCGTGAGGTTGGACCGGAGGAGGAGGAGGAGGCTGGAAGGTGGGCCGCCGAGTCCCGGGCTTGGGAGCAGTGGTGCGAATAGGGACTTGCTCTCCTCTCTCCATATGAGCCAACTCATATTCATAGTCAGAGCCCTCCGACGAGTCTTCGCTTGGAGACCGGCGAGGAGGAGGAACATGCTTCCTAGGACGAGCCCGTTCTTGGGAATCATCGGAATCACCGCTTTGGGAGGGACGAGAGGACCCAGATGGGGGGTCCTTGCGAGCAGTGCTCTTGGTCTTCACCATTCCGACCTTGGAGTGAAGAACTCAGAGGGATACGGCGAGCAGAGCTAATCAGTCAGTGGGCTGAGTGGCCATGGCGAGTGGCATGGTGACGGCGAGGGGCCCGAGCGGGGACAGGGGCGACCCGAGTGGCCACGGTGAGTGGCGTGGCAATGGCGAGGGGCCCGAGCGGTGAGCGGCCATGGCGAGGGGCTCGGGCGGCGTGCGGCCATAGCGAGGAGCCGCGAGACAAGGGTGGCGGCGGTGGGGAGAAGAGGAGAGGGGGCGGATGGATTAGGATAACTGTCCGAAACGCACCCCGCGTTATATATAGGTGCCTGAGAAAATGTTCGGACGACCGGAGATCTACGGACGTCCGGCGCCTAGGCCAGGGAAAATTTAACGGACGTCGGGATAGGCCGGACATCTGGCCTAAGGTCAACAGAAGGCTTTTTACGGACGACCGGAGTGCAACGGACGTCCGGTGTCGAAGAAAAGTCCGGATGACCGGGAATCCACGGACGTCCGCCGCCTGGGCCAGGAAAAGATACGAGAGAGTATTTTACGGACGTCTGATACATAACGGACGTCCGGAAGCATATAAGAATTTTTGAGAGGAGTAGGGTGCAATTATTTGTGCTACTAACCATGATGAGGAGATGATGATTACAGAATGTAGTAAGATGCAAAGGCATAATCTGTTAAGCAACGAGTATCCTATGCCAACAATAATAAAACATATACCGCTCATATATTGTTCTAATGACAAGAGTGGTGGCTACTACCACCATGTATGAGTATACGTGACATGGCACCGAAAGATTGGAACTTTGGGTGCATAATCACTACTCCATCATGGAAAGCACCATAGTTAGATGTCATGGTAGCTTTGAGAGTGTTTGTTCTTTTTATGCATTTCATAGGGTGAGGATACTCATGAGTTGAGTGTCTCCCCCTAAATATATGCCTACATCAAGACAAGACATTAATTTCATGCATGAATGGCTACTAGATTTCACATAATATTGTGAAGCTCCAAGATACCAAGTTCACGCCTAAGTTGACAAAACCTTGCTTCATCCAATGGTTTGGTGAAAATATCTGCTTGTTGCAAATCTGTACCAACATGATCAATATGAATATCACCCTTTTCCACATGATCTCTCAAGAAGTGATACCTAATATCAATGTGCTTGGTGCGTGTATGATCCTTGGGGTTCTCAGCAATATTGATGGCACTTTAATTATCACATAGGAGAGGCACATGTCTATAGATGATACCGTAATCCTTCAAGGTTTGTCTCATCCATAGTAATTGAGTTGCACAACTGGCGGTTGCAATGTATTCAGCTTCTGCGGTAGAGAGGGCAATACAATTTTGTTTCTTTGAGGACCAACTTACCAAGGAGCATCCAAGAAACTGACATGCGCCGGAGGTGGACTTACGATCCACTTTGTGTCCAGCCCAATCCGCATTCGTGTACCCAATGAGATCGAACTTAGCATCCCTGGGGTACCATAAACCCAACTTTGCGGTGTGAACAAGGTATCTAAGAATATGCTTAACCGCCTTATGATGGCTTTCCCTAGGGGAATCTTGAAATCTAGCACACATGCATACACTGAACATGATGTCTGGTCTAGATGCACAAGGTAAAGCAATGAACCAATCATAGAGCGGTAAATAGATGGGTCGAAAGGAATACCATTTGTGTCTTCAGTGAGTGCAATTTTGGTTGGCATGGGTGATTTGCATGGACTAGCATCAGACATGCCAAACTTCTCTAGGATATCCTTGAGGTATTTTGCTTGAGATAAGAAAATTCCTTCTTGAAATTGTTGAATTTGAAATCCAAGAAAGAACTTCAAATCCGCATTGAGTGACATTTCAAAATTCTTGGTCATTGAAGCCACAAACTTCTTGCACAAATGAATGTTAGGAGAACCAAAAATGATATCATCTACATGGATTTGGCATAAGATCAAATCACCCTTGTCCCTCTTAGTAAAAAGAGTAGGATCGATCACCCCTCTCACAAAACCATCATCGAGTAAAAACTTCTTAAAATGATCGTACCAAGCACGAGGTGCTTGTTTGAGGCCATACAAATCCTTATGAAGTTTGTACACATAGTCTTTGTGATCGGGATCAACGAACCCAGGTGGTTGTGACACATATACTTCTTCTTGTAGAGGACCGTTAAGGAAAGCACTCTTCACATCCATTTGATGTAAAGTAAAACCATTGAAAGTGGCATAAGCAAGTAAGATGCGAATGGATTCAAGATGAGCAACGGGGGCAAAGGTCTCACCAAAGTCCAAACCTTCAACTTGTGAGTACCCTTGTGCCACTAACCTTGCCTTGTTACGAATGATTACACCATTCTCATCTTGCTTGTTCTTGAAAATCCATTTTGTTCCAATGACGCTGTGCTCGGTAGGCGGCCTCTTGACTAATGACCACACTTGGTTGCATTCAAAACTGTTCAACTCTTCTTGTATAGCAACGAGCCAATCGTTGTCCATCAATGCATCTTGTACCTTGAGGGGCTCAACACTAAACACAAACGAGAAGTGAGCACAAAAGTTTGTCAAATGTTTACGACTAACTCTACCTTCCGATATGCCGGTGAGAATTTTGTCAGCATCAACATGACCGGCGACTCGAGGCATGATGGAGGTTAGGGTTTCTCGAGGTTCAAATTCATGTCCATCATCCACGTCCTCAACATATGGATCATTAATGTGTGGTGGAAGATCTTCTTGTTCATATTGCATTTGTTGAGGTTCATCATCAATGATTGGACTTTCTTGTTCTTGCCCTTGATGATGATCTTGTTCTTGAAGATTATCATGAAGAGAAACTTGATCATCTTCTTGTACTTGGACTAAGGGAATTGGTTGAAAAATAGGAGTTTGTGGTGGTATGGGTGTTGAAGTAGTTTGATGATGTGTGAAACTTCCATATTCTTCTTCATCATCATGAGGTTCTTGTTCCACTGGAAGAAGTGCACCAACACCCATGGTCAAAATATCTTGAGAGGAATCTTCTTCACCTACATCACTTAGATCAACTTGCTCCCCATGGGAGCCATTAAATTCATCAAACACCACGTCACAAGTTTCTACAACAAATCCATTGGATTTGTTGTAGACTCTATAGGCATGAGTTGATCCATAGCCAACAAGTATGCCCTCAATTGTTTTGGATTGAAATTTTCCTAACCGTTCTCTTTTGTTGAGGATGAAACATTTGCAACCAAATACACGAAAGTACTTGACATTTGGCTTGTTCCCGGTTAGGAGCTCATATGAAGTCTTTCCAATATAGTTCGGAGAAAGAGCCGATTTGATGCATGGCATGCAGTGTTGATAGCTTCGGCCCAAAAACTATGTGGTGACTTGTATTCATCCAACATGGACCTTGCCATCTCCACAAGTGTACGGTTCTTCCTTTCGGCTACACCATTTTGCTGAGGAGTGTATGGAGATGAATATTGATGCTCAATCCCTTCATCACTAAGGAATTCTTCCAAGGTATAGTTCTTGAACTCAGATCCATTGTCACTTCTTATTGCCAAGATTTCTTTGTCAAACTTGTGTTGTGCTTGCTTGGCAAAATCAATGAAGGTGATCTTCGTCTCGTCCTTGGACTTGAGGAAAAACACCCATGTATATCTTGAGTAATCATCAACAATGACAAGTCCATACTTTTTCCCACCAAGACTATCCCATGAAGGAGGCCCAAAAAGATCCACATGAAGGAGCTCCAGAGGCCTTGAAGTAGACACAATGTTCTTGGGTGGGTTCTTTGATTGATGTTGCTTCCTGGCTATGCATGCACTACACACACGATCTTTCTCAAAAGAGACATTGGTTAGTCCAAGGATGTGACTTCCCTTTAAGAGATCTTGAAGATTTCTCATGCTGACATGGGCTAGCCGGCGATGCCAAAGCCACCCCTTGTCGGCCTTGGCCATTAGACAAGTTGCATGGAATGTTCTCTCTTTCGAGAAATCAACCGTGTAAAGGTTGCCATCCAACTCTCCAACAAAGGCCACTTCGAGAGTATATCTCTTAAAGACTTTCACATCCGTTAGTCCAAAGAGTGTATCATAACTAATAGAAGCCAATTGGCGAACAGAAAGCAAATGGTATTTAAGGGATTGGACAAGCATGGCATTTGCAAGAGACATGTCATTTGTGATAGCCACCTTGCCCAACCCGAGTACCTGTCCTTTTGAACCTCCACCAAACATAATACTCATGAATGGTTGAATAGCTTCCATGAAATCGTAGAGCAATTTGCTATCTCCGGTCATATGATTGGTACATCCACTATCAATCACCCATTTTACTCCACCGGAGAAGGCAACCTACACACAACTATGACTTGGTTAGAGGCACCCATTTTGCAATGGGACCTCTCAAGTTAGTCACAAGGGTCTTAGGGACCCAGATAGCATAGAATCGGAATGCATTTCGAGGACCCACAAATTTTGCATAAACTTCTCCATCCTTAGTATTACGAAGAACATAGGATGGAGGCATGAACTCTTTTGGCTTGTTGAGAGTGGGCATGCCCCTTGTGGCCTTCACACTAACAACCTTACCTTTCTCCTTGTGCCCTTCTCGCACAAATGTTTCCTTTAGAGGGGTTGTGCACTTTTGAGAGGATGTCTTCTTCGTGCTTGTCCTTGGGTCAAACCTGAGTCCCTCTTTGGCAAACACCTCACTGTGTTGGGTCAATATCTCATTAAGGTTCTTTTTCCCTTGAGCACATGTCATGAGACCTTTCTCGATTTGAGCCTTGAGGAAGCGATTTTCCTCAAGAATAGATGCTAGATCACTACTAGAGTTAGTAGTACAAGCATCAACATTGATAATAGGAGAAGAGTAAGCCTTGGCTAGAGTTTCAAGATAAGTAAGTTTGAGCGTCTCAAAACTCTTTGTAAGAAGGGTGAGCTCTTCTTCCTTAGTCTTGAGGGACATGGATAGAAGCTCACAATCCTTAGAGAGAGAAGCATGAGACTTCACAAGCTTACTTTTATCATTCAACTCTTCGCAGGAGTCAATAGCCTTTTTCAAGGAGGCAAGATCTTTAGTATGAACATCAATGTTTGCACCAATTTTTAAGCATAGTTCATCATTTCGTGCTTCCTCATATTGGACTTTCCGCTCAAGGATTTCACATTTTTCCTTTTCCTCGGTGATGAGGGTTTTGAGTTCCTTAATGGTGATGGTGTGCTTACTCACCATCTCCATAAGCAAACGAAACATAGTGAGCTTCTTTCCTTTGAGGGAGCACATGAACTTATTAAGTTTAGCAAGCATAGGATCATCTAGATCATCATCCTCATAACTATCCTTAGCATCAAGATACTCATCATTAGGAGTAGAAGGAGTGAAAAGAGGGGGATTTGATCGTGGGGTTACCTTGACCTTGTCAAGAGAGCTTTGGTCCTCTCCATCTTCGACCATGGCCTTTGCCATTAGGCACTTGTGAGTGTTGCCCTTGTAGTCTTTCATGTAGTTGTAGGTGACCACATCACCACTCTTGTTCACTAACCTCAAAGTGTTTTGAGGGTCTTGAGCAACTCTGGCAACACCACTAATATCATCCGGATCGGATTCTTCTTGAGCAATCATTGCTTTCCCATCTCTCTTCTTGAGCTTGGAGTTCAAAGGATTTGGCAACTTCTTCTTTGGAAAGGTCTTGGGAAACCTTGGTTTATCCTCTTTCTTCTCATAAGGGCACTCATTGGAGAAGTGGTTGGTTTCTTCACAGTTGTAGCATTTTCTTACTTTCTTCTTTTGAAATCTTCCCTTAAATTTTCCCACACTAAACTTCTTGACAAAGAGAGCCATGCCTTCATATGAAGGGCTCTCATCAGATTCAATTCATCACCGTCTTCATCATCATCATCATCATCTTCTTCTTCTTCACTTTGCTCATCTTCACATACATGTTTGGCCTTCAATGCAAGATTGATCTTTGATATTGGGGTACCATGCATGGCAAGATGTTTTGTGGCATTAGCCTTTGACTCTTCAAATAGTTGGAAGGTGGATATGATGTCATCTGTAGTCATTTCCTTGAAGGCATGGTGTTGTCTTATGTTCCACACCATTTGTTGGTGATATGGGGCAAGAGCATGAAGCAACTTATCCACAAGGAATCGCTTAGTCATGTTGAGTCCATCTTGTGTCTTGTCACACTCACACAACTCAATGTTAGCAGCGAGAGTCATGAGACGCTCAAGGAGTTGATTGGGGGTTTCACCTTTCTCCATACAAAAGTTTTGCAATTGCCCCTTGGCAATTTCATATTGAGCACTCCGGAGGGTGGAGGTGCCGGTCTTGGATCTTATAATACTTTCCCATAGTTGCTTGGCACTTGTGATGTGTATGAACGGTCTCCTTTGCTTTTCAACCATACCTCTCCTTATACACATGGTTGCAGTGTCATTGAGATTCTTGTCATAAATTTCTCTTGGTGTAGGATTCTTTGGATCAGCCACATGGTAACCATACTCCAAGATCTCCAGCATCTCATCCTTTCCATATCGAAGATGATCCTGCATAGCAACTCTCCACAAGGCAAAATCGGAAGTGGCATCAAGTAAAGTAGGTTTGCCTTGAGGATTATATTTTGGTTTCTCAACCTGAGGTCTTGCATAAAGCCAAGGAACACTGGAGTGTACATTGCTAGGAAGTTGTTGACCAAGTGACGGAGCAGGCACAGTTGGCCTCGAAGCCACAACACCCAAGAGTGGTGCAAGCACCGTGGACAATGTGGCTGATCTCATTTGGACCAAGGCCTCAAGAGAAGCATCATGCTCCTATTTTTGCTTAGCAAGGGCCCATTCCAGATCCTCAGACGTAAAGGACTTGACTTCAGAAGAAGCCTCGCCTTTATCCTTCAGATCTGCAACCAGGGGAGTCCCATCGGGGTTCATCTCGCTCTAGGGCGGTTAAGCCACAAGAATAGAGCACTGGGAACACATAAGCCATGAATCAGTACACAGCACACAGACGTCCGAGACGTGCCGGTCGTTCGGATCCCGAACGTCCGGAGAGGCCCGGAAATCCGTAAATATGGTTTTGTGGAGGAAACACCGGACGTTCGAGACGTGCCGATCGTCCGGATACCGGACGTCCGGAGAGGTTCAGAAATCCGTAAATAACATTCTGTAAGAGAAACACCAGACGACCGTAGAGAGCCGGATGTCCGGAAAACTGAGAGGGATCGGACGTCCGTAGAGTACCGGACGTTCGGAGAGAAAAACTGGAGTTGGTGGGTTTGAGAAAATCTTTCACTAGATCCAACGACCCCCTCTTAATAGTGCGGGATCCCTATACTCAAGAACAAACCGTAAACAAAGCCAAGGCTAGTGTCTTGTATCGCCGATCTTGAGTTATATGCATTTGTCCCTAGTCATGATCCACACACGGCCTTTGAGACATAATCCTGAGATATACTTGATAAACATGATTAGTCCCAACATACATGTTGTCATCAACATCAAAATATGATTAAGGGAATGATTGCACTTTCACCGGTATCGTATCACCATCACACTCTTATCTTTACCCTTTTTCTTAGTTTGATCCTTTTGGTAATATCCTGATCTAGTAGAATAAAGTTTTAGAATGATCTAGCTTTGAGTTTTGCTTTATGATCCCTCTATGTAATTGAGTCCGTGAGCTATATATAATAAAGATTAGTGTTGAGTCAAGGGCTTGATTATCTTACTTTGATCTTGAGGGAATAAAATAAAAAGAAAGAATAAAAAGAAATAAAGAGATCATATGGATCTTATGGAGAGTAATGACTTCACATATAAAGAGTATGATGAATAAAAGTTGTTGACGGTTGACAAACATAGTTTTGGTCATCGTTGCAATTAATAGGAAGTAATAAAGAAAGAGAGGTTTTCACATATAAATATACTATCTTGGACATCTATTATGATTGTGAGCACTCATAAAATATGACATGTGATACGTCTCCAATGTATCTATAATTTATGAAGCATTCATGCTATTATATTATCTGTTTTGAATGTTTACGGGCTTTACTTTACACTTTTATATCATTTTTGGGACTAACCTACTAACCTGAGGCTCAACCCATATTGTTGTTTTCTTGCCTATTTCAGTGTTTCGAAGAAAATGAATATCAAACGGAGTCCAAACGGAATGAAACCTTCGGAAAAGTTATTTTTGGAACAGAAGCAATCTCGGAGACTTGGAGTACAAGCCAGGGAAGTTTCGAGGAGGCCAGGAGATAGGAGGGCATGCCCACCCCCTGGGTGCACCCCCTGTCTCGTGGGCCCCTCGAGGCTCCCCCGACCGACTTCTTTTGCCTGTATATTCCCATATACCCTAAAACCATCGAAGACGAAGATAGATCGGGAGTTCCGCCACCGCAAGCCTCTGTAGCCACCAAACACCTCGCGGGAGCCCGTTCCGGCACCCTGCTGGAGGGGGAATCCCTCACCGGTGGCCATCTTCATCATCCCGGCGCTCTCCATGACGAGGAGGGAGTAGTTCACCCTCGGGGCTGAGGGTAGGTACCAGTAGCTATGTGTTTGATCTCTCTCTCTCGTGTTCTCTCTATGGCACGATCTTGATGTATCGCAAGCCTTGCTATTATAGTTGGATCTTATGATGTTTCTCCCCCTCTACTCTCTTGTAATGGATTGAGTTTTCCCTTTGAAGTTATCTTATCGGATTGAGTCTTTAAGGATTTGAGAACACTTGATGTATGTCTTGCCGTGCTTATGTGTGGTGACAATGGGATATCACGTGATCCACTTGATGTATGTTTTGGTGATCAACTTGTGGGTTCCGCCCATGAACCTATGCATAGGGGTTGGCACACATTTTCGTCTTGACTCTCCGATAGAAACTTTGGGGCACTCTTTGAAGTACTTTGTGTTGGTTGGATAGATGAATCTGAGATTGTGTGATGCATATCGTATAATCATGCCCATGGATACTTGAGGTAACAATGGAGTATCTAGGTGACATTAGGGTTTTGGTTGATTTGTGTCTTAAGGTGTTATTCTAGTATGAACTCTATGATAGATTGAACGGAAAGAATAGCTTCATGTTATTTTACTACGAACTCTTGAATAGATAGAACAGAAAGGATAACTTTAAGGTGGTTTTGTATCCTACCATAATCTCTTCGTTTGTTCTCCGCTATTAGTGGCTTTGGAGTAACTCTTTGTTGCATGTTTAGGGATTGTTATATGATCTATCTATGTTATTATTGTTGAGAGAACTTGCACTAGTGAAAGTATGAACCTTAGGCCTTGTTTCCTACAATTGCAATACTGTTTACGCTCACTTTTCTCATTAGTTATCTTGCTGTTTTTTATATTTTCAGATTACAAATACCTATATCTACCATCCATATTGCACTTGTATCACCATCTCTTCGCCGAACTAGTGCACCTATACAATTTGCCATTGTATTGGGTGTGTTGGGGACACAAGAGACTCTTTGTTATTTGGTTGCAGGGTTGTTTGAGAGAGACCATCTTCATCCTACGCCTCCCACGGATTGATAAACCTTAGGTCATCCACTTGAGAGAAATTTGCTACTGTCCTACAAACCTCTGCACTTGGAGGCCCAACAATGTCTACAAGAAGAAGGTTGTGTAGTAGACATCAAGCTCTTTTCTGGCGCCGTTGCCGGGGAGGTGAGTGCTTGAAGGTATATCTTTAGATCTTGTAGTCGAATCTTTTTGTTTCTTGTTTTATCACTAGTTTATGTAGGGGAACACAGCAGAAAACAAAAAATTTCCGACCTACGCACCAGCCTAGGATCACTATGGAGACTGCATACATGGTTTGATCTTTTCGTTACCGACTCGTAGCGCAGCGGGAAGTAGAGTCGATAACAAACGGCGGTGCAGATCCCCGCAGCTAGGATTTACAACCTCCCAACCGCAAGGATGAATACCCTCATCCGCCCCACGGACAGCCCTCCGGGAGGCGGCCGGACAGTCCCTCGGACGGTGTCGCGGACAACCCTTCGGGAGGACCCTCGAAACTCGGACGGTCACTCGGACAGCCCTTCGGGAGGATTCCAGAACTCGGACCTTTACTTGGACAGCCCTTCGGGGGGCACTCTCAAAACAGCCCCTCGGGCAAAAGGATCGAAACTACGACCTCTCTATGGGGTTGCACACATATGGTGTCATCTATCCGGCAGGGCTTCGCCGTCCAGAACTAGTTCCTGCCGGAACCCAGACAGCCTTACGGCTCTACAAAACTCTTTTCGTGGGAGGGAGAGAAGAAGCCAGATAATGCATGGCATGTGTATGAGAGCAAAGGATGAGAGTGGAGGGCTGCCCCTCCACCTCTATTTATAGGAAATCCCAAGGGGTAGGGTGGTTTTACAAGAAAACCCAAAACCCACATGAAATGGAGTCCTTCCCAAGGACCTAAAGAGTGAAAACAAGGGACAAATGGGGCCCCATGGATGAGCTGCACCCATGAACGTCCCACCCCTTGTGGGGCCCCCCAAAAGGAGGTTCCCACCCTTCCATGTCATCCCTAGATCTTTTGGGCAAAGCCCCAAAAGGTGGCTTTCCATAAAATATCCCAAAAAGCACTTTCACTATTCATGATGACATTTTTCAGCGTTCGTTCGAACTGAAAATATTTATGTGGGATTAGAACATTTCCAGTACCCACCAAAATGATTTTCAACGCGTTCTGAAACAATTCCGGTTTAGTGATTTTCATCTGCGAAAAGCTTCTGAAGTGGTTCCGGCAGCTCTGGAGCATATCTGGTTATTATCCCGGATAATTCCAGAAAGCTTCCAGAATGATTCTGGCATCCTCCAAGAACTATCAGGCATGTGCTGAAACCAATTTGACTTAATGGTATCCCCTGAAACAACTTTTCAGTTTCACCGAAACTCAACCGATGACTCTCTCTGCGGAACCTTTTCCGTTGTCCGAAACTTTATCGGTGATTTTCTCTCTGACTCCTTGTCTAGTATTCAGCAGATAGATGACCCTTAAGCATGTGACCCTATAGGTTCGGTGAAGTATAGACATGACCAGAACCCTTTCCAATCAATGATCAACATCGGAGTCGTGGACACCCATATTAACCCCTATAACCACACGAAAGAATATTCGAGTGAACCTCCGGTTGCCGTGTGCTATTCCCGTTGCTTCGCGATATGTTACAAATACCCGAGGTGAGACATGTTGGCATTCCCGTGGATCAACAACTTGTCCACTATGCTAGTTACCTCGTTACCAGTATTGTTCTCTTTTCTCGTTACCGTGTTCCGGCATCCCCGTGATCAAATCACAAAGTGTCTAGCCATACGATGATAGATACCGTAACACCAAGAGGGCCCAGAGATATCTCTCCATTGTCGGAGGAGCAAATCCCAATCTTGAGCTATTAAGTTACTTGACATACTTTTCCAAGAACCCGTAAGCCGCCGTAATAGCCACCCATTTACAGATGACGTTTAACAAACCCCAAAGTTCATGAAGCAAGCATGAAGAAACTCGATACTCTCATGGTCTCAGGAATCATGCAAACATTAACCATCTCTGTGTTATTTACCATTAACTTGTGACGAATGAATCTCATAGCATAACATCAAACCGGGTCGATTCAACACAAATGTTCTCTTAACATTGTGCCCTCAAAGTTGCCGACATAGACATGCCCATGATTGGGAAAACATAATCATCATGCAACACTTGAGCTAGTCTTATTGGCATGACTAGGAATACATTTTACCGTTTATTATTCCACACGTGCACATGGGTTTTCCCCAGAGCCTTTATGGATATACGGGCTCGGGAACCACAACAATTATAGCATGGAACATAAACATAATTATGAACATCGAGATAAATAATAGCATTTATTATTGCCTATAGGGCATATCTCCTACAGACTCCCACTTGCACTAGAGTCAATAATCTAGTTTACTGCTAATGCACTTCACACCTGTGGTGCACCGGTGTAAATATGCTTCACTTGTGGTATAGCCTCATGTCCAACGGAACTGACGACTTCATCTCCGTGTGTCTCTCTGTATATCCTCACGTTTTCACGCTTTCACAAAATTCATATTTTGTGTGGACTTCGCTTTGTATATATGTGAATCATTGGTCGAAACCTGATTCCTCAGACTGAGTTATGGAGAAACTACCTGCAGTAGTGTCCCATTGACAAAAGCCATCTTGGAACCATACCAAGTTCATGAATGAACTATATGATTCAACATCTTATTTGTCGCTTCTAAAGCGTCAACATACTTAGTCATTTGTTATAGAATTCGCCACAATATCCTGTTGGGAACAATTTCCAACTACCGTGCCACCATATTGTGTATTACACAAAACCCTTAACTCAAATCGAAAATCGCATGGAGAAAAGATGAAGACTGTATCGATGTAACATTTTACAACAAACTCTTCATGATCTCCGCTTGCGAGAAAATATATCATCAGTACTTACTCTAGTACTTAATGACATCTTTCACTGTTGTCCCACGATCAGTACTTTGATCACTTTAGTATCCATACTCGCAACACCTTGGGAGTATCGGACATATCTAGTTGTTTTACATACCATGGAATACATGATTAATCCAAACACAAAAGTGTGTGGAATCTGCATCATGTATTTTGCTCATCAGTGTTTTGGGACACCGAGTCTTGCAAAAAACTCTTCCATGTGACTCCGGCAAGAATCACTCCTTGGCGGTTTTAAATGCTAAAAGGTTTTAGCACCTTGTCAATATGTATTCATTGCTTAGCCCTATTAGGTAACTCTATCGCCATAGATCTTTATGCCTAATATTGAGGCTATTTAAAAGCACTTCATCAAAAACTATTTTCAAATGAAGTCCTAATTCGTGTTAAGAAATTTATTTCCAATTAACAATGTGTCAAGCACACAAGGTTTTTAGAAATATCATTACGCTCCCACTTACTTTCTTGAATTACAAGCATCTTCGTTACCCATTGATGAAGTCAAACCCCTTTGACCATTTCATCAAAGCACGAAGATTCCAACTCCATTTTGCTCTCTTCTGTCCATCGCTGGAACTCTAAAGTTTGCACCCTTACTAGCATCTTCTGGATAGACAAAATGCCTTGGACTATAACACATGCAAGTCCTTGGTTTCATTTCCATCAGATGGAAATCCTATTGTCATCCATGTTTCATATCTCATGATTGAAATATGTATTAATTGCTAGTTCAACCCGAACCGACTTTAAGCATCGCTACGATGAAAACAACCTCATCATAGTCAACTCTTGAACTTGTTATTTCAACAAGTCGAGCTTTACGGATAAAACATTTTTATCCGTATCAGCTTTAAGTTCCATAAATATTCGTTAGACTCTAAGTATTCCGAAAGGTGTATCATGGTTTTAATCCTGAATCACTTATATGGAAACTAACTCGGGTTGCATTGGCATTTAGCCAATTCCAGAGTCAGGGCCCATCAACGCTTCCTTGTGTATCATAGGTATAATGTTGTCTAACAACAATATCTCGTTTGCGCACCTGAGAGGTTTGCACGAGCCTTGCCTACGTGGTTCAGTTGCAAGTTCGACCGACGTTCATACATTTTATTGTAGAGACTTTCATATCAGTCACAGTAGGAAACTCTGGAATTACTTCCAAGGTCTCTTTCCTTTGATCTGATGACGAATATACTGTTTATCTCGTCGAGTTGCACTATTCTCCCACTCACCTTTTTGAAAGAACCATTCTCTTTAAAAGCATACCGTTTCACGGCAAAACTATTTGTCTCGGTATAGTGAGGGAGGAATACCCAACATTTTGGTATAACCTACAAAGTAGCACTTGTCTGATTTGGAATAGGTTTGTAACCTTTTACACAAGCCCCATATTCCAAATGTTAAGAAAAGATATAACATGGTTGGGCGTACCATACCATGGCTTCATTTCAACATACCCGTTGTAGCTCTTTTCAATGTAAAAGCCGTAGTCTCTAAAGCATCACTTTAAAAGGGATAATGGCAAATTTATTTATGTCTTGTTTGACCTTACCATATCATAAATGGTTAGATTACATCTCCACGTACTTTTCACTTGCAGTGGTGTTCCGGGTGGTGCAAGTTATGAAACCCCTTTCACAACTCATCAGACATTCGCTAAACATGTAACTCAAATATTCCTTTGTGCAATCAAATTGCAGAAAGATAATTTTCTTGTTACAATAACTTCTACTTCATTTTTGAAAACCTTTCGAATGATTTCAAAAGATCCAGACTTACGTCTCATCAAGCAAATATCCATATATCTACTTGAGTCATTTCTGAAGATATATAAATCCACTACTTGCAACAACATTTATTGAACTACACACATCATGATGTATGATCACCAATAAGTTTGTTGCTCGTTCCTTATGGCCTGTGAACGGTATTTCAATCACTTCACTTTTGGAGCAAAGTTGCAAGTGTCAGATGATTCAAAATCAAACGACTTCAAAATCCATCATAGTGGGATTTTTTCATGCGGGTTTCTCCAATGTGACCAAATGCAGTGCCACATGTTTGGTATTCTCATAGTCTTGCGACATTTAGCGTCAACGTTATGGATGTATCATTTTACCATCAATATTCATAACATACATCCCATCTTGGATGGAAGCATGGCCCCTCATGTTATTCATAATACTGAACATCAAAAGTTCTCTTGTGAACAACCTTTTTGCAAGATACCTTATGCAAAGGGCTAGTGTAAGAAACTCTAAAATGAATTATGAAAGAAAACACATAGGTAATACATTGATGGAAGGTATAGTAACTTTTACTATGTTCCCAACATGTATTAAAACCTCATTCATGGCTAGTCTTTTTAGGCCATAGTAGCTCTTACATTGATTCACAATGGAATGCAATCAAGCGGGTATCTTTGTGATTAACTCACAATACCCAAGAATTAGTGATTAACATGTTTAACCATAATTTCCAAGAACTATATCTCTGACCAGCCTTCTATACATCAAAAACTTGTATGACATTCATACATGAGCTGGATATTCCAGTCATCTTTCTTTCTGCCTTTATACTTCTAGCAGTTTAACATTTAGTATTTCTCCTACTCGCAAAAGAAGCACCCAACTTAAGAGTGGCGTTAGCCCCGAACTTCCTAGGCGTGTAAGTCACACTAACACCCTTTGGACACTTCCTTTCTCTTTAAGTTGTTGTTTTATTCACCTTTCATCATATGACAGGCGTTCTTCTGGATCCCTCTCTTATCAGTCTAATGCATAGTAAACACTTTACTAATAATTTGCAAACAAACATTGCTTTGTTTGTATCTGAAAATTATTTTCAGCTCCATGAATATCACATAACTATCCCAAACTTTCGAAGTTCGGGTCTCATGGAAGCAAACATATTGCACTTGACCGCAACGGAATTCTAGCTTTTGGATCGAAGGACGAGAGTCTCATCATCCATAGCATTTAGCGGGAGTATACGGAAAGCATGCGATAGGACAAAATCCTTCTCGACACCTTTGAGGGCAATCCTCACATTACGTTACCAATCGTAAAGTTTTAACCAGATATTTAACAGCTATTCAATTTTAACAGGGAAGGTGGAAACGCGAGCCATTATTCTATAACTATTTTGCAAGCAACACTTAGACAGTGTTCATAATTAATTGCACTGAGAATTAAGCATGTTAATTCAACAGTGCGCTCCCACTCAAATCAATATCTCTCATAATTGATTTAGAGTGATTCAAGATCCATATTTCTATTCGATGCCATTGACGGGTTCATCACTGATGACACGAATTTCAATCGGTAGGCCAACTTGCCGATCACATCTCTATGTGATTCTTGTTCATCTTTCGATGGGCGTGTTCCGAGCTCAGAACTCTCCTGCCTGAACGTCAAAGGCAACCAAGTGATCTTGCTGCGAGGTCTGACCTCACCCGCCTCATTCCTCTCAATTCGTTCGTGCTCATGTGTACATGACGCACCCCGAAAAGATACGAATTTCAGACGGTGCTACACTTGGGAGAACACTAACTACTTGATATTTTTGTGAGAGATCACCCTAATAAAAAGCGACTATCGCACAATCAAGAAGGGTGCATCATAAGGGATAAACATCTCAGGCAATACATAATAGCATGATATGGTATAGCCCTTTCTGACGGAGAAGTCTTTCATTTCTTCATCTTCGGCATTTGCGTCTGCGTTCACCTTCGCTAAGATTGCCACCACCTTGTCGATGCACCAGATAATATTGCTATCTCTATAGCTAATAAAATAATTGTATTACTTAAGGTTGACACGCAGGTCATTAAAGTGACAATCATATGGCTCCAGCCATCATGCCGAATCATGACACACAGGTCATGTTAATTTACATTATATAGTCGTATCATACATAATCAAATTATTATGAGCACTGCTATACCACATCACATGCAAACCATCCTGCAAAACCAAGTTAGACGCCTCTAATCGGTTCATACAAAAAAAGGTTTTACGTGGCTTCTAAGGTTTCGAAACAAACCGAAGCTACCAACGGCCATCATCAAGTATGATTTATTTAAGCCGCTAGATTAACTTTCCTGGGTGTATGAAACACGAGATAATAGAATCTCGAGCCCCATACTGAACTTCGTCATACGCATGACCCCCGTGCATATCATATCTGCATTGCCCTTTCGTCTGCTAAATTTCATTTTTCTTTTTAACTATGGTGGAATTCAATGAACTGTTAGCACTTCGTTGATCAATCAGGATCGCGGATTGCCAGAACATTGAAACTCCACCATACTGTTATCAAGATCAAAAATATGCAAATTCCAGGGAAGCAACAAGAACAACGGGTAACAGATTTCATCTGTCACCCGCATAAATAATTTTCAGCAATAGATCTCATCTACTACCTAATTATATTATGCAATACCCATACATCTCTATGTACTCTAGATCGCGACCTGCATCTACGCATAGCACGGCTCATGATGCCACTGTAGGGGAACGCAGCAGAAAACAAAAAATTTCCGACCTACGCACCAGCCCAGGACCACTATGGAGACTGCATACATGGTTTGATCTTTTCGTTACCGACTCGTAGCGCAGCGGGAAGTAGAGTCGATGATGAACGGCGGTGCAGATCCCCACAGCTAGGATTTATAACCTCCCAACCGCGAGGATGAATACCCTCATCCACCCCATGGACAGCCCTCCGGGAGGCGGTCGGACAATCCCTCGGACGGTGTCGCGGACAGCCCTTCGGGAGGACCCTCAAAACTCGGACGGTCACTCGGACAGCCCTTCGGGAGGATTCCAGAACTCGGACCTTTACTTGGACAGCCCTTCGGGGGGCACTCTCAAAACAGCCCCTCGGGCAAAAGGATCGAAACTATGACCTCTCTACGGGGTTGCACACATACGGTGTCATCTATCCGGCAGGGCTTCGCCGTCCAGAACTAGTTCCTGCCGGAACCCAGACAGCCTTACGGCTCTACGAAACTCTTTTCGTGGGAGGGAGAGAAGAAGCCAGATAATGCATGGCATGTGTATGAGAGCAAATGATGAGAGTGGAGGGCTGCCCCTCCACCTCTATTTATAGTAAATCCCAAGGGGTAGGGTGGTTTTACAAGAAAACCCAAAACCCACATGAAATGGAGTCCTTCCCAAGGACCTAAAGAGTGAAAACAAGGGACAAATGGGGCCCCATGGATGAGCTGCACCCATGAACGTCCCACCCCTTGTGGGGCCCCCCAAAAGGAGGTTCCCACCCTTACATGTCATCCCTAGATCTTTTGGGCAAAGCCCCAAAAGGTGGCTTTCCATAAAATATCCCAAAAAGCACTTTCACTATTCACGATGACATTTTTCAGCGTCCGTTCGAACTGAAAATATTTATGTGGGCTTAGAACATTTCCAGTACCCACCAAAATGATTTTTAACGCGTTCCGAAACAATTCCGGTTTAGTGATTTTCATCTGCGAAAAGCATCTGAAGTGGTTCCGGCAGCTCCAGAGCATATCCGGTTATTATCCCGAAAAATTCCAGAAAGCTTCTAGAATGATTCTGGCACCCTCCAAGAATTATCAGGCATGTGCCGAAACCAATTTGACTTAATGGTATCCCCTGTAACAACTTTTCAGTTTCACCGAAACTCATCCGATGACTCTCTCTGCGGAACCTTTTTCGCTGTCCGAAACTTTTCCGGTGTCCGAAACTTTTTCGGTGATTTTCTCTCCGACTCCTTGTCTAGTATTCAACATATAGATGACCCTTAAGCATGTGACCCTATAGGTTCGGTGAAGTATAGACATGACCGGAACCCTTTCCGATCAATGATCAACATCGGAGCCGTGGACACCCATATTGACCCCTATACCCACATGAAAGAATATTCGAGTGAACCTCCCGTTGCCGTGTGCTATTCCTGTTGCTTCGCGATATGTTACAAATACCCGAGGTGAGACATGTTGGCATTCCCGTGGATCAACAACTTGTCCACTATGCTAGTTACCTCGTTACCAGTATTGTTCTCTTTTCTCGTTACCGTGTTCCGGCGTCCCCGTGATCAAATCACAAAGTGTCTGGCCAGACTATGATGGATAACGTAACACCAAGAGGGCCCAGAGATATCTCTCCATCGGCGGAGGAGCAAATCCCAATCTTGAGCTATTAAGTTACTTGACATACTTTTCCATGAACCCGTAAGCCACCGTAATAGCCACCCATTTACGGATGACGTTTAACAAACCCCAAAGTTCATGAAGCAAGCATGAAGAAACTCGATACTCTCATGTTCTAAGGAATCATGCAAATGTTAACCATCTCTGTGTTATTTACCATTAACTTGTGACGAATGAATCTCATAGCATAACATCAAACCGGGTCGATTCAACACAAATTTTCTCTTAACATTGTGCCCTCAAAGTTGCCGGCATAGACATGCCCATGATTGGGAAAACATAATCATCATGCAACACTTGAGCTAGCCTTAGAGGCATGACTAGTAATACATTTTACCATTTATTATTCCACACGCGCACATGGGTTTTCCCCAGAGCCTTTATGGATATACGGGCTCGGGAACCACAACAGTTATAGCAACGAACATAAACATAATAAATAATAGCATTTATTATTGCCTCTAGGGCATATCTCCTACAGTTTAGTTTATAAAAGAAAACTACAAAAAAATGGAATCGAGTTTGTCTCATATGATTCATCTTTTTAATATCTTTCGTGAGTATGATGAAAAGGAAAATTGTGCTCAAGTGCTAGAAGAAGAATGCATTAAAATGTTTGGTACTAGATCTTTGTATGATGAGCATGATTGCAATGTTGTTAATATGAATTCCTTGAATATCCATGATGCTAATGATATGCAAAGCCACAAGCTTGGGAAAGCTATGTTTGATGAATATGATATTTTTAGTCCCCCAAGTTTTGATGAGAATATTTCTTATGATGAAAGCATGCCTCCTATTTATGATGATTATATTGGTGAAAGTGGGTTTGGAAGAGTGTAAACTTTAGGAAGTAGTGATCCCACTATTTTGGAGGATGTTGAATATTATTCTGATAATTATGAAAGTGGATTTGGAAGAGTGTTGACTTTATTTAGTGATGATTCCACTATTTCGGAAGAGGTTCCAATTGATTATGGGAACAAAGTTGCTATCTATGATGATTATTGTGATGACTTGTATGCTATTAAGAATAATGGTAACCATGAAACTTGACATCATGATTTAAGTTTTCAATTGGATTATGCCTCACATGATAATTATTTTGTTGAGTTTGCTCCCACTATTATTCATGAGAAGAAATTTGCTTATGTGGAGAGTAGTAAATTTTCTATGCTTGTAGATCATGAAAAGAATGCTTTAGGTGCTGGTTATATTGTTTAATTCATTCATGATTCTACTGAAAATTATTATGAGGGAGGAACATATGCTTGTAGGAATTGCAATAATGTCAAGTTTCCTCTCTATGTGCTTAAAATCTTGAAGCTATGCTTGTGTTACCTTCATATGCTAGTTGATTATTGTTCCCATAAGTTTTTTGCTCACAATATCCCTATGCATAGGAAGTGGGTTAGACTTAAATGTCCTAGTCATATGCTTCATGATGCTCTCTTTATGTTTCAATTCTTATCTTTTTTGTGAGCATCATTGTCATCATCATGCCTAGCTAGAAAGGCATTAAAGAAAAGCGCGTGTTGGGAGACAACCCAATACTTATCCTTAATGTTTTTGTGTGTTCACACGATTATGCTACTGTAGTAATCATGTTTTATAGCTTTTGTTTCAATAAAGTGCCAAGTAAGACCTTTAGGATAGCTTACGGTGATAGTTGTGTTGATCCCGCTGAAAATCAGAAACTTTTGCACCCAGTAAATTAGTTTTGATAATTCACAAGAACGTGCTTTTGATCTGATTCTTTTTGCTATGGATTGGTACACAAATTTCATAGGACTTACTAATTTGGTAGGATTGTTGTAGTTCCAGAAGTATACGTTTGATACAGCCTACTACAGACTGTTTTGTTTTTGACAGATTCTGTTTTCTATGTGTTGTTTGCTTATTTTGATGAATCTATGAGTAGTATCGGAGGGTATGAACCATAGATAAGTTGGACTACAGTAGATATTACACCAATATGAATTTAGAATGAGTTCATTACAGTACCTAAGTGGTGGTTTTATTTTCTTATACTAACGGAGCTTACGAGTTTTCTGTTGAGTTTTGTGTTGTGGAGTTTTCAAGTTTTGGGTAAAGATTCCATAGACTATGGAATAAGGAGTGGCAAGAGCTAAACTTGGGGATGCCCAAGGCACACCAAGGTAATATTCAAGGACAACCAAGAGCCTAATCTTGGGGATGTGTCACGCCCAATATGCGACCCTATCCAAAAGGAACTCGAAGGTCCCACCAAGGATAGACCCGCATATCGAAACGCTTTTGCAAGGTGGATATCATTACATCAACATTACATAATAGATGGGGATACATACATAAGGCATACAATGCCACACGAATACAACATCAACTTACATGAGAACAACATCCGACTACGGATGAAGCACAAACAGAAGCTCAAACGGCATCCACCCTGCTAGCCCAGGCTGCCGACCTGGAACCTATCCCCTGATCGAAGAAGAAGCAGAAGAAGAACTCCAAAACAAGCAAACATCGCTCTCGCGTCATGATAATCGCGTAAACATGTACTTGCAACTATTGTTGTAGTAATCTGTGAGCCACAAGGACTCAGCAATCCCATTACCATGGGTATCAAGACTAGCAAAGCTTAAAGGGAAAGGAAGGGGTAAAGTGGTGAGGTTGCAGCAGCGACTAAGCAAGATATGGTGGCTAACATACGCAAATAAGAGCGAGAAGAGAGCAAATGGAACGGTCGTGAAGCTAGCAATGATCAAGAAGTGATCCTGAACTCCTGCTTACGTCAAACATAACCCAAAACCGTGTTCACTTCCCGGACTCCGCCGAGAAGAGACCATCACGGCTACACACGCGGTTGATGCGTTTTAATTCGGATCTGGTGTCAAGTTATCTACAACCGGACATTAACAAATTCCCATCTGCCTATAACCGCAGGCACGACTTTCCAAAGATTATACCCTGCAGGGGTGTCCCAACTTAGCCCATGATAAGCTCTCGCGATCAACGAAGGATATACCTTCTCCCAGGAAGACCCGATCAGACTCGGAATCCCGGTTTACAAGACATTTCGACAATGGTAAAACAAGACCAGCAAGACCGCCCGATGTGCCGACAATCCCGATAAGAGCTGCACATATCTCGTTCTCAGGGCAACACCGGATGAACACTACATACAACTAAAACCAGACCTCAAGTTTCCCCGAGGTGGCGCTGCAAGTGGCTCTGGTTCGGACCAACACTTGGACAAGCACTGGCCCGGGGGGGCTATAATAAAGATGACCCTCGAGAGAGCGACTCCCAAGGGAAAAGTAGGTGGTGGTGAGGCAAATGGTAAAACCAATGTTGGGCCTTGCTGGAGGAGTTTTATCCAAAGCGAACTGTCAAGGGGGGCCATAAATCACCCGACCGCACAAGGAACGCAAAATCCAGGAACATAACACCGGTATGACGGAAACTAGGGCGGCAAGAGTGGAACAAAACACCAGGCATAAGGCCGAGCCTTCCACCCTTTACCAAGTATATAGATGCATTAATAATATAAGAGATATTGTGATATCCCAACCAAAATCCTGTCCACCAAGGAGCAATCTTCAACTTCACCTGCAACTAGCAACGCTATAAGAGGGCTGAGCAAAGCGGTAACATAGCCAAGCAACGGTTTGCATAGGAAAGGTGTCAAAAGTTAGAGGTTCATGGCAATATGGGAGGCTTGATAAACAGGTGATAGGTAGCGCAGCAAAGCGATAGTAGTGAGATCCAGGGTAGCAGTCATCTTGCCTGAAATCCCGCAAGGAAGAAGAACGAGTCCATGAAGAAGACGAACGGATGAAGCCGAACCAAGCGTAGACGAACGAGTCCTCACGATCGCAACGAAACAGGAACTATCGAGAGAAGCACACAACATAGTAAACACACCACACATGAACAAGGCATGATGCACAACAAGCATGATGCAAGACAAGACTACATGAAGCTACTCATGGCAAGAGATGATGCAAATCGGAGCAACACAACAAGGCAAGTTTAAATGAGGCCGGGAACTACATATAACAATTCCGATAAGTCCTCATATGCAAATTTCGAAGTTGGACCAGATCTGAATAAACCTTATGTTCAAGTTGTTAAACAGCAAGTTAAGATGCACAAATATGATCTACACGAGATTCTAGTCAAGTTACATATAAAGTTCATTAGATTTGGAGCTACGGCCTAGAAGATATGAGCAAAACAAGTTAAACATGGCATTGATGCAAAATGCATACAAACATCAAGCAAACACCTCAAAACAAAGATGCAACATGATAATATGAAACTACATGCAAAATCAAGCAAGTTTCATATAAAGCACACTCAAAACGGAGCAACGGTTCAACACACACACATGAAACAAGTTTAAAGGACAAGCTGTCCAAAACAGCAACTATGCATATTGCAAACATCAAAACAACATGCTACAGGACCTCAACAAGAAAACAAAAGGCATGGGCATGATGTACAGGTAAAGCATAACAAAATATGAACACTGAGCTATCTCCATAAATCACTAGAACATGCTCAAACACACATGGCAAGTTTGCAAATAATAACAGTTCAGACTTTACAGAAATAACATCAGGTTGCAATTTTTAGAGCTATCAAACAACATGTTACAAGAACTTATCATGGAAAACAAAGGCATGGCATGAATCTACTAATTGCATAGATCAAAAGTCCCTTACTGACCATGAGCCAAAAAGGATCAGAAAATATGATGGCACCCATGTAAACATAGCAAGTTATAATACAGATTCAAACATGGCAGAAACAGAATTATGAAGGCATGTTGGTGAGCTTGTTACACTCACCACAGAGCAATACATGGCATGGCAAGGCAACCAACAGTAAGAAGGCATATTTAAGAAGCTAAGAATGGCAAGAGAAAGTTCATAGGGTACATGGATCACTAGCAAAACACATGGCAACAACTGAACTTAATGTTAACAGGCTGACAGCAACATTATATAGCAACTTTGGAGCAAGATTACAACAAGCTACAGCAAGCTATAAATGCAACCAGAGGCATGGATGGTTAGAGGATGACATGTAGAACAAAACATATTTAGTGCTCATCGCCAGATTATGCATAGAATGATTTGTAGTAGCAGGTTTACATAGCATCACCAAATAACAGATTCAGCCTAGCAAAATAGCAACAGCAAGTACACTACTTAACAAGCTTGATTCACTCACCACAAGTCATTGCATGACAAGATAAGCATAGCATCATCAAGAAGACATGTTTGTCAAACAAACCAAGGCAAGAACAAGTTCATAGCATGCAAGGATCAACTACAACAACCTTGGCAAAATTGAATAACATGTAAACAATCTGCCAGGAAACATTTTGAAGCAAAAGTAGAGCACGAAAATAACATGCTAGACTACTCCATAATTTCAACCAGGGGAATGAATGGATAGAGCATAACCATATATTCAAAACATCCTTACTTAAGTATCTCAAAATATGCATGGATCACTCTGTAGTATCATGTTTACATGGCATCAAAATAACAGCAGAACAGGGACTAAAATCAGCAACATCACGATGCCTAGTTTGCATGCTTGTGCTAGTCACCACATTGATCACAAAAATACATGGTAAGCACCTCTGTAAAGAAGATATATCATAGATCAAAACACATGTAGGCATCAACCTCATAGGATGCACACATCAATCATGGCAAAAATGACAAAAGAGCATGTTCTGTTAACAGACAGCAGAAAACATTAGGAAGCACTCTTGCAACGATGATTCAGGCATGAATATGAGCTCAAATGAACATGATGCAATGGAATGAAATGATGTACTCGTTGAGGCGAACAATTTGACATATTACACGCACGAAACGGAGCTACGGATGCAGAGATACGATGCGATGAACATGGCTTGATAATGCAAAATATTTCGGGACTTGGACGAAAATAGAGGGGGAAAAGTCAACCTCCGTTCAGATCTGAGATGCACGTGTTTTGAGGTTCGCCGGAGATGGACGAAGATGGTCGGGGAAGGGAGCTCCGGGCCGGATCTCGCCGGATCCGGCCGGATCTCGGCGCGGGGAGGCGGAGGAGGCCGGCGGGGCGCCGTGCGCTGCTGGAGGCGCGACGGCTGGGTCACCGCGGCGCGGGAGACGGAGCTCTAGCGCGATCAGATGGTGGCGGCGGCCGACGGCCTCGGGCGCGGGGCGACGAGGGGCGGAGGCGGGCGCGCGCAGGGCTCGAGGCCGCGGCCGGCGGCGGCGGAAGCCGGGCGGCGGGGGCCGGGGCGCCGGGAGGCGGCGCCGGGACGGAGCGGCGGCGGCGCGCCGGCGAGCGGGGACACGGCGACGCTCGGGCGGAGGGGCGCGCTCGG
>NC_041385.1:581319158-581326225 GCF_002162155.2 Triticum dicoccoides
CGCGGAGGGGCGGCGGCGGGCCATGTGGCGCGCACGGGTTGGCTGCGGCGGCGGGGCGGACATGTCCGGCTGCGGCCGGACGTGTCCGGTGGCGGGGGGAGGAAGAGGACTAGGGTTTCGGGGGGAATAGACCGCGAATTTCCTGGGGAAGGGCATATTTATAGTTTCTGGGAGCTAGGAGAGTCCAAATGAGGAGCGGTTTTCGCCCACACGATCGTGATCGAACGACCGAGAGTATGGAGGGGAGTTTGCTAGGTTTTGGGCCACTTTGGAAGGGGTGTTGGGCTGCAAAGAGAAAGGGGGGCTTCGGGCTACGCAGTTAACCGTTGGAGTACCAAACGACCTCCAAATGGCACGAAACTTGGCAGGCGGTCTACCGGTGGTGTACCAAGGCCGCTTGGCAAACCTCGGGTCATTCCGAGAAAGTTCAACACCCACTCACGAAGAGAGGCGAGAAGGGGACGCCGGATGACATAGGAGCGCGGGATTGCAAAACGGACAACGGGGAAAATGCTCGGATGCATGAGACGAACACGTATGCAATGCAATGCACATGATGACATGATAAAATGCAACACGCAAGCAAATGACATGGCAACAACGACGAATAACTAGCTGACATCTGGCGCATCGAAACCGGGGCGTTACAACACTCCTCCACTAACAAGAGATCTCGTCCCGAGATCTTAGGACCGAGACGGAAGGGAAAAGGGATGAGGTGAAACAAGAACTAAAGAGAAGAAGCAAAGAATCGAGAGCACTCGAGAAAAAGATAGGAACGACGAGAATGACGAGAATCGAAAGCTCACGGAATCAGATAGACTATGAAACCACTCCGGTTAGAACAAGATAAGAAACGAATAAGACTGAAAGGATTTAGGCAGCACTCCGACTGAAACATGGAGGAACAGAACACGAGCTTCACAGATGGAATGACACTTGACGAGATGAACAACGCAAAGCCTCCGGAAGAATTGAAAGAATGGAATGAAAAGAATTTAGAAGGAAGGATTGAACGGAGTTGTTGAGAAAAATCAACAATGAAAAGAATAAGCTTGTTGTGGACTTATGGATAGCATCTCAAAATTATGTGGTGATCCCCGACCACAAGCTAAAAAGATTGAATAGCTGAGAAGAACGAAGAAATGTAAAACTCCACTTCGAAAGAAATATGGAGAATTAATTGCACTTCGAAAATCAAGAATGAAAGATACTTGAACTCCTTCGATAAGAATCTTGATGAACACTTGAAGAATGAATTAAATACTGACGAACCGCCGTGAAGAACTCCGTTGACAAAAAGGATGATGAGATAGAATGAAGAATGAAAGAATAAGATTAAAGCCTTGCGATGATTTAGATGGAGGTTCCGACAAAATGACCGAGGAAATTGAACTCCGGAAAAGAAAAGATGAAAACACTTGGAACTAGAATTTATTCATCAAGAGCAAACTTCGAAGGAAGGGATTACTCACTTGGATGAAATAAGAATAAGATTTATTGTATGCTTATCCTTCATCAAATTAAATTGATGACAAGCAATGGATTTTGCATATTACTTATTCTTCTTGAAAAAGGATTGAGAAGTGACATATCGCAAACTTGAGAAGGTCTTCATGAACCACCGGTAGGATTGAAAGAACGAATGGATTAATATGATAATCAAAGAAAAAAAGAATCTTGAACGAACCACCGTAAGAATTCAAAAATCACTGACGAAAGAGAATGAATCATCGGGAAGAATTAGAAGAACCAATATGCTCGAGGGGATTTAGATGCAAAAGAACAAATAGATCATGAGCTGATTAAAGAACACTGTAACGAAGCACTGGGATAATTGGATAACGGTAACTGAAATGTGAGGACGAATAATTCTTCTAGAACAATGGCCTCCGATGAAAAGAAACGGGAAAACAACTTCTGACATACTCCGGGTAGGTGAGAAAAGAATAACTGGCAAATGGAATAATTTGAGAGGATAATATGAAGCTAGAACCACGAATCTTTGGGAGGACGGACAAGATTTAGAGGAAAAACTCTTCTTCGATCTTCAAAAGTTGAGAATGAGGACGAGAAACACCACAAAATACTGAGATACTCCGGAAGAATGAAAAGCGAAGAGGTTGAGCCAACAATGAAAAGAATTTGAACGCGATCTTGGAGAAGACATGTGATTGATGGGATCCATTCTTACGTCAAACTTGAAAAGAATTGAGAATAACTTTGGGGGAATTAGAAGAGTCAGGTAAGATCCTGGGAAAAGACCTGTGGGTTAGGGCCCACTGAAGAGAAAACACCGTTGGAAAGGGATGTTGAACAGATAGATGATGCACCGGAACAATAGAAATATTTGAATGAGGTGACAACCTCAAATTAATTCGAACACAGACGAATCTCCTGAGATGTCTTGAGCACTCCGGAAGGATAAAATGGCGAGAGGCAAATGATCAAGGAAAACTCTTCGAGGAAAAAGGATATGATCTATCGAAAACTTGAATTCGGATCCACCGGAAAGAAAAAAAGATGAAGAATGTCAAACGAGACGAGAATTCACCGGTTGAAATAATTGAGGGAAGACTGAAGAGGCTCTACACGAATGAAATTGATGCTCGAAAAAGACTCAGACTTCGGGAAGAAGAGGGGTGGGAGGGCGGGAAAACAACTGAGGATTGAACTCAAAGATGAAGAGGCTCGAGTCAACTTGACGAGAAATGCACCAGATCAAAAGAGCTGAGAACCAACGATCGGAAAACCAACTGCGTGATCCTAAAGAAAAATTTGAAGGGGAAGAGAAGTAATTCAAAACACCTACGTCAAGATTCCTTACCAGAGCGACGAAGGGGCGGAGGAGTAAAAAGAATTCCTACTCTCCGATATAACTAGACTCCGAAAACAGTTTATTCTAGACTCAACAACGACCAAACTACACGATCAATCAAGGGGGCTCCTAGGGTCGGTCGAGGCTCTGATACCAACTTGTCACGCCCAATATGCGACCCTATCCAAAAGGAACTCGAAGGTCCCACCAAGGATAGACCCGCATATTGAAACGCTTTTGCAAGGTGGATATCATTACATCAACATTACATAATAGATGGGGATACGTACATAAGGCATACAATGCCACACGAATACAACATCAACTTACATGAGAACAACATCCGACTACGGATGAAGCACAAACAGAATCTCAAACGGCATCCACCCTGCTAGCCCAGGCTGCCGACCTGGAACCTATCCCCTGATCGAAGAAGAAGCAGAAGAAGAACTCCAAAACAAGCAAACATCGCTCTCGCGTCATGATCATCGCGTAAACATGTACCTGCAACTGTTGTTGTAGTAATCTATGAGCCACGAGGACACAGCAATCCCATTACCATGGGTATCAAGACTAGCAAAGCTTAAAGGGAAAGGAAGGGGTAAAGTGGTGAGGTTGCAGCAGCGACTAAGCAAGATATGGTGGCTAACATACGCAAGTAAGAGCGAGAAGAGAGCAAATGGAACGGTCGTGAAGCTAGCAATGATCAAGAAGTGATCCTGAACTCCTGGTTACGTCAAACATAACCCAAAACCGTGTTCACTTCCCGGACTCCGCCGAGAAGAGACCATCACGGCTACACACGCGGTTGATGCGTTTTAATTCGGATCTGGTGTCAAGTTATCTACAACCGGACATTAACAAATTCCCATCTGCCTATAACCGCATGCATGGCTTTCGAAAGATTATACCCTGCAGGGGTGTCCCAACTTAGCCCATGATAAGCTCTCGCGATCAACGAAGGATATACCTTCTCCCAGGAAGACCCGATCAGACTCGGAATCCCGGTTTACAAGACATTTCGACAATGGTAAAACAAGACCAGCAAGACCGCCCGATGCGCCGACAATCCCGATAGGAGCTGCACATATCTCGTTCTCAGGGCAACACCGGATGAACACTACGTACAACTAAAACCAGACCTCGAGTTTCCCCGAGGTGGCGCTGCAAGTGGCTCTGGTTCGGACCAACACTTAGACAAGCACTAGCCCGGGGGGGCTATAATAAAGATGACCCTCGAGAGAGCGACTCCCAAGGGAAAAGTAGGTGGTGGTGAGGCAAATGGTAAAACCAATGTTGGGCCTTGCTGGAGGAGTTTTATTCAAAGCAAACTGTCAAGGGGGTCCCATAAATCACCCGACCGTGTAAGGAACGCAAAATCCGGGAACATAACACCGGTATGACGGAAACTAGGGCGGCAAGAGTGGAACAAAACACCAGGCATAAGGCCGAGCCTTCCACCCTTTACCAAGTATATAGATGCATTAATAATATAAGAGATATTGTGATATCCCAACCAAAATCCTGTCCACCAAGGAGCAATCTTCAACTTCACCTGCAACTAGCAATGCTATAAGAGGGCTGAGCAAAGCGGTAACATAGCCAAGCAACGGTTTGCATAGGAAAGGTGTCAAAGGTTAGAGGTTCATGGCAATAAGGGAGGCTTGATAAACAGGTGATAGGTAGCGCAGCAAAGCGATAGAATGAAGCAACTAGCATAGCAATGATAGTAGTGAGATCCAGGGTAGCGGTCATCTTGCCTGAAATCCCGCAAGGAAGAAGAACGAGTCCATGAAGAAGACGAACGGATGAAGCCGAATCAAGCGTAGACGAATGAGTCCTCACGATCGCAATGAAACGGGAACTATCGAGAGAAGCACACAACATAGTAAACACACCACACATGAACAAGGCATGATGCACAACAAGCATGATGCAAGACAAGACTACATGAAGCTACTCATGGCAAGAGATGATGCAAACCGGAGCAACACAACAAGGCAAGTTTAAATGAGGCCGGGAACAACATATAACAATTCCGGTAAGTCCTCATATGCAAATTTCGAAGTTGGACCAGATCTGAATAAACCTTATGTTCAAGTTGTTAAACAGCAAGTCAAGATGCACACATATGATCTACACGAGATTCTAGTCAAGTTACATATAAAGTTCATTAGATTTGGAGCTACGGCCTAGAAGATACGAGCAAAACAAGTTAAACATGGCATTGATGCAAAATGCATACAAACATCAAGCAAACACCTCGAAACAAAGATGCAACATGATAATATGAAACTACATGCAAAATCAAGCAAGTTTCATATAAAGCACACTCAAAACGGAGCAACGGTTCAACACACACACATAAAACAAGTTTAAAGGACAAGCTGTCCAAAACAGCAACTAGGCATATTGCAAGCATCAAAACAACATGCTACAGGACCTCAACAAGAAAACAAAAGGCATGGGCATGATCTACAGGTAAAGCATAACAAAATATGAACACTGAGCTATCTCCATAAATCACTAGAACATGCTCAAACACACATGGCAAGTTTGCAAATAATAACAGTTCAGACTTTACAGAAATAACATCAGGTTGCAATGTTTAGAGCTATCAAACAACATGTTACAGGAACTTATCATGGCAAACAAAGGCATGGCATGAATCTACTAATTGCATTGATCAAAAGTCCCTTACTGACCATGAGCCAAAAAGGATCAGAAAATATGATGGCACCCATGTAAACATAACAAGTTATAATACAGATTCAAACATGGCAGAAACAGAATAATGAAGGCATGTTGGTGTGCTTGTTACACTCACCACAGAGCAAGACATGGCATGGCAAGGCAACCAACAGTAAGAAGGCATATTTAAGAAGCTAAGCATGGCAAGAGAAAGTTCATAGGGTACATGGATCACTAGCAAAACACATGGCAACAACTGAACTTAATGTTAACAGGCTGACAGCAACATTATATAGCAACTTTGGAGCAAGATTACAACAAGCTACAGCAAGCTATAAATGCAACCAGGGGCATGGATGGTTAGAGGATGACATGTAGAACAAAACATATTTAGTGCTCATCTCCAGATTATGCATAGAATGATTTGTAGCAGCAGGTTTACATAGCATCACCAAATAACAGATTCAGCCTAGCAAAATAGCAACAGCAAGTACACTACTTAACAAGCTTGATTCACTTACCACAAGTCATTGCATGACAAGATAAGCATAGCATCATCAAGAAGACATGTTTGTCAAACAAACCAAGGCAAGAACAAGTTCATAGCATGCAAGGATCAACTACAACAACCTTGGCAAAATTGAATAACATGTAAACAATCTGCCAGGAAACATTTTGAAGCAAAAGTAGAGCACGAAAATGACATGCTAGACTACTCCATAATTTCAACCAGGGACATGAATGGATAGAGCATAACCATATGTTCAAAACATCCTTACTTAAGTATCTCAAAATATGCATGGATCACTCTGTAGCATCATGTTTACATGGCATCAAAATAACAGCAGAACAGGGACTAAAATCAGCAACATCACGATGCCTAGTTTGCATGCTTGTGCTAGTCACCACATTGATCACAAAAATACATGGTAAGCACCTCTGTAAAGAAGATATATCATAGATCAAAACACATGTAGGCATCAACCTCATAGGATGCACACATCAATCATGGCAAAAATGACAAAAGAGCATGTTCTGTTAACAGACAGCAGAAAACATTATGAAGCACTCTTGCAACAACGATTCAGGCATCAAGATGAGCTCAAATGAACATGATGCAATGGAATGAAATGATGTACTCGTTGAGGCGAACAATTTGACATATTACACGCACGAAACGGAGTTACGGATGCAGAGATACTATGCGATGAACATGGCATGATAATGCAAAATATTTCGGGACTTGCACGAAAACAGAGGGGGAAAAGTCAACCTCCGTTCAGATCTGAGATGCACGGGTTTCGAGGTTCACCGGAGATGGACGAAGATGGCCGGGGAAGGGAGCTCCGGGCCGGATCTCGCCGGATCCGGCTGGATCTCGGCGCGGGGAGGCGGAGGAGGCCGGCGGGGCGCCGTGCGCTGCTGGAGGCGCGGCGGCTGGGTCACCGCAGCGCGGGAGACGGAGCTCCGGCGCGAGCAGACGGCGGCGGCGGCCGACGGCCTCGGGCGCGGGGCGACGAGGGGCGGAGGCGGGCGTGCGCAGGGCGCGAGGCCGCGG
>NC_041385.1:581326622-581418516 GCF_002162155.2 Triticum dicoccoides
GTTGGCTGCGGCGGTGGGGCGGACATGTCCGGCTGCGGCCGGACGTGTCCGGTGGCGGCGGGAGGAAGAGGACTAGGGTTTCGGGGGGAATAGACCGCGAATTTTGGGGGGAAGGGCATATTTATAGTTTCTGGGAGCTAGGAGAGTCCAAATGAGGAGCGGTTTTCGCCCACACGACCGTGATTGAACGACTGAGAGCATGGAGGGGAGTTTGCTGGGTTTTGGGTCACTTTGGAAGGGGTGTTGGGCTGCAAAGAGAAAGGGGGGCTTCGGGCTACGCGGTTAACCGTTGGAGTACGAAACGACCTCCAAATGGCACGAAACTTGACAGGCGGTCTACCGGTGGTGTACCAAGGCCGCTTGGCAAACCTCGGGCCATTCCGAGAAAGTTCAACACCCACTCACGAAGAGAGGCGAGAAGGGGACGCCGGATGACATAGGAGCGCCGGATTGCAAAACGGACAACGGGGAAAATGCTCGGATGCATGAGACGAACACGTATGCAATGCAATGCACATGATGACATGATAAAATGCAACACACAAGCAAATGACATGGCAACAACGATGAATAACTGGCTGACATCTGGTGCATCGAAACCGGGGCGTTACAGGATGCCCCGGATGGCATCCCCTCTTTCGTCTTTGTTCATTGGTAACTTTACTTGGAGCTATATTTTTATTCACCACATGATATGTGTTTTGCTTGGAGCATCATTTTCTTTTGTTAGTATTAGCTTGATGTTATTTAGATAATGTTTTGCATCTTTGTTTTCAATAAAAAAGTCAAGGATAGCCTTTACCATGCTTATTTTGCTATTTTACATGTTGCTGTTTGAAAACAGAAAGTTTACCGCTGTTGCGAAAATTCCCTAGAAAAGTCAGAGAATTGTATAATGTTGAAACTTTTTGCATAATGAGATCTGATAAATCTTCTACAGCTTAGTATTTTTATCATAATTTTTGGAGTTAGGTAAGTATTGGTACCCTTGCATTCTTTACAGACTATACTGTTTTGGCAGATTGCTGTTATGATTGCATTGTTTGCTTGTTTAATGATTCTATTTGAGGATAGGAGTATTAAATATGCAGAGGAATTTAGTATGCAATGTTGAATAATAATTTTAGTGATTTGTTACAGTAGAAAATGATAAGGTTTTTGCATTGGTTTATACTAACCTATCTCACGAGTTCTTGTTGAGTTTGGTGTGGATGAAGCTTTTGATAAAAAGAGAAACCATGATATGAGAGGAATTAAGGAGACACAAAAGTTCAAGCTTGGGGATGCCCAAGGCACCCCAAGATAGTATTTCAAGAAGTCTCAAGCATCTAAGCTTGGGGATGCCCCTTTAGGCATCCCACCTTTCTTCTTCAACAACTATCGGTTAGTATCGGTTGAACCTAAGTTTTTGCTTCTTCACATGAGTTGTGCTATCCTTTCAATGTCATTTTATTTTGCTTTGTTTGCTGTTTGAATAAAATACCAAGATCTGAAATTCTTTAGTGAGAGAGAGTCTTCACATAGTTACATAATTATTTAACTACTCATTGATCTTCAGTTATATCTTTTTGGAGTAGTTTTCATTTACTCGTGTGCTTCACTTATATCCTGTGAGTAAATGGTTGAATGAGTTGAATGTCATAAATCTTAAATTATATATGTTTCATTGCTTATCCCATGGGGAGTACTGACTTCACATCTAAGAAGTAGAGGTTGTAAATTTATTGAAGGTTAGCAAGCATTGTATTGGTCATTTGAACAATTCATGAAAGAATATTGAAGGAAGAGAGATTTCACATATAAATATACTATCTTAGACATCTTTTATAATTGTGAGCACTCATTAAGTATGACATGCTAAAGAGTTAATGTTGGACAAGGAAGACAACATAATGGGTTATGTTTTCTCACATCTCACTTAAAGTATATTGTCATGGATCATTCAAACATGTTGATCTTGCCTTTCCCCCTCATGCTAGCCAAATTCCTTGCACCAAGTAGAGATACTACTTGTGCTTCCAAATATCCTTAAACCCAGTTTTTCCATGAGAGTCCCACCATACCTACCTATGGATTGAGTAAGATCCTTCAAGTAAGTTGTCATCGGTGCAAGCAATAAAAATTGCTCTCCAAATATGTATGATCTATTAGTGTGAAGAAAATAAGCTTTATACGATCTTGTTATGGAAGCAATAAAAGCGACGGACTGCATAATAAAGGTCCATATACAAGTGGCAATATAAAGTGACGTTATTTGGCATTAAGATTTTGTGCATCCAACCATAAAAGCGCATGACAACCTCTGCTTCCCTCTGCGAAGGGCCTATCTTTTACTTTATGTCTTTTACTTTATGCAAGAGTCAAGGTGATATTCACCTTTCCCTTTTTCATTTTATCCTTTGGCAAGCACCTCGTGTTGGAGAGATCCTGATATATATATATATCCAATTGGATGTAAGTTAGCATGAACTATTATTGTTGACATCACCCAAAGGTGAATACGTTGGGAGGCAACACTATAAGCCCCTATCTTTCTCAGTGTTCGATTAAAACTCCATAACCATTAGTATTGTGTGAGTGTTACCAATTGTAGAAGACTATATGATAGTTGAGTATGTGGAGTTTGCTAAATCAAAGCTCTAACATAGACCCTTCCTGAAAATAAGATGAATTGTAATTGTTTGATGACTGAGAATGAAGTTTGCTAGTTTTCAAGAAATTTTATGGTCTTTGCTTTAACATGTGAATAGCTTGTTACTTGTTCTTGAGAAGTTTTATGAGATGAACTACTATTATGACATATAATCATGCTAGAAAAGGTGATTGAAATTATCATTGATCAAACTTGTGCACCTTCTAGCATTCACACTTCATAAATTCTTTCTTTTATCATTTACCTACTCGAGGACGAGTAGGAATTAAGCTTGGGGATGCTGATACGTCTCCAACGTATCTATAATTTATGAAGCATTCATGCTATTATATTATCTGTTTTGAATGTTTACGGGCTTTACTTTACACTTCTATATCATTTTTCGGACTAACCTACTAACCGGAGGCCCGGCCCATATTGTTGTTTTCTTGCCTATTTCAGTGTTTTAAAGAAAAGTAATATCAAACGGATTCCGAACGGAATGAAACCTTCAAAAAAGTTATTTTTGGAACAGAAGCAATCTCGGACACTTGGAGTACAAGCCAGGGAAGTTTCGAGGAGGCCAGGAGATAGGAGGGCACGCCCACCCCCCTGGGGGTGCCCCCTGTCTCGTGGGCCCCTCGAGGCACCCCCGACCGACTTCTTTCGCCTATATATTCCCATATACCCTAAAACCATCAAAGACGAAGATAGATCGGGAGTTCCGCCGCCGCAAGCCTCTGTAGCCACCAAAAACCTCGCGGGAGCCCGTTCCGGCACCCTGCCAAAGGGGGAATCCCTCACCGGTGACCATCTTCATCATCCCGGCGCTCTCCATGACGAGGAGGGAGTAGTTCACCCTCGGGGCTGAGGGTATGTACCAGTAGCTATGTGTTTGATCTCTCTCTCTCTCTCTCTCATGTTCTCTCTATGGCACGATCTTGATGTATCGCGAGCTTTGCTATTATAGTTGGATCTTATGATGTTTCTCCCCCTCTACTCTCTTGTAATGGATTGAGTTTTCCCTTTGAAGTTATCTTATCAGATTAAGTCTTTAAGGATTTGAGAACACTTGATGTATGTCTTGTCATGCTTATCTGTGGTGACAATGGGATATCACGTGATCCACTTGATGTATGTTTCGGTGATCAAATTACGGGTTCCGCCCATGAACCTATGCATAGGGGTTGGCACACGTTCTCGTCTTGACTCTCCGGTAGAAACTTTGGGGCACTCTTTGAAGTACTTTGTGTTGGTTGGATAGATGAATCTGAGATTGTGTGATGCATATCGTATAATCATGCCCACGGATACTTGAGGTGACAATGGAGTATCTAGGTGACATTAGAGTTTTGGTTGATTTGTGTCTTAAGGTGTTATTCTAGTATGAACTCTATGATAGATTGAACGGAAAGAATAGCTTCATGTTATTTTACTACAGACTCTTGAATAGATAGAACAAAAAGGATAACTGTGAGGTGGTTTCGTACCCTACCATAGTCTCTTCGTTTGTTCTCCGCTATTAGTGGCTTTGGAGTGACTCTTTGTTGCATGTTGAGGGATTGTTATATGATCTATCTATGTTATTATTGTTGAGAGAACTTGCACTAGTGAAAGTATGAACCTTAGGCCTTGTTTCCTACCATTGCAATACTGTTTACGCTCACTTTTCTCATTAGTTACCTTGCTGTTTTTATATTTTCAGATTACAAATACTTATATCTACCATCCATATTGCACTTGTATCACCATATCTTCGCCGAACTAGTGCACCTATACAATTTTCCATTGTATTGGGTGTGTTGGGGACACAAGAGACTCTTTGTTATTTGGTTGCAGGGTTGTTTGAGAGAGACCATCTTCATCCTACGCCTCCCACGGATTGATAAACCTTAGGTCATCCACTTGAGGGAAATTTGCTACTGTCCTACAAACCTCTGCACTTGGAGGCCCAAACGTCTACAAGAAGAAGGTTGTGTAGTAGACATCGACATGCTAAAGAGTTGATGTTGGACAAGGAAGACAACATGATGGGTTATGTTTATATCCAAAATAAAGTATATTGTCATGAATCATCCAATATGTTGAGCTTGCCTTTCCCCCTCATGCTAGCCAAATTATTTGCACCAAGTAGAGATACTACTTGTGCTTCCAAATATCCTTAAACCCAGTTTTGCCATGAGAGTCCACCATACCTACCTATGGATTGAGTAAGATCCTTCAAGTAAGTTGTCATGTTGCATGCAATAAAAATTGCTCTCTAAATATGTATGGTTTATTAGTGTGGAGAAAATAAGCTTTATACGATCTTGTGATGTGGAAGCAATAAAAGCGATGGACTGCATAATAAAGGTCCATATCACAAGTGGCAATATAAAGTTACGTCCTTTTGCATTAAGATTTCGTGCATCCAACCATAAAAGCACATGACAACCTCTGCTTCCCTCTGCGAAGGGCCTATCTTTTACTTTTGTGTTATACCTTTTACTAGAGTCATAGTGATCTTCACTGTCGTGGAATTGTCACGGCAGATGTCCTTAGTGTGAGGACTTCGCGAGGCCAACGCATCTATGTGGTAGCTTGAGAGGGGTTGGGCGGAATCGAGAGACGCAACACACAAGACAAGGATTTAGACAGCTTCGGGCCTCGGGAAACATCATCCGGTAAAAGCCCTACATGTTGTTTGTGGCTAGGTCTCATTATGCTCATGAGGGAGACGCCGCATCTCCGGCTCTCTTCTAGTTGGGTCTAGCCCTAAAGATTGTTTCTTATTACTTGTCCCTCTTTGGGGAGCCCTGCCCCTCCTTATATGAGTTGAAGGGGCGGGTTACATGACTAGTCCTAGTAGGATTAGGATTACTCTATTACAAGTGGAGTCCTAGCCTTGCTTCCTTTGTAGGAGAATATTCCTTATGCCTTTTCTCTTAAGCCGGCCCACCATAGCATGAGCCGGCCTTCTGGGCCCTGGGCCTTGTCTTCTATCCGACCCGCCGTCAGGGCCATCCATGAGTCCACAGGCTCATGAGTCGTCAGACCAGTGAGCCGCCAGACTCTGAGTCGCCAGTCCTCCGGTGAGTTACCAATGAAAATGCCAAGCCTGGCCGGGTCATACCGTGGGGGTATATCCCCGACATTAGCCCCCAGTTTAATTTGGACTTATCCATGTTAAACTGATCCTGTAAAATAAACACAAGAACAAACTTGATAGGTTGTGCTCCGGGTTAAATATTTTCTGAATCGGCACCTGATCATCCTTAAGTCCTTGTCATTTTCTCCTGGATGCATGTCCATGATCTCATAGCAAATCTCCTTTAACAGATATGTTCAAACTTTGCCAATGCAAAAAAATCCGGGCACTTCTTCTGAAAAAAATCCGGGTCAATAGGCGAGCTTCATAATCAACTTGCCGACATTGGTTCCTTGCAGAAAAAATATTATAAAGAATAACCCATTTGAGTCGGCCTTCAATACTCTGACTTTGACAAAAATATTAGTCTTGAAATATTAAACTGATATGCAGCTGGCTTAAAGATGTAGATCTTGCCGATATATGATTGCCAAAATTACCGGGTTATAAACAAATGATGCCGGGTCATGTAATTGTTGATGATGGCGGGTTAATCTTATGATGACACCGGGTCATAAACTTTACAGATTTCTCTAATAATAATATAATACCTGCTTTGCTCAAAACTGAGAATTTGAAGTTATTCCTCCCTTATATGCATATCACCTGTAGCCCCCAAGTGTCGGGTCTGTTGGAAATATGCCCTAGAGGCAATAATAAAATGGTTATTATTATATTTCCTTGTTCACAATAATTGTCTATTGTTCATGCTATAATTGTATTAACTATAAACCGTAATACATGTGTGAATACATAGACCACAACATGTCCCTAGTGAGCCTCTAGTTGACTAGCTCGTTGATCAATAGATGGTTATGATTTCCTAACCATGGACATTGGATGTCATTGATAACAGGATCACATCATTAGGAGAATGATGTGATGGACAAGACCCAATCCTAAGCATAGCACAAGATCGTATAGTTCGTTTGCTAAGAGCTTTTCTAATGTCAAGTATCATTTCCTTAGACCATGAGATTGTGCAACTCCCGGATACCGTAGGAATGCTTTGGGTGTACCAAACGTCACAACGTAACTGGGTGGCTATAAAGGTGCACTACAGGTATCTTCGAAAGTGTCTGTTGGGTTGGCACGAATCGAGACTGGGATTTGTCACTCCGTATGATGGAGAGGTATCTCTGGGCCCACTCGGTAATGCATCATCATAATGAGCTCAATGTGACTAAGTAGTTAGTCATGAGATCATGCATCACGGAACGAGTAAAGTGACTTGCCGGTAACGAGATTGAACGAGGTATTGGGATACCGACGATCGAATCTCGGGCAAGTAACGTACCGATTGACAAAGGGAATTGTATATGGGATTGCTTGAATCCTTGACATCGTGGTTCATCCGATGAGATCATCGTGGAACATGTGGGAGCCAACATGGGTATCCAGATCCCGCTATTGGTTATTGGCCGAAGAACGTCTCGGTCATGTCTGCATGGTTCCCGAACCCGTAGGGTCTACACACTTAAGGTTCGGTGACGCTAGAGTTGTTATGGGAAATAGTATGTGGTTACCGAAGGTAGTTCGGAGTCCCGGATGTGATCCTGGACGTCACAAGGAGTTCCGGAATGATCCGGTGGTGAAGATCGATATATTGGACGAAGGGTATTGGAGTCCGGAAGTGTTCTGGTGTACCAGGCTATGGCCAGCATGACCGAAAGGTGTTTCGGGAGCCCCGGCAAGTGTTGGAGGGCCTCATGGGCCAAAGGGGTAGGGGCAAACCAGCCCACTAAGGGGTGGTGCGCCCCCACACCCTTTCCCACGTTATTTGGGGAGGTGGGGCGCCTCCACCTGGCTTGGGAGGCAATCCTCCACCTGCTTGGCTTGGGGGGCAAGTCTCCCTAGGATTTTCCCTAGGGAGATCAAATCTGCTTGGCCGCCGCCCCCTAGGGGAAACCCTAGGGCGCCTCCCCCTCTCCCCTTGCCCCTATATATTATGGAGGGGTGGGAGGGCAGCCACACCTCTTCCCTGGCGCAGCCCTCTCCCTCCTCCAACACCTCCTCCTCCTCCGTAGTGCTTGGCGAAGCCCTGCTGGAGAACCACGAGCTCCACCACCACCACGTCATTGTGTTGTCGGAGTTCTCCCTCAATTTATCCTCTCCCCTTGCTGGATCAAGAAGGAGGAGACGTCCTCGGGCTGTACGTGTGTTGAACGCGGAGGCATCGTTGTTCGGTGCTTAGATCGGATTCGACCGCGATCTGAATCGCTTCGTGTACGACTCCACCAACCGCGTTCTTGTAACGCTTCCGCATCACGATCTTCAAGGGTATGAAGATACACTCATCCTCTCCCTCTCTTGTTGCTAGAATCTCCATAGATTGATCTTGGTGATGCGTAGAAAATTTTGAATTATTGCTACGTTCCCCAACAGGGTCATTATACAATAATGAGCAGGGACTTTGTAAATATGATCATGTAGACTTGAGCAGCAACGTGTAGCCCCCAAGGGCCGGCTCAGTAAATAATACTAAGCTGGGGCTTTGTATATAATTCATTGATAATAACATCATATGATATAATCTCCACCATGGGGCTTGAACCCACGTCCATAAGGTTAAGAACTTTGTACTCTACCAACTGAGTAGTGGATCTTTCAACATAATGGATTAAGGCTTGTGTACCTTAAATTTGTGACAGGAGCAATAGGTAGCCCCAAGGGCCGGCTCATTACAATGGGATGAGTCGGGTCTTCAATAAGTTGATCAAAAAATGACTTAACATTAGCCCCCAAGTGCCATGGTGCATGCCGGCAGTGACATGAGACTTGCATATTTGATGTAATCTCAATTTGAATAATGTAGCCCCCAAGTGTCGGGTCGTAAGCCTGCAGCGACTCGGGACTATTCCTTCCATTGTAGAATAAATCATATCCATTGATAAAATAATAGCCATTGCGCTAAAGCGACTTTGAAAGCCTCAATCATAATACTGGTTATTGATAATCATAATAGAATTCCAGCCATGTTGGCTATTCAAGATTTGAATAATATAATCCGGTATAAAAACTCAATCATTCAATATCATCATGAAAATCCAGGCAGTTTTGGCTATTAAAGATTTGAATACCTCATCGGTTGACAAGTAAATTCTGGAGTTTAAATACCTGGCGGCTCTTGGCCGATGGCGACTTAATGCGCATTCACTTAAGCCGGAATTTTTGTAACCCGACGGCTTATAGCCTTTGAGAAAATCAATAATTGATAACCCTTTTGCACTTATGATGACGTTGATTTGTGCATATGAGATTTAGAATTATCCTGCACACAAGTAGATCACAAGAACCCTTGGCGGTTTACCGCAGGGCGGGTCATAATATCTCACATATAACCACGAATGTGTAAAAAGGAGTCACAGATAAGCCTGTTATGAATCACAACTTTGAAACATAATAATATCATACCTGTGATATTGAATTTGCACTGCCGGTTTATGTGACCTTCGCAGTAAGGGCGATAACCCAATCCTTAGAAGCCAAAACTTCCAAAGATATAATGATTGTCATATGCTGGCGACTTATCGTCCAAAGCCAAGCCGGGTTAAATTGAAACCACACTTATACTTAGATCTGAACAAAAAAGTCTCAAGACAAAATCAAAGATTGCTTTCAAAAACTTAAGCCAAAAAAGAAAGAAAAATCGAGGCTTCTGATTCGAATACGATCAGTAAACCATTCCAAAGGGGTTAAGCTAGGATTCGAATACGATCATGTAGCCCCCAGTGGCTTTGGCGTTGCGTCGATCAAGAGGGTACCGACAGCTATGTTCTCTTTGGTTCGAATACGACCTATGTTTGAACAGGAAGCCCCCAAATGACCTTGAGAGTTTTTTAACGACTCTGCTTCGAATACGATCAAAGTCGGACCCAAAAGGGGTTAAGCTATGATTCGAATACGATCAAGAAGCCCCCTAGTGGGTTTGGCAGTGTGTCGATCAAGAGGGTACCGACAGCTATGTTCTCTTTGGTTCGAATACGACCTATGTTTGAACAGGAAGGCCCCAAGTGACCTTGAGAATATTTAACGACTCTGATTCGAATACGATCAGGGTCGGACCAAAAAGGGGTTAAGCTAGATTCGAGTACGATCAGCCCCCAATGGTCATTGAAGCGGGGTACCTATGTTTGAGTTGTGCTTTGCAACAGACTCTCTTTGGTCCCTTTAATTTTTCCTGAGAACTCGAACTTGTCAGTAATGAATTCTTCTTGAACCGGGCATTGAGCCGGATGTTGGAAGCTTTAGAGCTTTGTGGGAGACAGATTTCCCTTGAGCCGGCGCGGTAAACCGCGTGGACGGGCGAATTGATGTAAACCGGGCCACAGAGGATGGTGACTTGCGCACGTTCATTCATCGGGCAGTATGACACGGATGAAACCCCGGTGCAGAACATTGCCATCGCTCGCTCCATACCCACAATATAACACCTCATTTGTAATGAACAATTGTCCTGCATCAAAAAGTATCGCAAGCCAAAGTAATTGTTCTTTTAAAGAAAGCAATATGTAATACTCCCTCCATTCCACAATGTAGTGCTTCCTCTATCCACGTGCTTCAACTTTGACCATAAATTTAACTACCAAGACCGATTGCGACGGGAGCAAAAATTATATCAGTGAATTCGTATTTGAAAGAAGTTTTCAATTATATAATTTTTTCTCTCGCCGCAGTTGGTCTCGTTGGTTAAATTTATGGTCAAAGTTGGACCTCAGGAAGCGCGGGCGCACTATATTATGGAATGGAGGGAGTATAAAAACATATTGACTGGATTTCACCTGACACGTCAAGCCAGTAGTTATCCACTGCGGAGTTGATGATCACCGCGGTGAAGCTGAAATTAATCACGGGTGAGCCGGCCGCGGTGTTGTAAGCTAGCGCGGACGGGCGGGTCAATCGCAGGCGCGGTAAACCGCATGGACGGGCAAGTCAGCCGAATTGTGTTGATGTAGAATGGACCACGGGGGCGGCGGCTTGCGTGCGTCCGTCGGGCGACTTATGAGAGCGGGTGCGGCACCGGCGTGTTGATGTAGACCGGACCATGGGAGCGGTGGCGTGTGCGTGTCCATTGGTGAGGGAGTCGGCTGTGGTGTTGGAAGCCGGCGCGCACGGGCGCGGACTGACGAGCCGGCCGCGACAGTGGTAATCGGTGCAGGCACAAGAGTTGGCCACAACGTTTAAACCGGAGCGAACCTCATGTCTATGGCATGACGTCACTTTTGTAGTGGATTTTATCCTGCACAAAATATATTGAAAGACGGAGTAATTGTTCTCAGAAGAATTAATATGTGCTAAAAATAATGAGAACAGATAGCACCTGATTTATTTTCCGGATGAATGCGGATACTGATGCTGGATAATGTATAGTGGTAAGACAAAAAATCCTCCAACACGTCTCCTTCGGTTGCCCTGGAAATCGTGTCACGCTGAGAGTAGTTGTAGTGGTGGTTCTTTGTCTTCAAGTGCCTGTGACCTTCTCCTTTTGTCTTTTTCTAATCTCACATGAAGGACCTGTTTGAAGTGCTAGCGTGTGCACACACTGCTCTTTAACAACAGCTTACAAGCCCCAACACCTTGTGTTGGAAAGATCCTGATATATATATATATATATATATATATATATATATATATATATATATATATATATATATATATATCCAATTGGATGTAAGTTAGCATTAACTATTATTGTTGACATTACCCTTGAGATAAAAGGTTGGGAGGCAACACTATAAGCCCCTATCTTTTTCTGTGTCTGATTAAAACTTCATACATATGAGTATTGCGTGAGTGTTAGCAATTATGAAAGACTAAATGATAGTTGAGTATGTGGACTTGCTGAAAAGCTCTTATATTGACTCTTTCCGATGTTATGATAAATTGCAATTGCTTTAATGACCGAGAGCATAGTTTGTTAGTCCTCAATGAAGTTTCTGATTCATGCTTGACATTGTGATTCATGCTTGACATTGTGGATATATTGTTGTTATAAGAATGATCATGATGCCCTCATGTTCGTATTTTATTTTGTCGACATCTCTATCTCTAAACATGTGGACATATTTTTCGTTATCGGCTTCCGCTTGAGGACAAGCGAGGTCTAAGCTTGGGGGAGTTGATACGTCCATTTTGCATCATGCTTTTATATTGATATTTATTGCATTATGGGGTGTTATTACACATTATGTCACAATACTTATGCATATTCTCTTTTTTTTACAAGGTTTACACGAAGAGGGAGAATGATGGTAGCTGAAATTCTGGGCTGGAAAAGGAGCAAATATTAGAGACCTATTCTGCACAACTCCAAAAGTCCTGAAACTCCAGGAAAGTTATTTTCAGAATGAATAAAAAATACTGAGCGAAGAAAATACCAGAGGGGGGCACCCACCGTCCACGAGGGTGGGGGGCACCCCCCTGCCTCGTGGGCCCCCTGGCAGGCCTCCTGTGCCATCTTCTGCTATATGAAGTCTTTTACCCTGGAAAAAATTACAAGCAAGCTTTCGGGACGAAACACCGCCGCCACGAGGCGGAACCAATCTAGGGCTCCGGCGGAGCTGTTCTGCCAGGGAAACATCCCTCGGGGAGGGGGAAATCATCACCATCATCATCACCAACGATCCTCTCATCAGGAGGGGGTCAATCTCCATCAACATCTTCACCAGCACAATCTCCCCTAAAACCTTAGTTCATCTCTTGTATCCAATCTTTGTCCCAAAACCTCAAATTGGTACATGTGGGTTGCTAGTAGTGTTGATTACTCCTTGTAGTTGATGCTAATTGGTTTATTTGGTGGAAGATCATATGTTCAGATCCTTTATGCATATTAATACCCCTCTGATTATGAACATGAATATGATTTGCGAGTAGTTACGTTTGTTCCTGAGGACATGGGAGAAGTCTTGCTATAAGTAGTCATGTGAATTTGGTATTCGTTCAATATTTTGATGAGATGTATGTTGTCTTTCCTCTAGTGGTGTTATGTGAACGTCGACTACATGACACTTCACCATTGTTTGGGCCTAGAGGAAGGCATTGGGAAGTAATAAGTAGATGATGGGTTGCTAGAGTGATAGAAGCTTAAACCCTAGTTTATGAGTTGCTTCGTAAGGGGCTGATTTGGATCCACATGTTTCATGCTATGGTTAAGTTTACCTTAATACTTCTTTTGTATTTGCGGATGCTTGCAATAGGGGTTAATCATAAGTGGGATGCTTGTCCAAGAAAGGGCAGTACCCAAGCACTGGTCCATCCACATATCAAATTATCAAAGTAATAAACGCAAATCATATGAGGATGATGAAAACTAGCTTGATGATAATTCCCATGTGTCCTCGGGAGCGTTTTCCTTCATATAAGAATTTGTCTAGCCTTGTCCTTTGCTATAAAAGGGATTGGGCCACCTTGCTGCACCTTATTTACTTTTGTTACTTGTTACCCGTTACGAATTACCTTATCACAAAATTATCTGTTACCGATAATTTCAGTGCTTACAGAGAATACCTTACTGAAAACCGCATGCCATTTCCTTTTGCTCCTCGTTGGGTTCGACACTCTTACTTATCGAAAGGACTACGATAGATCCCCTACACTTGTGGGTCATCATACGACTGGTACCGGTCATACCAACAATTGTACCTGGTGCCACTGACTTCGTGACGTTATCCCTAAAAAACGTGAAGGACCTGAGCCAAATTGCAACAGAGAAATCCTGAAACCATATTCTGTCCATCTGCACTATAGGAAGGAGAGAAAGACCCGACACTCATCTCCTCAACCATTCACATCTTGGCAACAGTCGCTCAACTATCATCAATATCTCATCGACATTTCCATCTCCACCACCATAGCCTCCATCTCCATTAGATTATTTACTTGTAATCAAGATTCCGCCATGATCAACGACATTGCAGGACCATCAATCGTTCATCTTCAACTAACCTTTTATACCATGTCATCTGCTTGTGATTCCATCGCGATGTGTGGGTAATTCGCTCTGGCTAAGGGGCGAGTCATAGCCCTGCAACCCCGTGCATGCCCAAGAAGGGATTGAAGGTATGAGTTTACATTATAGTTTTCTATAATTGTTAGTCTCTTGTCTCTATCTCGATCTTAGGGTTCTCCAGTTCGCTATACACCGAAGATTGGTACAAGATAACCGAGGAAACCCCATGAGTCCTCGATGCAGCAGTAGTCAGCCGTGGTGCCACGACGACGCATCACCCACTTATTTATTTTCACATTGTGTATCTTATTACTTACTCATGCAATGTTGCTCTATGTATTTATAATCACGAGCCGCGTACACGTATATAGGTGAAACCTTAACTCTAGCCTATTTATTTTATTGTTATAACCTTCGTGATACTTTATTGGTCCAGGAAACTGAAATGGTTTGCGATAAAAAGGACTTCCAGTCATTTCCTTACCAAGGTGAATTCAGTTTCTAGATTCGGTAAATCCTAAGGTCTCTAGGGATAGCTATATTTACATCCGAAATTGGATCAAAGAGTTGCTTGCAAGGAGATTTTCGAATCTTGATTCGGCGAAGAAATATGTTCGATTGAGCACAAACATGAAGACTTCAATCTTGCTTCACTTAGACCCCCTTAGTAGCATGGTTTGCCTTACGTTGCAAATAAAGTCTACACAACAACTTCCAAGTCTTCAATGGCACTCCAAAAACGTCAATCTTCTCACAATATTTTTAGGGATCACCACCCACATGCCAAAACAAATTCTTATGGATTTTCACCCATGTATAGTGACAAATACGTTAGCCCATGAACTGCTTCATGGTTAATCATCCAAAATACATTAAGGGACACTAAATACTAGATGCACTTACATGTATCAAGACCCGAGTTCGGTGAAATTTTCTTGTTTGCGACATTTAGTTAGGTTGAACCAACCAAAGCTATACAAGACCAAAGCACACACTTTGATCTAACCTCCAGTAAGGGGATTTCTCAAGGTTGAAGTTGTCACATTGCTCGACACCTCACTTATTAATCTATTTTTCTTAAAAAATGAAAAAGCCGCCACAAATGCGAGTGTGATGCCCTATGGTCTTTTAATGGTAGATAAAAAATTCTAAAGTTGTTTGCTAGGTTGGATGATCCACGTCTTACGATGTCATGCTGGGATGGTACAGTAACATCGTGTGCATCCCGTGAACTATTTGACAAGGAGCCATCAGTTTCTCTTGTATGTGTCCTAGTAGTTTGTTGCTGTCACCCACTTGCTATTTCCATTTCCACAATAATTTTTTTCGTGCTTCGAGAGCTAGACCCTAGACATCCTCAAACAACTCTTCTTTTCCAAATAAATTATTGTGAATGAAAAAACACACTCCAACTCCCCATAAAAGGGGAGGGGGTTCATGTGGAGGTAGGAAGAGGGGGTTATGGTGGGAGTGGGGTTGCATCTCCCCTAACAATTCCCCTAGTTATGGCGAAGGCAACATTATGGCAACGTTAGGCCTCCATCACACCTTAAAACATTTCACTTTCATGCTACATACACCCCAAAGTTGATGAAATCTACACGCTCGGTGTTGGTTGTGTGCGTAGCTGCATGATCAAGCCATTTAGATACATTAAAACTGAGCACTCTTCCAACCATCTCAGGCCATTAGCATTCTTGGCCGTCGGATCTTCAGTTTTAGGTGCTTTTGGCCGTCTGATCAAACTCAGGCGCACTACTTCTTGCCAGGACTGGGCAGCTACTTCCGCAACAAAATTGATGGCCTGCAGTTAATTGGGCCCTCGTTCTTGCATGAAGCCCACGAACAGTCCTTGCTCCACCTTCCATCCTATCTACATCGTCCTTCTCGGAAGAGGAAACGAACTGAGCCTCGATCCGATCCATCGCATGTACCGGCGTACAATAGACCGACACAGAGCGAGGAGACCCGGTGTGGACCTTGCCAATCGATGTGGTGGGAGAGGCGATGCACGCATTGGCAGCTGATGCAGAAGGGAGAAGTAGGGCTGCAGACATTGGAGTGGCGATTGAACTCGATCCGACGTCATTCAACCTCTGAGGCGTCAGTTCCTGATACTCATTTATGGCAGGTAATGCGTGCCACTCACCGGCCGCGATTAGTGTAGGCAGTTACTATTTTGAAAACCTACACCTACGTGAGTTCTTTTTCCTATATATATCCCTCACGCTCTCATGTTCTCCTTCTTCCTCTGGCATCAGGGTAACACATCTTGCAGCTATGGTTCGTTCTAAGTTGCCCCTCTATCTTCCACTTTCTGCAGAATTTTCCTTACGGTTCCATCTTCAACCCGACAATTCGTTGATTTATTTTCAATCTTAATTTTGTATGGGCAGTGTACATGTTGCTTCTGGTCTATCAGTTTGGGCAAATTCTGAAGGTTTGTTCTCATATGTTGTTTGGATTGTTCTTCATCTGTCAATTGCAATGGTTGTCATCTTGGTAATTTCTTCACGGGGGCAGCCATGCCCTATCTCTGCATGCTTTATATCCATGTAACAAAGTGTTCTTTCTCTGTAAATCTGCAATGAAAATCATTGATATGTATGTGTGTCATTCATGCAATGATACTGTCTGTTGATGTATTCCACAGGTTATTTACAACAATAAAGTCAAATGCGCAAATACATAACCTGGTTTGTGTATCAATAAGAGAAACAAAGGCCAATAATTTCCCTGATAATTTGTTCCTAGATACACAGTAGTATAACACATTAAGGAAAATCATTGGACCACACTAGATACAGGAAACAAGGAAAAGTTAGATCAGGCCTGGACCACTACATGATGCCTCTGGATGAAGTGTACGTAGGTGCCCTTGAAGGTAAATTTGATTTTGCATTTGATGCCCATTTTCCCCAGTGTATATAATAATCAACAAGAGTACTTGCAAATTTGTTGTTATGATTACAGATTATTTTGTTGGCAGAGAAACAAGCAATGTTGGAGATGTTAGAATGTGAGGCAAAGGCACGAATATAGCAATCTTCTACTTGGGAGAAGTTATCCAAGAGATTTGTTGATTCCTCATTGGAATGCAAATCGGATCAGCTCATTTATTCCTTATTACCTATTCTGTAAAATCTTGAGCACAATATGTATATTTGCTGTCTGCGTACATTCTCCCAAACTGCTATTTGTCGCTTCCCCTATTTTCTATGAGGCGGTGTTGATGGGAGCGGGAAATATTGTTGTAACATCACATTCCTGCTGAAGAGGTCCTAAATGCAGTAATTTACGCAAGATAGCTAGAGAGACTCCAAATTTCGTTCTCTTGGCAGAATAGCTTTCATTGCACCGGATGGTTACTATGGTTTTACCTTGCAACAAAATATTCTTGTGAATCAATAACTGTAGTCACTTGTAGTTAAAATCGCACAAGGATCCGTGTTTCTATTCTCTCATTTGGCTTCTCATTACACCGGATGGTTACTATGTTTTTCCTTGCAACAAAATATTCCTGTGAATCAATAACTGTAGCCACTTGTAGTTAAAATCGCACAAGGATCTGTGTTTCTATTCTCTCATTTGTCTCCTTAGTAGATGTTGTCTTGTGCCATTTTAGTTACCAGTTGATGATTGTACTTGCCTGAAAGTTTTAGAGATTGTTGCCCCCAATTCTTTAAAGTTTAGAGTACGTTCTAGAATACATTTGTAAACTTCAGCGGGCAATCATATTCTTTATATGTTATATGCTTTCATATGTATATAAAAATTCCAACCATTCTATTGCCAAAATAGACGGGTGCTGCAACGCGCGCCGTCATGGTCTAGTACCTAAAAAAAACAGTCCTACCTTCACTTGTTTCCAAGCCATGACAAGTGGCAATATATGAAAATGTGATCCCCACGCCCGCCGCTACCCTCTGCTCCAGCGAGCGTGCTGCCCTGATACCAGCGACCATCGAGTCATCTGCCCGCTCCCCATTCACTGGCACAACCCTACTCCTTCTTGGCCATCCCTCCCCAAACCCGGTCGCGAGCTCTGACGTGTCACTCGAGCCACCTCGAGCGTCGCCAACCCCGCACTCCGCCATGCTGCTCGAGCTACCACGTCGTGCCGCCTGACCCCGACGGGTAAGAGAGCGGGAGAGAGGGAGAGAGTGACAAAAATAAAATTATTGACCCACCGACAATGTCAGCAATTTACTAGGGAGTTGCGGGAGCACCCCATACATATTTCTAGAAAAAACATTGAGACAACCCTAATAACACCCTATTGAAGAGATGATTTACTAGTAACTGTTGAAGCGAAAGTGCTCTTGTGAGCTCGAGCTCACATGCACCCTTTGCTACAGTAAAATTGAAAAAAATACTTAAAAAGTTTAAAAAAAATTGATTTTTTTTACAACAAACATTGATGTCTTTTTCACATGCGTGCAAAAATTCATGACAAAATGACATTCATGCAGGTCTCGGTAAAAAAAACAAAATCGATGCTTCAAAATGCTTCCAAAAACAGTTTTTTCAGCATGATTTTGTCTTTTTTGTCAAGGCCTCCACAAATGTCATTTCATCATGAAAATTGGCACGCATGTGAACCATACATCAATGATTGTTGACAAAAAAAATCAGATTTTTTTGAAAATTTTAATATTTTTTTCGATTTTATTGTAAGGGTGCATGTGAGCTCGAGCTCACATAAATGTCCCTGTTGAAGATGATAGCTTCCTTGTGTTTATTACTCATTTTTGTCTGTATGTAGTCTACGTTAAAATATCGAAAACATCTTCCATTCATCTTTACCTTACAGGAGATGGTTTACTAGTAACCGTTGAAGATTGTAAACAAAGGGAGCAGTAAACCACAGGGCAGCAGAAGCTGCCGTGCAATTCCATTCATCTTTGCTTTTGGTTGGCCGACTAGCAGTGAAAGAAAGCTTCAGAAGAAAGGCAGTATAAACGCGTGCACGGCGACAGAGCGTTGCGATCTTGCAGACTACCGCGTGCGTGCGGAGAAGCATCAAAGACTGCACACTTTACACGAAACCCCTCGTAGTTCTTCATCCTCCCAAGCTTCCCCACACCCCGCTTCCTTCCCCTCTCTGTCCCAATCTCGCGCGACGCCACGAAACCCTAGCCCCCAAATCGCTCGCCGGGGAGAGGGAGGGAGGGAGGCCGGAGACGGACGCCGCTCGCCGGCGCCGATGGAGGTGAAGCTGTGGAACGACAAGCGCGAGCGGGAGCTCCTGGAGAGCCTGGCCGACCTGTACGCGATCATCAAGGCCACGGAGAAGCTGGAGCGCGCCTACGTCCGCGACCTCGTCTCCGCCGCCGACTACGAGGCCGACTGCCTCAAGCTCATCTCCCAGTTCAACTCCCTCTCCTCCTCCCTCGCCGGGGTCGTCACCATCCCGCGCTTCGTGCAGGCCTACCGCCTCGACTGCCCCGCCGCCCTCAACCGCCTCGTCCAGTCCGGCGTCCCCGCCACCATCGAGCTCCGCGCCGCCACCTCCTCCTCCTCCGCGCCGCCCGCCACCGCGGCCTCCGCCTCCGCCATCGCCCAGTGCGTCCAGAGCTTCATCACCGCCATGGACGCCGTCAAGCTCAACATGCTCGCCAACGACCAGGTCCGCCCCCTGCTCCACGACCTCTCCACCTCCATGGGGAAGCTCGGTACCGTCCTGCCGCCCGACTTCGAGGGGAAGGTCAAGGTGAACGAGTGGCTCGCAAAGCTGCATAAGATGGGGGCCGGGGACGAGCTCACAGATCAGCAGGCCAGACAGCTCAATTTTGATCTGGAATCAGCGTATAGTGCGTTTATGGCCTCGCTTCCCACTGCTGGCCTGTGAACAATGATCCGCTTGATTCAGAGTTGGTTCTTCTTTTCTGTTTTGTCATGCTCTTGTCTTGCAATGGTATACATATGTGTAATTTGGCTCAAGCTATATCGTTTGTCGACAACAATGCCAATCTTATGGAAAGTTGCCCCCTACAGATCTATTGTTTCATACATGATTATAGGGACCCTTGATTGTATTCAGCGTACAGTGTGTTTTATGGCCTCGCTTCCACTGCTGTTTGTGATCAAAGGATTGGTTTTGTTCTGAGCTGTTCCTATGTTTCTACTTTACGATGTTGTCTTTTGACCACTACCGTGGGTGCTATATATGTGTAATTTGGATTGTGTTCTATTCTTTGTCAATAACAGAGCAAATTTTATGAAAAATCCTCAGATGGATTCATAATTATTATATGTGGTGCGATGTTTCTCCGTGATGTCCATCAATTGTAGAATGCTTACCTTTGTCCTTTCTATTGGATATGTTTCTTCTCCATCAATAATATGGAGCAATAAGTGCCAATTTATATTCCACTGTCCTGGTGATATTATGATCTTTCAGTTTGCAAGAACAATCTTGTTTTAATCTAGGGCAGTTGGAACTGATTGCATTGGTGTTTTAGCTTTGTGCACTTGCTTATCCTGGACTGGTCCAAAGATACATGGATGTTCAGTTATGAAAATACAAGTCATGATGTGTCTACACTTGGGTTTAACCAAATTGCATCATTGATTTGATAGTTTAGTATGGATAGTGTATTCCAACTCTGTTACTTCTCGATGTCAATAAAGATTTTGTAAGGTTTGCTTCTGAATTGTTCCTTTCTTTGTACTATGTGGTCGTTGGATCACTACTGCAGTGCCATCAATATGTGTAATTTGGATTAGACTCTCTTGTTTGTCAATGATAAAAATGCATTTTTGTGTGGAAAGTCGATGGATTCTGTTGCATATTGGCTATATACGGTACAATTGTACAATGTTCGTTTGTGATGTCCATTCAATGTAGAATGTTTGCATATGCCTGCTAATCTACCAATTCTTCCTTAGGAAATGATAACTAATACTATAACATATGCCTGTAATTCAGGTTATTTCTCTTATAACATGCCTATTCCTTAAGACTGGCTCACTAGTGTGCTTTCTTCCTTAACCAAATAGACACCCAAAACTTCTAAACAGAGTTGTGTTTTATGAATGTAAATGTTATTTTTTCTGATCTTTTGGTGTTTTTCCGCAATTTTTTCTGAACTTTGGAAGCTGAATAAATTTTCAGATATTTTAACATGCCAAAATTGTTCCGATTGAAAATTAATTCATGTGCAATTTTCAGATGTGAATCTCAGATCTTCTACTGAATTATATGTGTGATTTTCAGAACTCGTTTGAATTTGTACGCTTTTAGTAGGACAAAAAAAGCTAATTATTATTCTGACATGATGCTTGGCAGGACATTTTTCCCAGACTCATCTCACCTTCCTCTGGTTTGCGTTTTCACGGAACCCAGTCCGATGGTGAATCGTATCACGTAGTTTGATGGAAATCATGCTACCCATTTGCAAATTATACATCTTCATGGATTTCCTGTAGTCGAAGACTAAGAGTCATATTTTATTCTTGATCATAGCTTTCTGAACTGAAACGGTACTTGGAAAGTGTGAAAAGCCAGTGATAGTGAGGAAGAATAAAATGGTAGAAGCAGGTAATGTAAGCCACCAGTTCATTGGCTTTGTTGGTTTTGATGTGCTAACACCAGGTCCATTATCACCATCGGATTATTTGAAACTACGGAAATATGTCAAGGGATGCTCTTTGAACGAGTATTTTCATAGTTTCATAACATGAATGAACTGTCACTTGTTTTTATTTTATCGATTGTAGCCTAGGCCACTTGCACATTTTTTATTGATTAGAGAGCTATCCAAAGTGGTTACTGTAGTTTTTTTAGCAGGTCCAGCTCGGCTCAATTTAAGAAAAGACAAGTAGCTGGATCAGAGCTGTGTACATTGGATCATATCAATAGTCTTGTTGACCTGCTGCTTGGAGAGTTCTGTATCTCATTTCTCTTGTAATACAACACTAGCTCCAACCGACCTCTCCAGCAGCCTTGCATCCGCCATCGTTGCCATGCCGCTCCAGTAACTCTAATTCCAAGGTCCACTATCTGAGTAAGCTTCAGATCCTTCCATTGCTGTTTTAACTTGTTATTGGATTCCCCCCCTCTTTTTTTGACCTTCAGAAATACTTATGCTGGCACAAAGAAGAAAGAAAACCTGCCCTTTGTGTTGTGTTCATTTTCCCTTTGCAGTTTACTAATTCGTCTGTCATTTACCGCGTATTTGCACCTCGTGTTTCCGTCCGTTGCTGACTTCACCGCGTGTTTGCACCTCCAGGAGTTCCTTTGCTGTTTTAACTTGCAAGGTTCCCTCCTCTTATCTTTTTTTACCTCTTGAAATACTTCTGTGGCACAAAAGGAGAGAGAAAAACCTGCCCTTTGTGCTGTGTTCCTTTTCTCTTTGCAATTCACTAATTGATCTATTGTTTCCCACTTCTACAGGTTTTTCACCCATTGCTGCCTTCACCGTTAATTTGCCCCTCCAGAAGCACTTCTGTCGCCCTTCTTTTATTTCTTTGGGTCATTCCATACCCAAAAAACAGTAAGTCAAAAGCAAGAGGGGAAAAAGTTTTAGCTCCTGTTTACCGTGATCTACCTGTTAGTTTTCCGCCCATTTCCCCTGAATAAACGCTTCTGCATCTCCTCCTGCATCCAACTATCCAAGTAGCCACAACCCCACTCCCCATAAAAAGGAAAGAGAGAAGAAAAAAATCTGTCATTGGAGTTATTTTACCTGCTTGCCTGTTTATATCCTCCTAGCTTTCCCCCATTTTGTGTCTTTTGTCTTTACACTATACCCGATTCCGTGCATTCTCAGAAGTCAAGAAGCAGAAAAATACCCCCCAAAAATTGCAAATCCATGACGGGGGTGGAGCTGGTTGGTTTGCAATTGGCAGCATCTCCGATCCTGAAGAAGCTCCTCGCGGATGCTTCAACATACCTTGGGGTTGACATGGCGAGCGAGCTCCATGAACTGGAGATCACCATCATGCCGCAGTTCGAGCTGATGATTGAAGCAGCTAACAAGGGCAATCACAGGGTCAAGTTGGACAAATGGGTCCAGGAGCTCAAAGAAGCCTTCTACAAAGCTGAAGATCTGCTGGACATGCACGAGTATGACCTCCTCGACCGCAAAGCAAAGAGTGGGAGAGAGTCCTCGCCACCCCGTGCCTCATCAATCAGGACTATTTTGAAGCCTCTGCATGCTGCTTCTAACAGGTTATCGAATCTCCTCCCAAAGAACAAGAAGCTACTTCACCAGCTGAATGAACTGAAGGCCGTTCTGGTGACAGGCAGGGAGTTGCGTGAGCTTCTTTGCATACCAGCTGGTAACAGTACAGAGAGCCCCATTGTTCCTCCGGCCACATCATTACCACCTCTGAAAGTAATAGGCCGTGACAAGGATCGTGATGATGTAATAAACCTTCTTACCGAGCCGGTTGCTGTTGAGGCTAATTCAGCTATGTATGCGGGTTTGGCCATTGTCGGAGCAGGAGGTATGGGAAAATCCACCTTGGCACAACATGTTTACAATGACAAGAGGGTACACGAACGTTTTGATGTCAGGATGTGGGTATGCATCTCATGCAAACTTGATGTCCATCGTCACACACGGGAGATTATCGAATCCGCAGCTAAGGGGGAGTGCCCACGTGTTGATAATCTGGATACTCTCCAGTGCCAATTAAGGGACATACTGCAAAATCAGAGAAATTCTTGCTTGTGTTGGATGATGTTTGGTTTGATGATTTGAGTAGTCAGATGGAATGGGACCAACTGTTAGCTCCTCTAGTTTCCCAGCACAATGGAAGCAAAGTTTTGGTAACTTCTCGACGGGATACATTTCCTTCTGCTCTTAACTGTGAAAAGGTGATCCGTTTGGAAAGCATGGAAGATACTCAGTTCTTGGTACTCTTCAAATACTATGCCTTCACCGGAGCACAAATCAGAGATCTTCCCTTGCTTGAAAGGCTAGAAGAGATTGCAGAGGAGATAGTTAAAAGGCTTGGACAGTCTCCTTTGGCTGCAAAAGTTGTTGGTTCCCAGTTGAAAGGGAAAATGAATATCTCTGCCTGGAAAGAGGCTCTGACTTTAAAGATTGACAACTTAAGTGAGCCCAGAACAGCTCTGTTGTGGAGTTATCAGAAGTTAGATTCACGTCTGCAGAGGTGCTTTGTATATTGCAGCTTGTTTCCGAAAGGACACAAGTATAATATTGATGAGTTGGTTCACCTGCTGATAGCTGAGGGGCTTGTTGATCCATGCAACCAGGACAAGAGAATGGTAGATGTTGGAAAGGATTACCTCAATGAGATGGTTTCTGGGTCTTTCTTGCAACCATTTTCTGAAAGATTTCGGGCAACATGCTACATTATGCATGATCTTCTTCATGATTTGGCAGAGTCGCTCTCTAAAGAAGACTGCTTCAGATTAGAACATGACAAGGTGACAGAAATACCATGCACCGTTCGTCATCTGTCTGTTCGTGTTGAGAGTATGAAACAACATCAGCGCAGTATCTGCAAGCTACATCATTTACGCACTGTTATCTGCATTGACCCACTTACAGATGATATGAGTGATCTTTTCCATCAGGTACTGCAAAACTTGAAGAAGTTACGTGTACTCTATTTGTGCTTCTACAATAGTAACAAGCTGCCTGAATCTGTTGGTGAGCTGAAGCACCTTCGGTATTTAAACCTCATTAGAACTTCCATTGCCGAATTGCCTCGATCATTATGTGCTCTTTACCACCTACAGTTAATTCTGTTAAACCATAAAGTTAAGAGTTTGCCTCACAAACTATGGAAATTAAGCAAGTTACGGCATCTTGAAGGGTATCAAGATCTGGGATACAGGATGTATGAAGTAGCTCTGCCTCAAATCCCTTATATAGGCAAGCTAACTTTGCTCCAGCATTTTAAAGAATTTTGTGTGCAAAAACAGAAGGGATGTGAGTTGCGGCAGCTCAGAGACATGAAAGAGCTTGGTGGCAGTTTAAGAGTCAGAAATCTCGAGAATGTTACTGGAAAGGATGAAGCCTTAGAGTCGAAGCTATATCAGAAAAGTCATATTGGAAGCTTGAATCTTGTCTGGGGTTGCAATAATAGCATGAATGCAGATGATAGTTTACAGTTGGAGATTCTAGAAGGCTTGATGCCACCGCCTCAACTGAAAGGCCTGAAAATCAAGGGTTACAAATCTGACATGTATCCAAGTTGGCTACTTGAGGGTTTGCATTTTGAGAATTTGGAATCTTTTAAGCTCGTCAATTGCAGTGCGTTAGAAGGCCTGCCACTCAATACTGAGCTCTTCAGGCATTGCTCTGAACTGAAGCTCAAGAATGTCTGGTCTCTGAAAACATTATCTTATCTTCCAGCCGCCCTCATGCACTTAACAATTAGCAGTTGCCCACTGCTTATGTTTATTGCCAGTGATGAGCTAGAACAGCATGATCAGATGGAGAACATCATGAGAACAGACTACTTGGCATCACAACTTGCTTCATTGTGGGAAGTGGATTCCAGATCGCATATTAAGAGAGCATTATCGTCAGAACATTCATCTCTGAAGCAAATGATGACATTAATGGATGCTGACATGTCACATCTTCAAACCATTGCAAATGCTGTAGAAAGAGAGACTGGTGAGTTAATGCTGAAAGATGATATCATCAAGGCATGGATATGTTGCCACGAGCAGAGGCTGAGATTCATTTATGGAAGAAGCATCAGCTTGCCCTTGGTTCCACCGTCTGGTCTTTGTCAACTTCATCTTTCTTCATGCAGTATTACGGATGGGGCATTAGCTGTTTGCCTTGACGGTCTCACGTCACTGAGACGTTTGTCCTTGATGGAGATCATGACTTTAACTACATTTCCATCGCAAGTGGTTCTTCTACATTTGACAAAGCTCAACGACCTTTACATTTCATCCTGCTGGTGTTTCAGATCATTAGGGGGGTTACGAGCTGCTACCTCTCTTTCAGATTTTCAATTGTTTGACTGCCCTTCTTTAGACTTGGCACATGGAGCAAATTTTATGCCATTATCTCTTGAGAAGCTCCGTATACAGCGGTGCATGGTTACAACTAATTTCTTCAGTAGTGACTTGCCATTCCTGCTGCATCTTTCCATGTTTGGGTGCAGAAGCTCTGCATCCTTGTCGATTGGTCACCTGACCTCCCTTGAATCACTATCACTAGGAGGTATCCCTGATCTGTGCTTTCTTGAAGGACTGTCTTCCCTGCAACTTCGCCATGTACATTTGACAGACGTCCCAAAGCTTGACGCGAAGTGCATTTCACAATTCCGGGTCCAAAAATCACTATATGTTAGCAGCCTTGCGATGCTCAACCACATGCTCTCTGCTGAAGGTTTTACAGTTCCACCATTTCTGTCTTTCCAAGGATGCAAGGAGTCATCCGTTTCATTTGAAGAATCAACAGATTTCAGATCTGTCAAGTGCCTGAGGTTAAGTTATTGCGAAATGAGTTCCCTGCCAAGAAATCTGAAGTGCTTCTCCAACTTGACAAAACTCGAAATCCACATGTGTCCCAATATATCATCTTTACCAGATCTGCCATCCTCCCTCCAGCACAGTCTTGTGGAACTCTAAAGTCTTGCAGAAGAACTGCAGAGCACCTGATGGAGCAAGTTGGCCAAAGATTGAGCATATCCGCTGGAAGGAATTCACAGAATTTCCAGATTCATAAATATAAAGAAAAAAGGTAAAATTCCCCCAGTTCCTTTGCAAATATGAACTTTTGTAATATTTGTTGCATCTTTTATCTTTAAAATACTTCATTTGTTTCAAAGCTCCATTCGTTCATTTATTTCATGCAGTAGGACCAACATCTTTCGCCTACGGTGATCTCGTCTCCACCCGCTGCCTGCCAGGAGTTGGAGTGCCTCAGTCTCACTTGCACTTCAGCTCTCTCCGCTGCCTTCGTCGATCACTTCATGCGTCACTCTTCCACTCTAAACGGCCCCACGACTAGTGTTCGAAGCTTGTTCAAATTTGAATCTCTGTTACACAATTGTTGTCGTTAATTTGTTATCCTATCTTGGCGTGTTACTTTTGATTGGTGGTGCTTGTAACAGTTACCCCTTGTGTACTGAGATGCACTAGCATCCAATAATTTCATGTACACTCTAATTTCATCTAATAATTCTGGACCTTGATAAGTGCCGAACGTCAGGTACGAGCACATGGCAACTCCGAACGTTTTCGAGGGCAAGTTTAGTTACGCGAGGATGACAACTTTAGTTCGCAAGAATGACAACTTTCGCACTTCAGTTTATTTTTGACAGAAATTTGCCGTGTATCACTGGAATTTGCCATCCTTGCGTGACTGAAATTGTCATCAAAAAACGTCAGGGCCGGACTGCCACGCACCTGACGTGTCGCACTTATCATTTGCGTAATTTTATGGAGGGCTAAGCTCCATAATTCCGTATTGCAGCTGAACTTCTGCAGTTACTTTTGGAAAGGTAATTGGAGGACCCTTGTCAAGACCGAGTGAATAGTTAAATGTGCTCACTGGGAGTGGGAAGTGAAGACATCGCTGGCGACTAGCCGTCCCAGTGAAAAGCTTTGCCAGAATGGTGGTCGCAGTGTGATTCAACGAAAACACAACGGGGCGCCAACAGTTTGGGTTGGTTCGGACTGGAACTGAAACTGAAGCAAGACGAGGCACATTGTGTTGCTCAGAGACGTGTGACCTTTTCTTGAAAGAATCTTGTTTTGGATACAATGGAGTACTTTGAAAATATGAACAGGAATAGTGCAATTGACACGAATGGACAATCTCTGGAGAGAGGAGAAGGCAGGTAGGATCATTTGGGACAGTATACAGTGGCCAAGCCCTGGTGCACGGTCAGCTGAACAGAAGGGTCATAGGCCATCAAATCTTGATCCTGGTCCCTGCCGTACGTTCCTTCCATTCTGGCAACCACCTCACCATCCACGTCTGCGATGCCACCCACGTCTGCGAAGCAGTGGAAAACAAATTCAACACTGTAAGTTGATAATCAGGTTGACAGGGAAAAGATGGCTATAACCTTGAGATATGTAACATGCGCCAAAGCCAAAAGATCAGCCCTTCGGACAGTCTTTCAGTAGGACTGCATCCATGTAGCCACCTGAGAACTGGATTGCAACCACACACAAATTACACCAATACTTATTCTTGGCCATCGCTTTCAGAGATAAGGCCTTAATCGTGGTCGTGGTGGAGAAACAGAAAGAGACTACCAGCTCCCAGTGTACCTCTGGTTCAGATATTTTGCTCTCTTGTCTTGCTGTTTGGTGAGCTCTGGTTCTGATTTCTCTTGTATTACAACACTTCTCCAGTCCTCCTCGTCGGCAACCTTGCATTACCGTTGCCGCCGTGGTGGCTCCAGCAACGATTCTGTCCTTCACTCCTTCACCTCTGTAAGCATTCCAACCTCCTATGCTATTTAGTTTCCCCTGTACAGATAGTTCCGTCCACACAAAAGAAACAAATTTGCTTGCAGGGCTCTGCTTTAATTTTTCTTTTCTTTTCTAACATACTGCAGTAGACTAATTTGTTTTGTTCTTCTCCGCTCCTACGGATATTTTCATCTAATTGGTGTATCCCATTGTTTGCCTCATAAAGTCTTTCTAATTCCCTGCCATTTTGTCTATTTACACAGCTGCCAAAGATCTTTGTGTTTGCAGTGCAAAAGCCATTTCCCAATCCCCAACGAACAGTACCCTGTGATTCCATGACTGGGGTGGCGCTGGCTGGCTTAAAGTTGGCAACATCGCCGATCCTGAAGAGGCTCCTCGCAGATGCCTCAACATTCCTTGGGGTGGACATGGCAAGTGAGCTCCATGAACTGGAGAGCACAATTATGCCGCAGTTCGAGCTGATGGTTGAAGCAGCTAACAAAGGCAACCACAGGGTCAAGTTGGACAAATGGACCCAAGAGCTCAAAGAAGCCTTCTACAAGGCTGAGGATCTGCTGGACATGCATGAGTATGACCTCCTTGAGCGCAAAGCAAAGACTGGGAGAGATTCCTCGCCACTGTGTGCCTCATCCATCAGCACTATTTTGAAGCCTCTGCGTGCTGCATCTAACAGGTTATCCAATGTTCGCCCAAGGAACAAGAAGCTACTTTGCCAGCTGAATGAACTGAAGGCCATTCTAGCGAAAGGGAAGGGGTTCTCTGAGCTTCTTTGTTTACCAGGTGGTAACACTGCAGAGAGGCCCATTATTCCTCAGGCCACATCATTACCACCTCTGAAAGTAATAGGTCGTGACAAGGATCGCGATGATATAATAAACCTTCTTACCGAGCCAGTTGCTGTTGAAGCTAATTCAGCTGTATATGCGGGTTTGGCCATTGTCGGAGCAGGAGGTATGGGAAAATCCACCTTGGCACAACATGTTTACAATGACAAGAGGGTACAAGAACATTTTGATGTCAGGATGTGGGTGTGCATCTCACGCAAACTTGATGTCCATCGTCATACACGGGAGATAATCGAATCCGCAGCTAAGAGGGAGTGCCCACGTCTTGATAATCTGGATACTCTCCACTGCCAATTAAGGGACATACTGCAGAAGTCAGAAATTCTTGCTTGTATTGGATGGTGTTTGGTTTGATGATTCGAGTAATCAGATGGAATGGGACCAACTGTTAGCTCCCCTAGTTTCTCAGCACAAGGGAAGCAAAGTTTTGGTAACTTCTCGACGGGATACATTTCCTTCCGCTCTTTACTGTGAAAAGGTGCTCCGTTTGGAAAGCATGGAAGATACTCAGTTCTTGGCACTCTTCAAATACTATGCCTTCACTGGGGCACAAATTAGAGACCCTCCGTTGCTTGAAGGGCTAGAGGTGATTGCAGAGGAGATAGCTAAAAGGCTTGGACAGTCTCCTTTGGCTGCAAAAGTTGTTGGTTCCCAGTTGAAAGGGAAAATGAATATCTCTGCCTGGAAAGATGCTCTGACTTTAAAGATTGACAACTTAAGTGAGCCTAGAATGGCTCTGTTGTGGAGTTATCAGAAGTTAGATCCACGTCTACAGAGGTGCTTTCTATATTGTAGTTTGTTTCCAAAAGGGCACAGGTATAACACTTATGAGTTGGTTCACCTGCTGATAGCGGAGGGGCTTGTTGATCCGTGCAACCAGAACAGGAAAATGGTAGATGTTGGAAAGGATTACCTCAATGAGATGGTTTCTGGGTCTTTCTTGCAACCATTTTCTGAAAGATTTATGGACACATACTACATTATGCATGATCTTCTTCATGATTTGGCAGAGTCGCTCTCTAAAGAAGACTGTTTCAGATTAGAAGATGATAAGGTGACAGAAATACCATGCACCGTCCGTCGTCTGTCTGTTCGTGTTGAGAGTATGAAACAACATCAGCGCAGTATCTGCAAGCTACATCATTTGCGCACTGTTATCTGCATTGACCCACTTACAGATGATGTGAGCGATGTTTTCAGTCAGGTACTTCAAAACTTGAAGAAGTTACGTGTACTCTATTTGTGCTTCTACAATAGTAACAAGCTACCCGAATCTGTGGGTAAGCTGAAACACCTTCGGTATTTAAACCTCATTAAAACTTCCATTGCCGAATTGCCTCGATCATTATGTGCTCTTTACCACCTACAGTTACTTCTGTTGAACCATAAAGTTACGAGTTTGCCTCACAAACTATGTAAATTAAGCAAGTTACGACATCTTGAAGGGTATCCTGATCTGGGATACAGGATGTATGAAGTAGCTCTGCCTCAAATCCCTTAGGCCAACTCCACCGCACGACCCCAAACGGACGTCCGGATTGGCCGGATTTTGTCCCTTTGGGGCGCCGATGGGTACGCCCGTGTCCGGCTGTGTTCATTGGGTCGTGCGTGCGCCCACCGCGCGGCCGCACCCCAAATCACGTCCGTGTTTAGAAAAACAATAAAAAAAGAAAACATAAAAAAATGACTAAAAAAGTAAATAAACGCAGTTTAATAAAAGATAAAACTTAGTTAGGGGGGTCCATGGCCACAAAACGGCCCAGTTTCGTCACATTAATAATTAAACATAAAAAAGAAAAAAAACGGTCGCCGCCGGCGCGCTCCTGCCCGTGCCCGTCGTTGCCGTCGCCGTGGCGCTCTTCACTGGCCGCCGGTGTCGTCGTCGTCGCTGACGAGGTCGACGTAGGCCGGCGGCGTCCACAGGTGGGCCGGCGGTGCGTGCGGTGCCTGGTAGACGGGGGCGGGCTGGACGGCGGAAGGTGCCTGCAACACCTCCTCCCGTGGCGACTCCTCCCGCTCGGGTGACTGCGGCGGAGTGGCGCGCCAGTCCACGCCCAGGCTGGCGGCCATCTCCGGAGCAGTGCAGGACCAGGCCCACCCCGCGCCCACCAGCTGCTGGAAGGCGGCCGCCGGCTCCTCCTCCATGGCGTCCTTCCTCCTCTCCTCCGTCAAGGCCGCCATCTGCAGCTCCGGGAAGGCCACGTCGCCGGCGGCAGACAGTGCCATGGCCTCCTCCAAGCCATCCCATTGCCGCTCATCGTGCGTGCGCATGGAGTCCTCCATGACACGCTGCACGAGACGAGCTTCCTCCTCCGCCGTCATGCGAGGAGGTGGTGGTGGCGATGGAGACGGCGACGGCGTGGGCGTGAGGTCGCGCACCACCCTACGCCCGCGCTCCTGGGGAGCGGCCGCTCGGCCCTCTGGGCGTGGCCGCCGTGGCCCCATCGACGTGCCGGCGAAATAGGACGCCCGCCGCGCGTCGTGCTCATCGCGGAACCAGGTGTCCCACAATGGCGAGTCGGGGGCGTACCTGGGATCGTAGTAGAGGTCGTCCGGGAGGAGGCGGCGGCGGCGCTCGATCTCCTGGCGGCGCGCACGGCCGGTCACCGGGACCGGCGGGATCGGCACGCGGTCGGCCGACAAATGCCAGTTGTTGGGGAGGTGGGCGTCGCTCCAGGGGATCTGCGTCCTCGTCTCCCAATAACGTCGGCACACCTCAGCGCGGATGTAGTGCCGGTCGCGCTCGCCGGCGGACGCGGGGGCGATGGAGAATGCGGGCGGCGAGGGGGCCCGGCGTGGTGGCGATGGCGAGGCCGGCTCCTCCTTCTTCACCGAGCCGCGGCGACGCCCCGACGAGGAGCCAGCCTCGCGGTCGTGCTTGCCTTTGCGGCCGTAGTTCCAGAGCCCCATGGCTGCGGGGCGGCCGGCCGGCGAGTTCTTGGCTAGGGTTTGGGGCCTGGGGCTGTCGGGTTTCGAGGAGGCCGCGGGGTGGCGCGGGGCAGTGTGGACGACGACCGGTCCACGCTTCCCACTTAAAGAAGGACGGCGACCCTTTCATGTGTGGATGACAGGTGGGGCCGCCCGCCCGTGCGCATTGATGTGGGCGGGAGGAAGGTAGGTGGCCGCCTGCCACGCGGCCCCGACGCGGACGAGGGCGCGTCCGTTTGGTGTCCGCCGCGACCCAAACCCGGCGCAAGTTTGCGCTAGAAATGGGTCGGCCCAGACACAAAACGGACAGGATGGGTCCGGGCCGTCGCGCGCTGGGCCGCCTCCTTTGTCCCTTTTATCCCAAACGGACCGGGACGGACAGGATGGGTCGCGCGGTGGAGTTGGCCTTATATAGGCAAGCTATCTTCGCTCCAGCATGTTGAAGATTTTTGTGTGCAAAAGCAGAAGGGGTATGAGTTGCGGCAGCTCAGAGACATGAAAGAGCTTGGTGGCAGTTTAAGAGTCAGAAATGTCGAGAATGTCACTGGAAAGAATGAAGCCTTAGAGTCGAAGCTATATCAGAAAAGTCATCTTGGAAGCTTGGTCCTTGTCTGGAGTTGCAATAATGGCAAGAATGCAGATGACAGTTTACAGTTGGAGATTCTAGAAGGTTTGATGCCACCGCCTCAACTGAAAGGCCTTGAGATCAAGGGTTATAAATCTGCCACGTATCCAAGTTGGTTACTTGAGGGTTCGTATTTTGAGAATTTGGAATCTTTTAAGCTTGTCGATTGCAGTGCCTTAGAAGACCTGCCACTCAATACTGAGCTCTTCAGGCATTGCTCAAAACTAGAGCTCGAGAGTGTCTCGACTCTGAAAACGTTATCGTGTCTTCCAGCAACCCTTACATACTTATCAATTAGCAGTTGCCCACTGCTTATATTTATTACCAGTGATGAGCTAGAACAGCATGATCAGAGGGAAAACATCATGAGAACAGACTACTTGGCATCACAACTTGCTTCGATATGGGAGGTGGATTCTGTATTGGGAATTAGGGAAGTATTATCGTCTGAACATTCATCTCTGAAGCAAATGATGGCATTAATGGATGCTGACATGTCACATCTTCAAACCATTGCAAGTGCTCTAGAAAGAGAGAACGGCGAGGTAATGCTGAAAGATGATATAATTAAAGCATGGATATGTTGCCACGAGCAGAGGCTGAGATTCATTTATGGAAGAAGCATCAACTTGCCGTTGGTTCCACCATCAGGTCTTCGCGAACTTCGTCTTTCTTCATGCAGTGTTACAGATGGGGCATTAGCTGTTTGCCTTGGCGGTCTGACGTCACTGAGAAATTTGTTCTTAATGGAGATCATGACTTTAACTACACTTCCGTCGCAAGTGGTCCTCCAACATTTGACAAAGCTGGACTTTTTGTTCATCAGATATTGCTGGTGCCTCAAGTCATTAGGAGGCTTACGAGCTGCTACCTCTCTTTCGAAAGTTAGATTGATTTCCTGCCCTTCTTTAGACTTGACACATGGAGCAGGTTTATTGCCGTCGTCTCTTGAGGAGCTCTGTATATACCAGTGCATGGTTGCAGATAATTTCTTCAGTAGTGACTTGCCACACCTGAAAAGTCTTAGCATGTATGGCTGCAGAAGCTCCACTTCCTTGTCTATCGGTCATCTGACTTCCCTTGTATCCTTATCACTGGGACGTTGCCCTGATCTGTGCTTTCTCGAAGGCCTGCCGATACTGGGACGTTGCCCTGATCTGTGCTTTCTCGAAGGCCTGCCATTCTTGCAACTTCACGACGTACATTTGACAGATGTCCCGAAGCTCAGCGCGAACTGCATTTCACAGTTTCGGGTGCAGCAATCACTCTATGTTAGCAGCCTCGTGATGCTCAACCAGATGCTCTCGGATGAAGGTTCTGTAGTTCCACCATTTCTGTCTCTCGAAGGATGCAAGGAATCATCCGTTTCATTTGAAGAATCTGCAAAATTCACATCCGTCAAGTGCCTTAGATTAGGTGAGTGTGAAATGTGGTCCCTACCAGGAAATCTGAAGTGCTTCTCTAGTCTGACGACGCTCGATATCTATGACTGCCCCAACATATCATCTTTATCAGATTTGCCATCCTCCCTCCAACATATATGTGTTTGGGGTTGTGAACGCTTGAACGAGAGCTGCCAAGCGCCTGACGGAGAAAGCTGGCCATAAATTGCGCATATCCGCTGGAAGGATTTCAGATGAACTGTTGTTCGGATTCACAACTTACAAATAAATGGAAAGGTAAATGATCCACCGGCCTTTGCAAAGATAGTCCTTTTGAGGTTTGCAAAAAAAAAATAAAGACAGCCTTTCGTAATAGTTATTTCATTTTTTATCTTTCATATGCTTCATTTATTTCAAAGTTGCATTTATTCTTGTGTTTCAAACAGTAGGTGCAAGATCTATCCCCTCCGGTGACCCTTCAACTCTCTCGGCATTGTCACTACTGCCGACCCCTCAGGATCCCTTCTACGTTGATTACTGCATGCATCGTTCTTCCACTTTCTCCACCACCTGGACTGAGACACATGTCTAATTTGAATCTTGTTCTATAGTTATTGCCGTTGTGTTGTTATCCTGAAGTGTTGCTTCTGATTGGTGATGCTTGTACTAGCAGTTATCCCTTGTGTGCTGAGATGCACTTGGATGGTTGTAACAGTTATCTATCCCTTGTTAGCTGAGATTCACTTAGATATCCCATGTACTTCTGGAGGGCTAATTCCATATTGTAGATGAACTTCTGCAGTTAGTCTTGGATGAAGGTAATTGGAGACCTCTTTGTCAAGACTGAGCGAATAGTTGAATATACACTCACATTTTAGATGAGAACCGTGAAGTCTGAAGAAATTGCTAGCGCCAACCAATTCAGACTCACAACTATAAAGAAAAAGGTAAAGTTTTCCCCAGTGCCTTTGTGAATATGAACTTTTGTAATATTTGTTTCATTTTTTATCTTTCAAATGCTTCATTATTTTCAAAGTTTCATTCGTTCATTAATTTCATTCAGCAGGCCCAACATCTTTCCCCTCCAGTGACCTCGCCTTCAGCTCTCTCTGCCGCCTTGGACGATTGCTGCATGCATCGCTCTTCCATTCTGAACGGCTCCACCACCAGTGATGTAACGCTTGACTAAATTTGAATATCTGTTCTACAGTTATTGTCGTTAATTTGTTATCCTGTCTTGGCGTGTTACTTTTGATTGGTGATGCTTGTAAAAGTTACCCCTTGTGAACTGAGATGTACTAGCATTCAATAATTTCATTTAGTACCTCGGTTCCAAGAAGCTTGTCTTAGATTTATCTAGATACGGCATCAGTCTGATTCAACGAAAGCACAACGGCGCGCCAACGGTTTGGGTTGGTTGGGATTGGAACTGAAACTGAAGCAAGACGAGGCACATTGTGTTGCTCAGAGACGTGTGACCTTTTCTTGAAAGAATCTTGTTTTGGATACAATGGAGTACTTTTTAAAATATGAACAAGAATAAAGCAATCGACACAAACGGACAACCTCTGGAGAGGAGAAGCAAAGGAGGATCATTTGGGACAATATACAGTGGCCAGGCCCTGGTGCACGGTGAGCTGAACAGAAGGGCCATAGGCCATCAAATCTTGATCCTGGATCATGCTGTATGTTCCTTCTCCTCTGGCAACCACCTCGCCGTCCACGTCTATGATGCCGCCCCTTTTCGGATCCTCCACGAGCTGCCCCGGCGATAACCGAAATGATTTCACCTGCAAATTCAAACCAGTGAGAAAAAATTCTACTGATGAACCACTCTATGAAGAAGGTTGGCACGGTGTTCTGAATCGCTGTAAGTTGATGATCAGGTTGACAGTGAAAAAATGGCCGACCTTGAGATATGTAACATGTGGTGATTTCACGTAGCTCCCGTCGCTCATCTTCAGCAGCAGAGCCAAAAGATCGGCCTTCGGACAGTCTTTCAGTATGACCGCGTCCATGTAGCCATCTGAGAACTGCATCACAGCCACACCGTGCATGTCGCAAAAATTACACCAGCACTCAACGGGCAGGTTTTGCAGAACCAAATAGAGCTTGATCAGATTAGCATTGGGAAACAAAGACAAAATATTACCTTGGCTTCAGGAGCTGCCATGGCGTTCTCAGCAGCCCATGGCACGTTGTAGACGCACACACCCACAAACGGGCCATCGATGGATCTCCAGTCTGAACACTGAAACTCGGCCCTAGGACCTTGATAAGAGCACACCCGAGATTCGCCGTTTTGCTCCACGATGGGAGTCTCGGCTTGCTTGACAGGATCTCCGTATGCCTCGTAGCCCGGGGCGGGCACGAAGTGGACGCTTCCGCGGTATCGGCGCAAGTTCATTATGCGAACCAGAGCCTGAGATCAATCAGGAAGAACTCGTTACGATGTGAGGCATCAGTTTCCAAAGATTTCAAGTTATTACAAAAGAACCAAGATTATACGCACATAAAAGTCGAACCGCGCGCTCCCCATCCACCTGTATTTCTCAGACTCGATGTCAACATCCGCCACCAAACCTGTAATTTTTCTGAAAGAGTCAGATCAAGCATCCGCAGAAGCTCCATTGGAATTTGACAGACATTGTTGATTTCATGGTTGCGTACCCCAAGTAGTTGACAGCACGCTGAAAATGGTTTTTCCCCCTTGCACTATAGTGCAAACATCCAAGGCCTGCTTGTGACCTGTGCAACGAGAGAGTTGTTGCTTCCATCAGATTTCTCTATTTGAAAATGCCGTGGGAACTTATATTATGTGCTTGAAAACATACTATGACCTCTGATAATGGCAAATACGGCGTCCGAAACTGAGCACGTCTCGCTGGCAGCATGCATAAGCGATTTGGCCATGCCGTTTCCTGTGCCTGCATAAATAACAAGCCAACACACATGTTTGAGCACTTTCAGAAGCTTTTGTGCTACTAGTGTCTGACCAAAGATCGATTGTTATTCATTCAAAAAAAGATCAGTTGTTTTTACCAGCTGGAACTACCCCAATTGGCATTTTTATTGCTTCCTCCCAGTCTGATCGTTGCAGAATTCCGTTCACAAGCTACATGCCAGAAATGTCAGCATGAGAAAGAAAAAAAAAGTAGGAACCTTACAGCATGTACGACATTTTCTATGTTTTCTTAGTAGATTTTTTTTTCTGCGAATGAGTATATTTGAAGGCACTACAAACGCTCAAGCTAAACTTGCATCAGATGCTGTTAATATCTCTCAGTTTTCTTTTCGTTTATCGCCAGCCTTCCAGACAAGATGATCATGTGAGATCCATCCATTACCATTATGTGAAGTCAAACTCGCAGCTGCATGTCGGATGCCAACTACTGGAGTCAACGCCGTGGATTCGACCCCTGTCATGCCGTGCCATGCCAGCCATGCAAACCTAAACATGGTATAGAATATTGCGTGTTACCAACCTCCACGAGGACGCCATCGCCGCTGACGCAGACGATCCCGTCGTATCTCGCACGGTCCAGAGAGGACGCCACCTCCCGGGCATGCCCCCGGTACCGGGTCTCTGAAACAAATTAACAAAACCACGGACCAGGCGGATCAAAATAACCGCAAGAGCCAAGAATGTAGGAGAAGAAGATCGCGCTTCAAAAAACCACGGAGAACCTTACCTTGCATTGTGACTTCGACGCCGGCGGCTTCGAGCAGGGGCTTGATTTCTGCCTCGTAGATCTTGCTTGCCCGTCTTTTGCCGCCGTAGGGGTTGATGAGGACGAACAATCTCTTGGGCCGCCCTATTATCACATGTCATCACGAAATATGAATCGTTTACGCTAATGGAGCATCGCATTAAACTAGAAACAGCTGATATAATCCCATAAAAAATTGGTTGATAAAGCAGACCAGCAGCTCGTCACATCTAGATTGGAGAAGCACTGTACATCATCAGAGGAATCGAAAAAATCCGAGACAGTTTGGGCTGGTCGCGTGGTGACCGGCACGACGGACGGAGGCACCAAAGGCACGTACCGAAGGAGTCCAAGCAGCCCCGTAGCGTCTCGCCCCACGCGGCGCCCGCGCCCTCGCCGTCGGCCATCTCGAAAACGTACTCCCTCCTGCGCCTCTTCCCTCCAGCCTTGGCGCACGACGGAGGTCTCGCGGCGTCCTCCACCACGAAGGCGCAGACGACGACCTCCTTGCCGCTCGCCTCGGCTCCGAGCACGTCGGCCTCCAGCGCGAGGCTCCTCTCCACCGTGGCTCCGGCGCAGCGCCACCGGAGCTCGGGGCAGCCGCCTGTGGTGGTGGAGAGCGTCGCTTCGGCCGGCGTGCCGTTCACGCGGACCTTGGTCGTGGCGCCGCCGGTGGCTTGCCGGTCTTCCATGGCGGGGGGAGATAGAGCTAGAAGAGCGTGAGATGCGAGATGGATTTTTTGGCGCCGAGTTGGGCCCGCGCAGCAGGGCGGAGGAGTTGGAGATGCAGAGGGAGATGTGGATCGGTCGATGGACTCCAGTACGACGTGGGTTTCCGACTTGCGTACTGCTCGCGAGCTCCAGTGATCGGCTTGTTGCCGTGTGTTTGAGTATTTTGATGGACGAGAAGAAAACGTACGTTATTTTATTATTTTTCATTTTTATTTATTTACTTTGGAAAAGAAAACTAATGTTGTCAATAGACCATTTTAAAAAAATCACAAAACCTTCAATCTATTCATCATGCCATCACAGTACAAATAACACAGAAATAACAAAAATTACATCTATACTTGTAGACCACCTAGCGACGACTAAAAGCACTGAAGCGAGTCGAAGACACGCTGCCGACCGCCGTCATCGTCCCTCCCTCACCGGAGCCGGGCCAAACTTGTTGCAGTAGACAGTTGAGAAGTCTTTGTGCTAAGGCCCCATACGACCAACACATCAGAACAACAACCGTCGTCGATGAAGAGAAATGTAGTAGATCGAAACGATCCAACCTGTAGACACATGAACAAATACTGGATCCAAGCAAATCCACCGAAGACCAACACCGACCGGATCCCGCAAGATCCAGCGGAGACACATCACCACACACCCTCTGACGACGCTAGAGGCGTCACCAAAATGTGGGCTAGGTGGAGTGAACCTCATTTTATCTTTAGGGAGCCACCACCGCCTCTTCTTTCTGAGCATGACACAAACCATAATGAACTCACAAGAACACCTAAAAGCGGAACAAGACCCCTCCCCTAAGGGAGTCCTGGATTAGGGGGTCCTCGGGTGTCCGGACCGTTTAATATGGGCCGAACTGATGGGCCGTGAAGATAAAAGCAGAAGACTTTTCCCCTCGTGTCCGGGTAGGACTCCCATATGCGTGGAAGGCAAGCTTGGCGTCTGGATATGTTATTTTCTTCCTTTACAAACCGACTCTGTACAACCCTAGGTCCCTCCGGTGTGTATATAAACCGGAGGATTTAGTCCGTAGAGGCTATCATAATTCTCATAGGCTAGACAACTAGGGTTTAGCCATTACAATCTCGAGGTAGATCAATTCTTGTAACCTCTATACTCATAAAATACAATCAAGCAGGACGTAGGGTTTTACCTCCATTAAGATGGCCCGAACCTGGATAAACATTGTGTCCCACTTGTCCCTTGTTACCATCAATCCTCAGACGCGCAGTTCGGGACCCCCTATCTGAGATCTGCCGGTTTTGACACCGACATTGGTGCTTTCATTGAGCGCTCCGCTATGTCGTCAGCAAAAGGATTGATGGCGCAACTTGTCATCGACGACGATGCTGTTTCCAGGGAGACTTTTCTCCCCGGTCAACTCTTTGTGTTTGGCGGCTTTGCTCTGCGTGCCAATTCGACTGGTCACCTTGAACAGATTGATAGCTACGCCCCTGGTCACCAGATCAGGTTTGGAAGCTTGAACTACATCCCTGATATCCGAGGAGACTTGATCTTCGAAGGGTTCTCGGCCCCGGCCGCCGCTCCTCATCTACATGAAGGAAGCCCGTCGGATCCACCACCAGATTTTTCTCAGGGATCGACCCTCGTACCCGCCCTGGCCTTAAATCCAGAGCGGGCCACTCTGCCTGAAGACGGGAGAATAAACCCCACCGGACTCTCCCCTTTTACGGAGTTACCTGCCGGAGACCCAGAGGTGATCATGCTGTCAGCGGTCCCGGAGTCCAACAGGACTTTTCCTGTCATCGAAAAGCCGGACTCATCTCTGGATGTCAACTCTGAACTCTCGAGGTCTGCGTCCATCGAGCTCGGCCAAGAGGTGACTACCGGACCCAGCTCCGCAGATCCTCAGTCACCTGTCTAGCTTTCGCTCCTAAACGAGGCACTGGACCTAATGCGATCTCTCGCCATTACAGAAGTATCACTTCTGAACTACGCCCAGCCTGAACTGGGGGCTGGGAGTGGGGAATTTTATGTCCCACCCACCACCCACTTGATAGCCATTGTCGAGGACCTAACCGACATGCTAGACTACGCCTTCGAAGACATCGACGGCATGGACGACGATGCCGGAGCCGAACCAGGCCAAAACCCGCCTAACACTGGGCGTTGGACGACCACTTCTACATACGACGTGTACATGGTGGATATGCCCGAAAAGAAGGACAATGATGACACTCAGGATTGGATTGAGGAAAAGCCCGTCGAGGCACCACCAAAGCGCCGACGTCAGCGGCGCCGTTCACGATCGCATCGGGAAAAGGAAAGCAATACCGGCACCGGAGATAACTACACTCCGGACAATGTCGAAGACTCCGACCACCCCGTCGAGCCTGCGCTCGAGCAGGATGAGTGGGAAGAAGGACAAGTCAACCCAGACAAACTTGTCGATCATGAGGATTCGGAAGATAGTAACTATCTACCGGCCTCTGAGGAGGATGTTAGCCTTGGTAACGAAGATTTTATCGTACCAGAGGAACCCCTCGAACAAGAACGCTTCAAGCGACAACTTATCGCCACTGCGAGGAGCCTGAAAAATAAACAGCAACAACTTTAAGCCGAACAGGATACACTCAACAACAGATGGGCCAAGGTCCTGCCTGCCGAAGAATACAGCCTTGAGCGCCCAATAAAGAGCTACCCAAGGCACAGACTACTACCACAATACGACGACAAGGCCCTTGAGCCAATACCATCAAAATACGACCATGTTGATGAACAGGACCGACCACCACTTGGACGGGACAAAGCGGCTAATTATGCCGAACACCAGCCGGCACCACCTCGCCGTAGAGGCAAAGAGGTAGCGGCTTCGGGCTACACGACTTATGTCAGGACCTGGACAATAGATCCGGCCAGACCAGATCAATCTACGAATCAAGGGGACATGCTCCAACATGAGACGACGGACATCAAGCCTAGCACGGCAAGCATCACCAAGTTCGGGCCGAGAACCGGACACGGATGTCATCCGAACTCCGTCATGATGTCGCCCAATATAGAGGTGCCGCACACCCCATGTGCTTTACCGATGAGGTAATGCAGCACCAGTTCCCAGAAGGGTTTAAACCCATAAACACCAAGGCATACGATGGAACGACGGATCCTGCTGTATGGATTGAAGATTTTCTTCTCCACATTCACATGGCTCGCGGTGATGATCTCCACGTCATTAAATACCTCCCCCTAAAATTAAAAGGACCAGCACGACACTGGTTGAATAGCCTCCCAGAGAACTCCATTGGCAGCTGGGAGGACTTGCAAGATGCTTTTCGAGACAACTTCCAAGGCACTTATGTCCGGACACCGGACGCTGACGACCTTAGTCACATAGTCTAGCAGCCCGGAGAGTCAGCCTTCAAACTCTGGACCCGGTTCTTAATCAAAAAGAACCAAATTGTTGACTGTCCGTATGCCGAAGCCTTCCTTTAAGCATAGCATCCGTGATGAATGGCTCGCCCAACACCTCGGTCAGGAAAAGCCTAAAACTATGGCAGCTCTTACTGCACTTATGATTCGCTTCTGTGCAGGCGAAGATAGTTGGTTGGCTCGTAGAAGCAACAACACCAGTGACCCTGGCACCTATGAGCCCAGGGATAGCAATGGAAGGCCACGACGTGCCAAAAATAAGCGTCGGAACAACAACGAAGAAACTGAGGATACGTCGATGATACGTCTCCAACGTATCTATAATTTTTGATAGTTCCATGCTATTATATTATCTATTTTGGATGTTTTATATGCATTAATGTGCTATTTTATATGCTTTTTTGGGACTAACCTATTAACCTAGAGCCCAATGCCAATTTCTGTTTTTTCCTTGTTTTAGAGTTTCGCAAAAAAGGAATACCAAATGGAGTCCAAACGGAATAAAACTTTCGCGATGATTTTTCTTTTACCAAAAGACACCCAGGAGACTTGGAGTGCAAGTCAGAAGAGCCATGAGGAGGCCACAAGGGTGGAGGGCGTGCCCAGGGGGGTAGGGCGCACCCCCTGACCTTGTGGGCCCCTCGGTGACCCCCTGAACTAGATCTTCCTCCTATATATTCTCAAATACCCCCAAAACATCCAGGGAGCCACGAAACCACTTTGCCACCGCTGCAACCTTCTATACCCATGATATCCCATCTAGGGGCCTTTTCCGCATCCTACCGAAGGGGGATTCGATCACGGAGGGCTTCTACATCAACACCATTGCCTCTCCGATGAAGCGTGAGTAGTTTACCACAGACCTATGGGTCCATAGCTAGTAGCTAGATGGCTTCTTCTCTCTCTCTTTGATTCTCAATACAAAGTTCTCCTCGATGTTCTTAGAGATCTATTCGATGTAATACTCTTTTGCGGCGTGTTTGCCGAGATCCGATGAATTGTGGATTTATGATCAGCTTATCTATGAATATTATTTGAATCTTCTCTGAATTCTTATATGCATGATCTGATATCTTTGCAAGTCTCTTCAAACTATCGATTTGGTTTGGCCAACTAGATTTGTTTTTCTTGCAACGGGAGAAGTGCTTAGCTTTGGGTTCAATCTTGCGGTGCTCGATCCTAGTGATAGAAGGGGAACCGACACATATTGTATTGTTACCATCGAGGATAAAAATATGGGGTTTTTATCATAATGCTTGAGTTAATTCCTCTACATCATGTCATCTTGCCTAATGCATTACTCTGTTCTTATGAACTTAATACTCTAGATGCATGCTGGATAGCAGTCGATGTGTGGAGTAATAGTAGTAGATGCAGAATCGTTTCGATCTACTTGATACGGACGTGATGCCTATATTCATGATCATTGCCTTAGATATCGTCATGACTTTGCACTTTTCTATCAATTGCTCGGCAGTAATTTGTTCACCCACCATAATAATTCCTATCTTGAGAGAAGCCTCTAATGAAACCTATGGCCCCGGGGTCTATTTTCCATCATATAATCTTCTATTTTCATCATACAAGTTTCCGATCTAGACTTTTAGTTTCCTATTTATTTTCCTTGCAATCTTTTACTTTCCATTCCATAAACCAAAAATACCAAAAATATTACTTTGCCATTTATCCATCTCTATCATATCTCACTTTGCAAATAACCATGAAGGGATTGACAACCCCTTTATCATGTTGGGTGCAAGTTGGTGTTTGTTTGTGCAGGTATTCGGTGGCTTGTCGCGTTGTCTCCTACTGGATTGATACCATGGTTCTCAAAAGCTGAGGGAAATACTTACTCTACTTTGCTGCATCACCCTTTCCTATTCAAGGGAAAACCCAATGCAAGCTCAAGAGGTAGCAGGCGGTAAACGTCGGATTCAGTGGATCCAAACCCGATCAGCAGAAGAAGTCGTTCAAAGGAAATAGAGACGGTCCATCCAATTTGGACAAAATTATAGATAGCCTTGCCAGATTTATGGCACCCCTGAGAAGCCTGCCAACCACACCAACAGGAACTGCTGGGTTTTTAAACAAGCCAGTAAGTTAAATACCGAACATAAGGGGAAAGGACCTCAAGGCGAGGACGATGACGAGCCCCGCCCTTCGAACACAGGGGGACAGAAGAAGTTTCCCCCCAATGTGAAAACGGTGAACATGATATATGTCACCCACATCCCCAAAAGGGAGCGCAAGCGTGCACTAAGGGACGTCTATGCCATAGAGTCGGTCGCCCCAAAATTCGACCATGGTCGGCTTGTCCGACCACCTTCGATCGCAGGGACGACCCAACCAGTATCCTTCATGGAGGTTCGACGGCCCTGGTACTCGATCCCATTATCGACGGGTACCATCTCACTAGAGTCCTTATGGACGGCGGCAATAGTCTCAACCTGATTTATCAAGACACTGTTTGTAAGATGGGTATTGATCCGTCAAGAATCAAGCCTAGCAACAATACCTTTAAAGGAGTGATACCCGACGTGGAGGACCGTTGTACGGGCTCCTTAACATTGGAAGTAGTCTTCGGTTCTCTGGACAACTTCCAAAGTGAAGACTTGATCTTCGATATCGTCCCTTTTCGCAGTGGTTATCACGCACTTCTCGGACGAACCACTTTCGCCCGCTTCAATGCAGTCCCACATTATGCTTATTTAAATCTCAAAATGCCCGCACCGCGCGACGTCATCACAGTCAATGGAAATATGGAGCGCTCCCTCCATACTAAGGAGCACACCGCGACCCTTGCAGGTGAGGTATAGAACGGCCTCATCAAGCCGAACAACTCGTCGGCCATTAAGGCCCCTGACACTGTCAAGCGAGTTCGGTCCACATTACAGCATGACGGCTTGGCAGATCCGGAGATTGATTAGCAGTTCAGCCTCCGCCGATCACCCCATAAGGTTGTGGCATATGTACCACGCGTGCATAATTACACTCTTAAAATACCTTGGTCAACGTCGGAGGCATACTGCGGAAAAAGGTCCATAGTACGGCTTGACCCTATTTTGACCTTAACCTTCTTTCTCTCTTTCTTTTTCTTGAACTACAGGTTCATTAAAACCTGCATACTCTGCGGTTGTATAGGGGCTACTCTCTAAAGCTTCCTTTCTTATAGACGACCATCAACTTCTCCTATCAAGGGATTTCTAGCCAAGGAGAAACGGCGTAGACATGCAGCAGGGCATCATTAGGATCTTCAAGCCACTATTTTCTCAAATAGCCCTGTGTAAAACTTTCCCTTGTGTAAACTCTCGGCATGTAAAACAACCTTGATATTTATGGCATTATCTATAACAATACGTTTTGACGTATCAACTAGGATATAAAGGAAACCGTTGATCACCACTTTTCGTTTGGAATTGATTTACTTCCTATTGTCATCTGTATCCCTTCCTCACTTCAGATTGCCACACGTGCTTTAGTCCGGCCTTAACACCGGGGGCTGTATTCGGTCATGCACATTTTAAAGTCCAAACACCTATAGGGTACTCTTTGGCGTCCTGAATATTGCACTATATGCGCCAGCTCCGAATCATGTCTTTGGTCTATAGTTGGGTTGCCCGGCTCCTGTGCTTACCACCTTACGTTCTGCTCGTTCGGCAAAGGTCATAAAGGGAGAACTACTGTGATTGTATTTCTGGTTCTTCCGGTCAAATACCTTAGTAGAGAAAGTTGAAAACTGACTGTCATGATAAGGCGAGAGCTGATCAGCAATTCGGCGACTTAGTCTTATACGAGGGGCTGGTCTTCATCCAGCCGTGTGGAAAAGGCACCTTAGTTCGGACTGCTGCACATGTACAAGGGGCTAGTACTTAGTGCCACCGTCAAACTCCTATGGCCAAGTGAAAGTAATAAAGCTGCATAGTCTGATTGCCTGGTTCACCTCGCGGACATCTCCTTCACGGACCAAGACGTTGGATGAAGTGTGGTAACGCGTTATGCCGAACACCCCAGTAGTATCTATGTGGGGGCTGAAGCCGATGTCTGGCAAACTTTCAGAATTAAATGGCCGCACGGGAGTTAAATAGCTTAAAGTAAAAGGTGCAAATATATTACAAGCCTGGGTTCATAAACATAGTTTTTACAACCCGGACACATCTACTCAAATATAACGTCCTTTGAGCATTTGCCCTCCACTATTCGGGCACCCGCTAGGACGTCTTCAAAGTACCTCTCCGGCTTGCGGTGGTCCTTGCCTGTGGGCGGGCTTGCGGTCGCCACGTCGGCGGCCTTCATCTTTGCCCAATGCATCTTGACACGGGCGAAAGCCATCCGAGCGCCCTCTTGATGTCGATTGAAGCTACGTCGGTATTTCCCCAAAGAGGAAGGGATGATGCAGCACAACGGCGGTAGGTATTCCCCTCAGATATGAAACCAAGGTTATCGAACCAGTAGGAGAACCAAGCAACACGACGTAAACAGCCCCTGCACACAAATAACAACACCTTGCAACCCGACGTGTTAAAGGGGTTGTCAATCACTGTCGGGGTACGGCGCCTCAAGATAGGCAAAGGACGTGAGGTAAATTTTGTTGGGGAACGTTGCAGAAAATTAAAATTTTTCCTACGGTTTCACCAAGATCCATCTATGAGTTCATCTAAGCAACGAGTCAAGGGAGAGAGTTTGCATCTACATACCACTTGTAGATCACGAGCGGAAGCTTGCCAAGGAGATGGTGATGATGGAGTCGTACTCGAACGTGATTCGGATCACCGATGTCCTAGTGCTGAACGGACAGCACCTCCGCGTTCAACACACGTACGGGACGGGAGATGTCTCCTCCGTCTTGATCCAGCAAGGAGGAAGGAGAGGTTGAGGAAGGCAGCTCCAACGGCAGCACGACGGCGTGGTGCAGTTGACGCGGCAGTATTCCGACAGGGCTTCGCCAAGCACGTACGGAGGAGGAGATGTGTTGGGGAGGGGAGGGGCTGCGCCTTGAGTTATGGTGTGTTGCAGCCCTCCCCTCACCCCTCTATATATAGGGGAAAGGGCAAGGGGGCCGGCCCTCTAGGGAAAACCCTAGGGGGGGCGGCGGCCAAGGGGTGGGGGGCTTGCCCCCCAAGCAAAGGGGGTGCGCCCCCTTTAGGGTTTCCCCCCCACCCTTAGGCGCATGGGCCCAAGGAGGGGGGCGCGCCAAGCCCACTATGGGCTGGCTGCTATCCCCATGCAGCCCAAGTGGCCCCCCCGGGAGGGGTGGCCCCTCCCGGTGGACCCCCGGAACCCTTCCGGTGGTCCCGGTACAATACCGGTATAACCCCGAAACTTTCCGGTGCCCGTTTAACAACTTCCCATATATAAAACTTTACCTCCGGACCATTCCGGAACTCCTCGTGACGTCCGGGATCTCATCTGGGACTCTGAACAACATTCGGTAGTCACATACTAGTCTTCCTAACAACCCTAGCATCACCGAACCTTAAGTGTGTAGACCCTACGGGCTCGGGAGACATGCACACATGACCGAGACCACTCTCGGGCAATAACCAACAGCGGGGTCTGGATACCCATGTTGGCTCCCACACGCTCCTCGATGATTTCATCGGTTGAACCACGATGTCGAGGATTCGATCAAACCCTGTATACAATTCCCTTTGTCAATCGGTACGTTACTTGCCCGAGACTCGATCGTCGGTATCCCAATACCTTGTTCAGTCTCGTTACCGGCAAGTCACTTTACTCATACCGTAATGCATGATCCCGTGGCCAACACATTGGTCACCTTGAGCTCATTATGATGATGCATTACCGAGTGGGCCCAGAGATACCTCTCCGTCATACGGAGTGACAAATCCCAGTCTCGATCCGCATAAAACAATAGATACTTTCGGAGATACCTGTAGTGCACCTTTATAGTCACCCAGTTACGTTGTGACGTTTGATACACCCAAAGCACCCCTACGGTATCCAGGAGTTACACGCTCTCATGGTCGAAGGAAGAGATACTTGACATTGGCAAAGCTCTAGCAAACGAACTACACGATCTTTGTGCTATGCTTAGGATTGGGTCTTGTCCATCACATCATTCTTCTAATGATGTGATCCCGTCATCAACGACATCCAATGTCCATAGCCAGGAAACCATGACTATATGTTGATCACAACGAGCTAGTCAACTAGAGGCTTACTAGGGACATATTGTGGTCTTTGTATTCACACGTGTATTACGATTTCCGGATAATACAGTTATAGCATGAATAAAAGACAATTATCATGAACATAGAAATATAATAATACTTTTATTATTGCCTCTAGGGCATATTTCCAACAGTCTCCCACTTGCACTAGAGTCACCAATCTAGTTACATTGTGATGAATCAAACACCCATAGAGTTTTGGTGTTGATCATGTTTAGCTCGCGAGAGAGGTTTAGTCAACGGATCAGCGACATTCAGATCCGTATGTACTTTGCAAATTTCTATGTCTCCCTCTTGAACATTTTCACGGATGGAGTTGAAACGACGCTTGATGTGCCTGGTCTTCTTGTGAAACCTGGGCTCCTTGGCAAGGGCAATAGCACCAGTGTTGTCACAGAAGAGTTTGATTGGCCCCGACGCATTGGGTATGACTCCTAGGTCGGTGATGAACTCCTTCACCCAAATAGCTTCATGCGCTGCCTCCGAGGCTGCCATGTACTCCGCTTCACATGTAGATCCCGCCACGACGCTCTGCTTGCAGCTGCACCAGCTTACTGCTCCACCATTCAACATATACACGTATCCGGTTTGTGACTTAGAGTCATCCAGATCTGTGTCGAAGCTAGCGTCGACGTAACCCTTTACGACGAGCTCTTCGTCACCTCCATAAACGAGAAACATGTCCTTTGTCCTTTTCAGGTACTTCAGGATATTCTTGACCGCTGTCCAGTGTTCCTTGCCGGGATTACTCTGGTATCTGTTGGGGAACGTAGCAGAAATTCAAAATTTTCCTACGTGTCACCAAGATCTATCTATGGAGAGACCAGAAACGAGTAGAAAGAGAATGCATCTACATACCCTTGTAGATCGCTAAGCGGAAGCTTTCAAGTGAACGGGGTTGATGGAGTCGTACTCGTCGTGATTCAGATCACCGATGATCCTAGTGCCGAATGGACGGCACCTCCGCGTTCAACACACGTACAGCTCGACGATGTCTCCCACGCCTTGATCCAGCAAGGAGAGAGGGAGAGGTTGAGGAAGACTCCATCCAGCAGCAGCACAACGGCGTGGTGGTGATGGAGGAGCGTGGCAATCCTGCAGGGCTTCGCCAAGCACCTACGGGAGAGGAGGAGGTGTCACGGGAGGGAGGGAGGTGCCAAGGGCTCAGGTATGGATGCCCTCCCTCCCCTCCACTATATATAGGGGCAGGGGAGAGGGGGGAGGCGCAGCCTTGCCCCTTCCTCCAAGGAAGGGGTGCGGCTAAGAGGGGGGGAGGAGTCCATCCTCCCCAAGGCACCTCGGAGGTGCCTTCCCCCTTTAGGACTCTCCCCTTTTTCCTATATCTTGGCGCATGGGCCTCTAGGGGCTGGTGCCCTTGGCCCATGTAGGCCAAGGCGCACCCCCTACATCCCATGTGCCCCCCCCGGGGCAGGTGGCCCCACCCGGTGGGCCCCCGGGACCCTTCCGGTGGTCCCGGTACAATACCGATGACCCCGAAACTTGTCCCGATGGCCGAAACAGGACTTCCTATATATAAATCTTTACCTCCGGACCATTCCGGAACTCCTCGTGACGTCCGAGATCTCATCCGGGACTCCGAAAAACATTCGGTAACCACATACAAACTTCCTTTATAACCCTAGCGTCATCGAACCTTAAGTGTGTAGACCCTACGGGTTCGGGAGACATGTACTCATGACCGAGATGTTCTCCGGTCAATAACCAACAACGGGATCTGGATAGCCATGTTGGCTCCCACATGTTCCATGATGATCTCATCGGATGAACCACGATGTCAAGGACTTAATCAATCCCGTATGCAATTCCCTTTGTCTAGCGGTATTTTACTTGCCCGAGATTCGATCGTCGGTATACCGATACCTTGTTCAATCTCGTTACCGGCAAGTCTCTTTACTCGTTCCGTAACACATCATCCCGTGATCAACCCCTTGGTCACATTGTGCACATTATGATGATGTCCTACCGAGTGGGCCCAGAGATACCTCTCCGTTTACACGGAGTGACAAATCCCAGTCTCGATTCGTGCCAACCCAACAGACACTTTCGGAGATACCTGTAATGCACCTTTATAGCCACCCAGTTACGTTGTGACGTTTGGTACACCCAAAGCATTCCTACGGTATCCGGGAGTTGCACAATCTCATGGTCTAAGGAAAAGATACTTGACATTAGAAAAGCTTTAGCATACGAACTGCACGATCTGTGCTAGGCTTAGGATTGGGTCTTGTCCATCACATCATTCTCCTAATGATGTGATCCCGTTATCAACGACATCCAATGTCCATAGCCAGGAAACCATGACTATCTGTTGATCACAACGAGCTAGTCAACTAGAGGCTCACTAGGGACATATTGTGGTCTATGTATTCACACGTGTATTACGATTTCCGGATAATACAGTTATAGCATGAATAAAAGACTATTATCATGAACAAAGAAATATAATAATAACACTTTTATTATTGCCTCTAGGGCATATTTCCAACAGTCTCCCACTTGCACTAGAGTCAATAATCTAGTTCACATCACCATGTGATTAACACTGACAGGTCACATCACCATGTGACCAACATCCAAAGAGTTTACTAGTGTCACTAAACTAGTTCACATCATCATGTGATCAAGACTCAATGAGATCTGGGGTTTGGTCATGTTCTGCTTGTGAGAGAGGTTTTAGTCAACGGGTCTGAACCTTTTAGATCCGTGTGTGCTTTACAAATCTCTATGTCATCTCCTAGATGTAGCTCCCACGTTGTATTTGGAGCTATTCCAAATAACTGTTCTACTTGGAGCTATTCTAAATTGTTGCTCCATTATACGTATCCGGTATCTCTACTCAGAGCTATCCGGATAGGTGTTAAGCTTGCATCGACGTAACCCTTTACGACGAACTCTTTTACCACCTCCATAATCGAGAAAATTCCTTAGTCCACTAGTTACTAAGGATAACTTTGACCGCTGTCCTGTGATCCATTCATGGATCACTCTTGTACCCCTTGACTGACTCATGGCAAGGCACACTTCAGGTGCGGTACACAGCATAGCATACTGAAGAGCCTACGTCTTAAGCATAGGGGACGACCTTCGTCCTTTCTCTCTATTCTGCCGTGGTCGAGCTTTAAGTCTTAACTTCGTACCTTACAACTCAGGCAAGAACTCCTTCTTTGACTGGTCCATCTTGAACACCTTCAAGATCATGTCAAGGTATGTGCTCATTTGAAAGTACCATTAAGCATTTTGATCTATCCTTATAGATCTTGATGCTCAATGCTCAAGCAGCTTAATCCAGGCTTTCCATTGAAAAACACTTTCAAAATAACCCTATATGCTTTCTAGAAATTCTACGTCATTTCTGATCAACAATATGTTAACAACATATACTCATCAGAAATTCTATAGTGCTCCCACTCACTTCTTTGGAAATACAAGTTTCTCATAAACTTTGTATAGACCCAAAATCTTTGATCATCTTATCAAAGCGTACATTCCAACTCCGAGATGCTTACTCCAGTCCTTAGAAGGATCGCTGGAGCCAGCATACCTTTTAGCATCCTTAGGATCGACAAAACCTTTCTGATTGTATCGCATACAACCTTTCCTTACGTAAGTTGGTAAGGAAACTCGTTTTGTCATCCATCTGCCAGATTTCATAAATGCAGCTAATGCTAACATGAATCCGACGGACTTAAGCATCGCTACGGATGAGAAAATCTCATCGTAGTCAACTCCTTGAACTTGTGAAAAACTCTTCGCCACAAGTCGAGCTTCATAGACGGTGACATTACCGTCCACGTCCGTCTTCTTCTAAAAGATCCATTTATCTCAATGGCTTGCCGATCATCGGGCAAGTCCACCAAAGTCCATGCTTTGTTCTGATACATGGATCCTATCTCAGATTTCATGGTTTCTAACCATTTGTCGGAATTTGGGCCCACCATTGCTTCTCCATAGCTCGTAGGTTCATTGTTGTCTAGCAACATGACCTTCAAGACAGGATTACTGTACCACTCTGAAGCAGTACACATCCTTGTCACCCTACGAGGTACGGTAGTGACTTGATCCAAAACTTCATGATCACTATCATAAGCTTCTACTTCAATTGGTGTAGGTGCCACAGGAACAACTTCCTATGCCCTGCTACACACTAGTTGAAGTGACGGTTCAATAACCTCATCAAGTCTCCACCATCCTCCCACTCAACTCTTTCGAGACAAACTTTTCCTCGAGAAAGGACCCGATTCAAGAAACAATCCATATTGCTTTCGGAGCTGAATTAGGAGGTATACCCAACTGTTTTGGGTGTCCTATGAAGATGCATTTTATCCACTTTGGGTTCGAGCTTATCATGATGAAACCTTTTCACATAAGCGTTGCAGCCCCAAACTTTTAAGAAACGACAACTTAGGTTTCTCTAAACCATAATTCATACGGTGTCATCTCAACGGAATTACGTGGTGCCCTATTTAAAGTGAATGTGGTTGTCTCTAATGCCTAACCCATGAACAATAGTGGTAATTCGATAAGAGACATCATGGTACGCACCATATCCAATAGGGTGCAACTATGATGTTCGGACACACCATCACACTATGGTGTTCCAGGCTGTATTAGTTGTGAAACAATTTCCACAATGTCTTAATTGTGTGCCAAAACTCGTGACTCAGATATTCATCTCTATGATCATATCATAGACATTTTATCCTCTTGTCACAATGATCTTCAACTTCACTCTGAAATTACTTGAACCATTCAATAATTTAGACTTGTGTTTCATCAAGTAAATATACTCAACATTTACTTGAATCATCTGTGAAGTAAGAACATAACGATATTCACTGCATGCCTCAGCACTCATTAGACTGCACACATCAAAATGTGTTACTTCCAACGAGTTGCTATCTTGTTCCACTTTACTAAAAGTGAGGCTTTTCAGTCATCTTGTCCATGTGGTATGATTTGCATATCTTAAGTGATTCAAAATCAAGTGAGTCCAAATGATCCATTTGCATGGAGTTTCTTCATGCATATATACCAATAGACATGGTTCGCATGTCTCAAACTTTTCAAAATGAGTGAGTCCAAAGATCCATCAACATGGAGCTTCTTCATGCGTTTTATACCATTATGACTTACATGGCAGTGCCACTAGTAAGTGGTACTATCATTACTATCTTATATCTTTTGGCATGAAAATGTGTATCCCTACGATCAAGATCCAATAAACCATTCCTATAGGTGCAAGAGCACTTATTCAGGTTTAATACTAATCTTGATGGTAGAGGGAGCGTACGATGTTAGATCACATCAAACTTGGAAACACTTCCAACACATATCGTCAGCTCACCTTTAGCCAGTCTCCGTTTTATTCCGTAGCTTTTATTTCGAGTTACTAACACTTAGCAACCGAACCGGTATCCAATACCCTAGTGCTACTAGGAGTACTAGTAAAGTACACATTAACATAATGTATATCCAATATACTTCTATCGACCTTGCCAGCCTTCTCATCTACCAAGTATCTAGGGTAATCCTGCTCCAGTGGTTGTTCCCCTTATTTCAGAAGTACTTAGTCTCGGGTTTGGGTTCAACCTCGGGTTTCTTCATTGGTGCAGCAGCTGATTTGCCGTTTCATGAAGTATCCCTTCTTTCCCTTGCCCTTCTTGAAACTAGTGGTTTCATCAACCATCAACAATTGATGCTCCTTCTTGATTTCTACTTTCGCGGTGTCAAACAACGCAAATATTTCAAGGATCATCATATCTATCCCTGATATGTTATAGTTCATTACGAAGCTCTAGCAGCTTGGTGGTAATGACTTCGGAGAAACTATCAATATTTCATCTGGAAGATCAACTCCCACTCGATTCAAGTGATTGTTGTACTCAGACAATCTGAGCACAAGCTCAACAATTGAGCTTCTCTCCTTAGTTTGCAGGCTAAGAAAATCGTCGGAGGTCTCATACCTCTTGACGTGGGCACGAGCCTGAAATCCCAATTTCAGCCCTCGAAACATCTCATATGTTCCGCGACGTTTCGAAAAACGTCTTTGGTGCCTCTACTCTAAACCGTTTAACTGAACTATCATGTAGTTATCAAAACATGCATGTCCGATGTTCGCAACATCCACAGACGACGATTGGGGTTCAGCACACTGAGCGGTGCATTGAGGACATAAGCTTTCTACTGTCCGCATAATTGCTACTATCAACTTTCAACTATATTTTCTCTAGGAACATATCTAAACAGTAGAACTATTGCGTGAGCTACGACATAATTTGCAAAAACCTTTTGACTATGTTCAGGATAATTAAGTTCATCTTATGAACTCCCACTAAGATAGACATCCCTTTGGTCATCTAAGTGATCACATGATCCGAGTCAACTAGGCCGTGTCCGATCATCACGTGAGACGGACTAGTCATCATCGGTGAACATCTTCATGTTGATCGTATCTACTATACGACTCATGCTCGACCTTTCGGTCTCCGTGTTCCGAGGCCATGTCTGCACATGCTAGGCTCATCAAGTTAACCCTAAGTGTTTTCGCTGTGTAAAACTGTCTTACACCCGTTGTATGTGAACGTAAGAATCCATCACACCCGATCATCACGTGGTGCTTAGAAGCGACGAACTGTAGCAACGGTGCACAGTTAGGGGAGAACACTTCTTGAAATTTTGTAAGGGATCATCTTATTTACTACCGTCGTTCTAAGCAAACAAGATGCATAAACATGATAAACATCACATGTAATCAAATAGAGTAGTGACATGATATGGCCAATATCATATAGCTCCTTTGATCTTCATCTTCGGGGCTCCATGATCATCTTGTCACCGGCTTGACACCATGATCTCCATCATCATGATCTCCATCATCGTGTCTTCATGAAGTTGTCACGCCAGCGACTACTTCTACTTCTATGACTAACGCGTTTAGCAATAAAGTAAAGTAGTTTACATGGCGTTCTTCAATGACACGCAGGTCATACAATAAATAAAGACAACTCCTATGGCTCCTGCCGGTTGTCATACTCATCGACATGCAAGTCGTGAATCCTATTACAAGAACATGATCAATCTCATACATCACATATCATTCATCACATTCTTCTTGGCCATATCACATCACATAGCATACCCTGCAAAAACAAGTTAGACGTCCTCTAATTGTTGTTTGCATGTTTTACGTGGCTGCTATGGGTTTCTAGCAAGAACGTTTCTTACCTACGCAAAACCACAACGTGATATGCCAATTGCTATTTACCCTTCATAAGGACCCTTTTCATCGAATCCGTTCCGACTAAAGTGGGAGAGACTGGCACCCGCTAGCCACCTTATGCACCAAGTGCATGTCAATCGGTGGAACCTGTCTCACGTAAGAGTACGTGTAAGGTCAGTCCGGGCCGCTTCATCCCACAATACCGTCGAAACAAGATTGGACTAGTAATGGTAAGCATATTGAACAATATCAACGCCCACAACTACTTTGTGTTCTACTCGTGCAAAGAATCTACGCAATAGACCTAGCTCATGATGCCACTGTTGGGGAACGTAGCAGAAATTCAAAATTTTCCTACGTGTCACCAACATCTATCTATGGAGAGACCAGCAACGAGTAGAAAGAGAATGCATCTACATACCCTTGTAGATCGCTAAGCGGAAGCGTTCAAGTGAACGGGGTTGATGGAGTCGTACTCGTCGTGATTCAGATCACCGATGATCCTAGTGCCGAATGGACGGCACCTCCGCGTTCAACACATGTACAGCTCGACGATGTCTCCCACGCCTTGATCCAGCAAGGAGAGAGGGAGAGGTTGAGGAAGACTCCATCCAGCAGCAGCACAACGGCGTGGTGGTGATGGAGGAGCGTGGCAATCCTGCAGGGCTTCGCCAAGCACCTACGGGAGAGGAGGAGGTGTCACGGGAGGGAGGGAGGCGCCAAGGGCTCAGGTATGGATGCCCTCCCTCCCCTCCACTATATATAGGGGCAGGGGAGAGGGGGGAGGCGCAGCCTTGCCCCTTCCTCCAAGGAAGGGGTGCGGCTAAGAGGGGGGGAGGAGTCCATCCTCCCACATGTTCCACGATGATCTCATCGGATGAACCACGATGTCAAGGACTTAATCAATCTCGTATGCAATTCCCTTTGTCTAGCGGTATTTTACTTGCCCGAGATTCGATCGTCGGTATACCGATACCTTGTTCAATCTCGTTACCAGCAAGTCTCTTTACTCGTTCCGTAACACATCATCCCGTGATCAACCCCTTGGTCACATTGTGCACATTATGATGATGTCCTACCGAGTGGGCCCAGAGATACCTCTCCGTTTACACGGAGTGACAAATCCCAGTCTCGATTCGTGCCAACCCAACAGACACTTTCGGAGATACCTGTAATGCACCTTTATAGCCACCCAGTTACGTTGTGATGTTTGGTACACCCAAAGCATTCCTACGGTATCCGGGAGTTGCACAATCTCATGGTCTAAGGAAAAGATACTTGACATTAGAAAAGCTTTAGCATACGGACTACACGATCTTTGTGCTAGGCTTAGGATTGGGTCTTGTCCATCACATCATTCTCCTAATGATGTGATCCCGTTATCAACGACATCCAATGTCCATAGCCAGGAAACCATGACTATCTGTTGATCACAACGAGCTAGTCAACTAGAGGCTCACTAGGGACATATTGTGGTCTATGTATTCACACGTGTATTACGATTTCCGGATAATACAGTTATAGCATGAATAAAAGACTATTATCATGAACAAAGAAATATAATAATAACACTTTTATTATTGCCTCTAGGGCATATTTCCAACAGTATCTTGCTACCAAACTCACGGCAAGGTTTACATCAGGTCTGGTACACAGCATGGCATACATAATAGATCCTATGGCTGAAGCATAGGGGATGACACTCATCTCTTCTTTATCTTTTGCCGTGGTCGGTGACTGAGCTGAGCTCAATCTCACACCTTGTAACATAGGCAAGAACCCTTTCTTGGACTCATCCATTTTGAACTTTTTCAAAATCTTATCAAGGTATGTGCTTTGTGAAAGACCTATGAGGCGTCTCGATCTATCTCTATAGATCTTGATGCCTAATATATAAGCAGCTTCTCCAAGGTCCTTCATTGAAAAACATTTGTTCAAGTAGGCCTTAATGCTGTCCAGAAATTCTATATTATTTCCCATCAAGAGTATGTCATCCACATATAATATGAGAAATGCTACAGAGCTCCCACTCACTTTCTTGTAAACGCAGGCTTCTCCATAAGTCTGCATAAACCCAAACGCTTTGATCATCTCATCAAAGCGAATATTCCAACTCCGAGATGCTTGCACCAGCCCATAAATGGATCGCTGGAGCTTGCATACTTTGTTAGCATTCTTAGGATCGACAAAACCTTCTGGCTGCATCATATACAGCTCTTCCTTAAGATGCCCGTTAAGGAATGCCGTTTTGACGTCCATCTGCCATATCTCATAATCATAGTATGCGGAAATTGCTAACATGATTCAGACGGACTTAAGCTTCGCTACGGGAGAGAATGTCTCGTCGTAGTCAATCCCTTGAACTTGTCGATAACCCTTAGCGACAAGTCGAGCTTTATAGATGGTAACATTTCCATCCGCGTCCGTCTTCTTCTTAAAGATCCATTTGTTTTCTATCGCTCGCCGATCATCGGGCAAGTCAGTCAAAGTCCATACTTTGTTTTCATACATGGATTCTATCTCGGATTTCATGGCTTCTAGCCATTTGTTGGAATCTGGGCCCGCCATCGCTTCTTCATAGTTCGAAGGTTCACCGTTGTCTAACAACATGATTTCCAGGACAGGGTTGCCGTACCACTCTGGTGCGGAACGTGTCCTTGTGGACCTACGAAGTTCAGTAGCAACTTGATCCGAAGTACCTTGATCATCATCATTGGTTTCCTCTTCAGTTGGTGTGGGCATCACAGGAACATTTTCCTGAGCTGCACCACTTTCCCGTTCGAGAGGTAGTACTTCATCGAGTTCTACTTTCCTCCCACTTACTTCTTTTGAGAGAAACTCTTTTTCCAGAAAGCATCCGTTTTTGGCAACAAAGATCTTGCCTTCGGATCTTAAGTAGAAGGTATACCCTACAGTTTCCTTAGGGTATCCTATGAAGACGCATTTTTCCGACTTGGGTTCGAGCTTTTCAGGTTGAAGTTTCTTGACATAAGCATCGCATCCCCAAACTTTTAGAAACGACAGCTTAGGTTTCTTCCCAAACCATAATTCATACGGTGTCGTCTCAACGGATTTAGACGGTGCCCTATTTAAAGTGAATGTAGCTGTCTCTAGAGCGTATCCCCAAAATGATAGCGGTAAATCGGTAAGAGACATCATAGACCGCACCATATCCAATAGAGTGCGATTACGACGTTCGGACACACCGTTTCGCTGAGGTGTTCCAGGCAGCGTGAGTTGTGAAACGATTCCACATTTCCTTAAGTGCGTGCCAAATTTGTGACTTAAATATTCTCCTCCATGATCTGATCGTAGGAACTTTATCTTTCGGTCACGTTGATTCTCCACCTCATTCTGAAATTCCTTGAACTTTTCAAAGGTCTCAGACTTGTGTTTCATTAAGTAGACATACCCATATCTACTTAAGTCGTCAGTGAGAGTGAGAACATAACGATATCCTCTGCGAGCCTCAACGCTCATTAGACCGCACACATCGGTATGTATGATTTCCAACAAGTTGGTTGCTCGCTCCATTGTACTGGAGAACGGAGTCTTGGTCATTTTGCCCATGAGGCATGGTTCGCATGTGTCAAATGATTCATAATCAAGAGACTCCAAAAGTCCATCAGCATGGAGCTTCTTCATGCGTTTGACACCAATGTGACCAAGGCGGCAGTGCCACAAGTATGTGGGACTATCGTTATCAACTTTACATCTTTTGGCATCTACACTATGAACATGTGTAATATTACGCTCGAGATTCATTAAGAATAAACCATTGACCATCGGAGCATGACCATAAAACATATCTCTCATATAAATCGAACAACCATTATTCTCAGACTTAAATGAGTAGCCATCTCGAAATAAACGAGATCCAGATACAATGTTCATGCTCAAACTTGGCACTAAATAACAATTATTAAGGTTCAAAACTAATCCCGTAGGTAAATGTAGAGGCAGCGTGCCGACGGCGATCACATCGACTCTGGAACCATTCCCGACGCGCATCGTCACCTCGTCCTTCGCCAGTCTCCGTTTATTCCGCAGCTCCTGCTGTGAGTTACAAATATGAGAAACAGCACCGGTATCAAATACCCAGGAGTTACTACGAGTACTGGTAAGGTACACATCAATTACATGTATATCAAATATACCTTTGGTGTTGCCGGCCTTCTTATCCGCTAAGTATTTGGGGCAGTTCCGCTTCCAGTGACCCTTCCCCTTGCAATAAAAGCACTCAGTCTCAGGCTTGGGTCCATTCTTTGACTTCTTCCCGGCAACTGGCTTACCGGGCGCGGCAACCTCCTTGCCGTCCTTCTTGAAGTTCTTCTTACCCTTGCCCTTCTTGAACTTAGTGGTCTTATTGACCATCAACACTTGATGTTCTTTCTTGATTTCAACCTCTGCTGACTTCAGCATAGAAAATACTTCAGGAATGGTCTTTACCATCCCCTGCATATTGTAGTTCATCACAAAGCTCTTGTAGCTTGGTGGAAGCGACTGGAGGATTCTGTCAATGACCGCCTCATCTGGGAGGTTAATATTTAGCTGGGTCATACGGTTGTGTAACCCAGACATCTTCAGGATGTGTTCACTGACAGAACTGTTTTCCTCCATCTTACAACTGTAGAACTTGTCGGAGACATCATATCTCTCGACCCGGGCGTGAGCTTGGAAAACTAGTTTTAGCTCTTCGAACATCTCATATGCTCCGTGATGCTCAAAACACTTTTGGAGCCCCGGTTCTAAGCTGTAAAGCATGCCGCACTGAACGAGGGAGTAATCATCAGCACGAGACTGCCAAGCATTCATAATGTCTTGGTTCTCTGGGACGGGAGCGTCACCTAGCGGTCCTTCTAGGACATATTGTTTCCTGGCAGCTATGAGGATGATCCTCAGGTTCTGGACCCAGTCCGTATAGTTGCTGCCATCATCTTTCAGCTTGGTTTTCTCTAGGAACGCGTTGAAGTTCATGTTGACATGAGCGTTGGCCATTTGATCTACAAGACATATTTGCAAAGGTTTTAGACTAAGTTCATGATAATTAAGTTCTAATCAAATTATGAACTCCCACTTAGATTAGACATCCCTCTAGTCATCTAAGTGTTACACGATCCGAGTCGACTAGCCCGTGTCCGATCATCACGTGAGACGGACTAGTCATCATCGGTGAACATTCTCATGTTGATCGTATCTTTCATACGACTCGTGTTCGACCTTTCGGTCTTCGTGTTCCGAGGCCATGTCTGCACATGCTAGGCTCGTCAAGTTAACCCTAAGTGTTTTCGCTGTGTAAAACTGTCTTACACCCGTTGTATGTGAACGTAAGAATCCATCACACCCGATCATCATGTGGTGCTTAGAAGCGACGAACTGTAGCAACGGTGCACAGTTAGGGGAGAACACTTCTTGAAATTTTGTAAGGGATCATCTTATTTACTACCGTCGTTCTAAGCAAACAAGATGCATAAACATGATAAACATCACATGTAATCAAATAGAGTAGTGACATGATATGGCCAATATCATATAGCTCCATTGATCTCCATCTTCGGGGCTCCATGATCATCTTGTCACCGGCTTGACACCATGATCTCCATCATCATGATCTCCATCATCGTGTCTTCATGAAGTTGTCACGCCAACGACTACTTCTACTTCTATGACTAACGCGTTTAGCAATGAAGTAAAGTAAGTTACATGGCGTTCTTCAATGACACGCAGGTCATACAAAAAATAAAGACAACTCCTATGGCTCCTGCCGGTTGTCATACTCATCGACATGCAAGTCGTGAATCCTATTACAAAGAACAAGATCTCATACATCACAATTCATCATTCATCACAACTTCTGGCCATATCACATCACTTGATCAATCGCTGCAAAAACAAGTTAGACGTCCTCTAATTGTTGTTGCATCTTTTACGTGGCTGCAATTGGATTCTAGCAAGAACATTTTCTTACCTACGAATAACCACAACGTGATTTTGTCAACTTCTATTTACCCTTCATAAGGGCCCTTTTCATCGAATCCGCTCCAACTAAAGTGGGAGAGACAGACACCCGCCAGCCACCTTATGCAACTAGTGCATGTTAGTCGGTGGAACCGGTCTCACGTAAGCGTACGTGTAAGGTTGGTCCGGGCCGCTTCATCCCATAATACCGCCGAAGCAAGAAAAGACTAGTAGAGGAAAGTAAGATGACAAAATCCACGCCCACAACAAAATTGTGTTCTACTCGTGCAAAGAGAACTACGCATAAACCTGGCTCTGATACCACTGTTGGGGAACGTTGCAGAAAATTAAAATTTTTCCTACGATTTCACCAAGATCCATCTATGAGTTCATCTAAGCAACGAGTCAAGGGAGAGAGTTTGCATCTACATACCACTTGTAGATCACGAGCGGAAGCTTGCCAAGGAGATGGTGATGATGGAGTCGTACTCGAACGTGATTCGGATCACCGATGTCCTAGTGCTGAACGGACAGCACCTCCGCGTTCAACACACGTACGGGACGGGAGACGTCTCCTCCGTCTTGATCCAGCAAGGAGGAAGGAGAGGTTGAGGAAGGCAGCTCCAACGGCAGCACGACGGCGTGGTGCAGTTGACGCGACAGTATTCCGACAGGGCTTCGCCAAGCACGTACGGAGGAGGAGATGTGTTGGGGAGGGGAGGGGCTGCGCCTTGAGTTATGGTGTGTTGCAGCCCTCCCCTCACCCCTCTATATATAGGGGAAAGGGAAAGGGGGCCGGCCCTCTAGGGAAAACCCTAGGGGGGGGGGGCGGCCAAGGGGTGGGGGGCTTGCCCCCCAAGCAAAGGGGGTGCGCCCCCTTTAGGGTTTCCCCCCCACCCTTAGGCGCATGGGCCCAAGGAGGGGGGCGCGCCAAACCCACTATGGGCTAGCTGCTATCCCCACGCAGCCCAAGTGGCCCCCCGGGAGGGGTGGCCCCTCCCGGTGGACCCCCGGAACCCTTCCGGTGGTCCCGGTACAATACCGGTATAACCCCGAAACTTTCCGGTGCCCGTTTAACAACTTCCCATATATAAAACTTTACCTCCGGACCATTCCGGAACTCCTCGTGACGTCCGGGATCTCATCCGGGACTCCGAACAACATTCGGTAGTCACATACTAGTCTTCCTAACAACCCTAGCGTCACCGAACCTTACGTGTGTAGACCCTACGGGCTCGGGAGACATGCAGACATGACCGAGACCACTCTCGGGCAATAACCAACAGAGGGGTCTGGATACCCATGTTGGCTCCCACACGCTCCTCGATGATTTCATCGGTTGAACCACGATGTCGAGGATTCGATCAAACCCTGTATACAATTCCTTTTGTCAATCGGTACGTTACTTGCCCGAGACTCGATCGTCGGTATCCCAATACCTTGTTCAGTCTCGTTACCGGCAAGTCACTTTACTCGTACCGTAATGCATGATCCCGTGGCCAACACATTGGTCACCTTGAGCTCATTATGATGATGCATTACCGAGTGGGCCTAGAGATACCTCTCTGTCATACGGAGTGACAAATCCCAGTCTCGATCCGCATAAAACAATAGATACTTTTGGAGATACCTGTAGTGCACCTTTATAGTCACCCAGTTACGTTGTGACGTTTGATACACACAAAGCACCCCTACGGTATCCAGGAGTTACACGCTCTCATGGTCGAAGGAAGAGATACTTGACATTGGCAAAGCTCTAGCAAACGAACTACACGATCTTTGTGCTATGCTTAGGATTGGGTCTTGTCCATCACATCATTCTTCTAATGATGTGATCCCGTCATCAACGACATCCAATGTCCATAGCCAGGAAACCATGACTACCTCTTGATCACAACGAGCTAGTCAACTAGAGGCTTACTAGGGACATATTGTGGTCTTTGTATTCACACGTGTATTACGATTTCCGGATAATACAGTTATAGCATGAATAAAAGACAATTATCATGAACATAGAAATATAATAATACTTTTATTATTGCCTCTAGGGCATATTTCCAACAAATTTTTAGTAGATTGATAGATCGAACGCCCAATAAAATAAATAAGAATAAATTGCAGCAAGGTATTTTTGTATTTTTGGTTTAATAGATCTGAAAATAAACGCAAGGAAAAAGTAGATCGCAAGGCAAATATATGAGAAAGAAGACTCGGGGGTCGTAGGTTTCACTAGTGGCTTCTCTCAAGAAAGATATCAAACGGTGGGTAATCAAATTACTGTTGGGCAATTGATAGAACTTCAAATAATTATGACATTATCCAGGCAATGATCATTACATAGGCATCACGTCCAAGTTTACCGACTCCTGCCTGCATCTACTACTATTACTCCACACATCGACCGCTATCCAACATGCATCTAGTGTATTAAGTTCATGGAAAAACGGAGTAATGCAATAAGAATGATGACATGATGTAGACAAGATCCGTTTATCTATTGCGTAGATATAGATCCCATCTTTTTATCCTTAGTAGCAACGATACATATGTGTCGGTTCCCTTTCTGTCACTGGGATCAAGCATCGTAAGATCGAACCCACTACGGGCACCTCTTCCCATTACAAGATAAGTAAATCCAGTTGTCCAAACAAAACCCAAATATCGGAGAAGAAATACGAGGCTATAAGAGATCATGCATATAAGAGATCAAAGAAACTCAAATAACTTTCATGGATACAAAAAGATATAACTGATCATAAACTCGAAGTTCATCGGATCCCAACAAACACACCGCAAAAAGAGTTACATCATATGGATCTCCAAGAGACCATTATATTGAGAATTCAGCAAGAGAGAGAAAGCCATCTAGCTACTAACTACGGACCCCGAAGGTCTACAAAGAACTACTCACGCATCATCGGAGAGGCACCAATGGAAGTGGTGAACCCCTTCGTGATGGTGTCTAGATTGGATCTAGTGGTTCTGGACTCTGCGGTGGCTGGATGAATATTTCATTGACTCCCCTAGGGTTTCTGAAATATTGGGGTATTTATAGAGCAAAGAGGCGGTCCGGGGGGCACCCGAGGTGGGCACAACCCACTGGCGCGCCTGGGCCTCCTGGCGCGCCCTGGTGGGTTGTCCCCTCCTCGGGACTCCCCCCAGGTGCAACCAGGGCCCAACTTATTCCTTTTGGTCCATAAAAAATCATCATAAAGTTACGTGGCATTTGGACTCTGTCTGATATTGATTTCCTGTGATGTAAAAACATGGAGAAGACAACAACTGGCAGTTGGCACTATGCCAATAGGTTAGTATCAAAAAATGATATAAAATGACTATAAAATGATTATAAAACATCCAAGATTGATAATAAAATATCATGGAATAATAAAAAATTATAGATACGTTGGAGAAGTATCAGCATCCCCAAGCTTAACTCATGCTCGTCCTCGAGTAGGTAAGTGATAAAAACATAATTTTTGATGTGGAGTGTTGTTTATCATGTCATACCATATTATTTTCTTTATAGCATGGACATTTGGACTTTTATGTGATTCAAAGCAATAATCTAGTTTTGACATAATAATTTAGATACTCAAGCATATCAACAAGCAACCATGTCTTTCAAAATATCAATGCTAAAACAAGTTATCCCTAGCCCATCATGCTCAAACATTGATCCATTCATGAAACACACTCGAATATTAGCTACACACAATACTTAAGTACGATCATATTGCCTCCTAGTTGGTGCTTTTATAAGAGAGGATGGAGACTCAATTTCAAAAATCAAAATTGCATAAAGTAAAATAAAGGCCCTTCACAGAGGGAAGTAGGGATTTGTAGAGGTGCCAGAGCTCAAAGTGAAAAAGTAGAGATAAAAAAAACTTGAGAGGTGTATCCATCCCACCAACGAATATGACTCAGAGTTCCCAACACTTTCCATGCTAGATATATCATAGGCGGTTCCCTAATAGAATAAATTTTATTCCTTTTTCCACCATACTTTCACTTTCCATGGCTAGCCGTATCCACGGTTGCCCTCCATACCAACACTTTCCAAGGAATTTATTATTTGAAAACATAAAGTAAATTCATTTTTTGCATTTCAGGACCGGGCATCCCTAAAACCTTTGCCTTACTCTCGTGCAATGACAAGTGAATAAACACTCATTGTGAGAATAACACATCCAACATGGAAAATATTAGCCACCCGTTACCGTTCCGCGAGCGAAAGAAACACACAAAAGAGAAGTTTATTTTGAAAATTAGAGATGGCACATGAAAATTTGCTTAGAATGGCAAAAGAATACCGCATGTAGGTAGATATAGTGGACTCATGTGGCAAAACTGGTTTAAATGATTTTGGATGCACAAGTAGAGGTCATACTTGGTGCAAAATGAAGGCTAGCAAAAAGATTGAGAAGCGACCAACCAAGAAGTGAATAATCACATAAGCAAGCATTAAGCATAATTAACACCGGATAATGCACCACAGGTAGGATATAATTTTCATTGCATGATTATTGACTTCCGTGCAGGCATAGGGAATCACGAACCTTAACACAAATATTCTTACTAGAGCACAATTACTCATCAACATAACTCATATGTCACATCATCATATCTCAAAACTATTACCAAGAATCAAGTTTATTTTGTCTAATGATCTTCATGACATATATTTTTCTTATTTCTTTATCCTTCTTGGGTATCTATCACTTTGGGACTAATTTTCATGTGTTGCTTTTCATAAGCTCAAACAAATATAAGTGAAGATCATGAGCATAACATATTTTCTTTCTCTTAAAATAATTTAAGTGAAGCAAGGGAGAATTTCTTCAAAATTTTACTAACTCTCAAATAAATCTAAGTGAAGCAAGAGAGCATTTCTTCAAAAATACTAAGCACACCGTGCTCAAAAAGATATAATGAAGCACTAGAGCAAGTCCATTGCTCATACAAATTTAAGTGAAGCATAGAGAACAATTCTAACAAGTCATGACATAGTTTTGGCTCTCTCAAATAGGTGTGTCCAGCCAGGATTGATAACTTAAAACACAAAATAAAACAATAAAAGACACAAATCATACAAGACGCTCCAAGCAAAACACATATCATGTGATGAATAAAAATATAACCTCGAGTAAAATACCGATGGTCGTTAGAAGAAAGAGGGGATGCCACTCGGGGGCATCCCCAAGCTTAGTTGGTTGCTCATTGTTGGATAATAGCTTGGGATGTTGGGGCATCCCCAAGCTTAGGCTCTTCCATCCTTCTTTCATCCATCGTAAGATAACCCAAAACTTGAAAACTTCAATCACACAAAACTCAACAAAACCCTTGTGAGATCCATTAGTAAAAGAAAGCAAACCACTACTATAAGTGCTGTGTCAAACCAATTCTTATTTTGTTTTTGTATTATATCTACTGTATTCCAACTTTTCTATGGCAAAAACTCATCAAAGAAAACCATAGAGCCATCAAAATAAGGACACAACACAAAGAAAACAGAATCTGTCAAAACAGAATAGTCTGTAGTAATCTGGAACTTTAGAATACTTCTGGAAATACAAAAATTCTAAAAAATTAGGAAGACCAACGTAATTTATATGTTAATGTTCTTAAAAAATAATCATGGCAAAATCTATTTTCTGTGATTTATGAGAATTATTTTCGTGAGTGCAAAGTTTCTGTCTTTTTCAGCAAGATCAAACAACTATAACCCCAGAAGATTCTAAAGGCTTTACTTGGCACAAACACTGACTAAAACACAAAAAACACAATCATACCAGTATAAAAATTGTGTTAACACACAAGAACAGAAAGCAAAAGCGAAAATAAATTTTATTCATTGGGTTGCCTCCCAACAAGCGCTATAGTTTTACAGTCTTAGCTAGGCATAAAGCAAGGATCTAAGTTTTGTCATCTTTGGTGCTAGATCCATAAGACGCCCTCATGATTGATTCATATGGTGGCTTAATTCTTGTTCTAGGAAAGTGTTCCATACCCTTTCTCAAAGGAAACTGGAACTTAATATTGCCTTCTTTCATACCAATCACTGCACCGATAGTGCGTAAAAACGGTCTACCAAGAATAATTGGACAAGACAGATTGCAATCAATATCAAGAACAATAAAATCAATGGGCACATAGTTTCTATTTGCAAGAATAAGAACATCATTAATTCTTCCCATAGGCTTTTTAATAGTAGAATCCGCCAAGTGCAAATTCAAAGAGCATTCTTCAAGATTGGTAAGGCGAAGCACATCACATAAAGATTTTGGAATTGTAGAAACACTAGAACCCAAGTCACACAAAGCAAAACACTCATAATTTTTAATCTTGACTTTGGTAGTAGGTTCCCATTCATCATGCAATTTTCTAGGAATTGAAACTTCTAATTCCAATTTTTCTTACAAAGCTTTCATCATAGCATCAACAATATGTTTAGTAAAAGCTTTATTTTGTTCATAAGCATGGGGTGAATTTATCATGGATTGCAACAAAGAAATACAATCAACCAAAGAGCAACTATAATAATTAAAGTCTTTGTAATCCAATATAGTGGGCACATCACTAGTCAAAGTTTGACCTCTTCAAACCCACTTTTATCAATTTTCTCATCAAGATTTTCACCCTCCAAAATATTGGGAAGCCTTCTACCTAAAGTTGACTCTTCTCCAGTCCCTTTTTCATCAATCTTAATTTTACTAAACAAGGAATCAATAGAAGAAACACCAATCACTTTAAGATCTTTACTTTTATCTTCTAACTAGATTGGTTTAGCACCCATTTGATTCACTAAAGTGGCTTGTGCATCGAATATTTTTCCCAACAAACTTTCAGCAAAAGCATACTTAGATTGAAGATTGCAAACTTCTCTACTAATATCATCAAGTTGTTTTGTGATAGCATCTAGCACAACGAAGTGCTCCTTAAGTTCTTTTATAAAGTACTTGTTATCGGAAATCCAACTCGGTGCCCAGGCTCATCTGCTCCCACTAAAAATATCAAAGTAAATACTAAAAAAATTCAAAAAAAATCCATTTTTTTGGGTGGCAGATAATTTGATGCATGAAGTCCGCTCTAAATTTCAACTCATTTGGACATTTTGGCAGCTCTCGGCAAAAAAGCAAATCGAGTCAGAATAGTGCATGAACAGTAAACATTTTTACAGACCCCAATTTTGTCTTTTTTGCCGAGAGCTGCTCAGATGTCTAAATGAGTTGAAATTTGGTGCGAACCTCACGCATCAAATTATCTAGCACCCAAAATAATTGGAATTTTTTGAATTTTTTTAGCATTTGTTTTGATTTTTTTCTGAGAGGGGGTGCAGATGAGCCTGGGAGCAGAAACTTCGCGTCCACTTGTTATGCTCAAATTGTGTAGTCATGTATTCCTTAGTACTTTTCTCAATTTCAAGCAAAATATTGGGGTAAGGAACATCATAATACTTTCTTTGAGGCATCATGATTGCGCAAACAAGAGCACACACAAAAACAGATCCAGCAAGAAAACGGAGAACGGAAAAACAGAGGTGAATAAAACGGCAAATTTTTGTGAAGTGGGGAAGAGGAAAACGATAGGCAAATGGCGAATAATGTAAATTGCAAGGAGATGAAATTTGTGATTAGGAACTTGGTTATGTTGAAGATCCTCCCCGGCAACGGCGCCAGAAATTTCTTTTGATGTCGCTTGAAGCTACGTCGGTATTTCCCCAAAGAGGAAGGGATGATGCAGCACAACGTCGGTAGGTATTTCCCTTGGATATGTAACCAAGGTTATCGAACCAGTAGGAGAACCAAGCAACACAACGTAAACAATCCCTGCACACAAATAACAACACCTCGCAACCCGATGTGTTAAAGGTGTTGTCAATCCCTTTTGGGGTACGGCGCCTCAAGATAGGCAAAGGACATGAAGTAAATTTGTAGTAGATTGATAGATCGAACGCCAAATAAAATAAATAAGAATAAATTGCAGCAAGGTATTTTTGTATTTTTGGTTTAATAGATCTGAAAATAAACGCAAGGAAAAAGTAGATCACAAGGCAAATATATGAGAAAGAAGACCCGGGGGCCGTAGGTTTCACTAGTGGCTTTTCTCAAGAAAGATAGCAAAAAGTGGGTAAACAAATTACTGTTGGGCAATTGATAGAACTTCAAATAATTATGATGATATCCAGGCAATGATCATTACATAGGCATCACGTCCAAGATTAGTAGACCGACTCCTGCCTGCATCTACTACTGTTACTCCACACATCGACCGCTATCCAACATGCATCTAGTCTATTAAGTTCATGGAAAACCGAAATAATGCAATAAGAACGATGACATCAAGATCCGTTTATCTATTGCGTAGATATAGATCCCATCTTTTTATCCTTAGTAGCAACGATACATACGTGTCGGTTCCCTTTCTGTCACTGGGATCAAGCACCGTAAGATCGAACCCACTACCGGGCACCTCTTCCCATTGCAATATAAGTAAATCAAGTTGTCCAAACAAAACCCAAATATCGGAGAAGAAATACGAGGCTATAAGAGATCATGCATATAAGAGATCAAAGAAACTCAAATAACTTTCATGGATACAAAAAGATATAACTGATCGTAAACTCGAAGTTCATCGGATCCCAACAAACACACCACAAAAAGAGTTACATCATATGGATCTCCAAGAGACCATTATATTGAGAATTCAGCAAGAGAGAGAAAGCCATCTAGCTACTAACTACGGACCCCGAAGGTCTACAAAGAACTACTCACGCATCATCGGAGAGGCACCAATGGAAGTGGTGAACCCCTCCGTGATGGTGTCTAGATTGGATCTGGTGGTTCTGGACTCTGTGGCGGCTGGATGAATATTTCGTCGACTCCCCTAGGGTTTCTGGAATATTGGGGTATTTATAGAGCAAAGAGGCGGTCCGGAGGGACCCGAGGTGGGCACAACCCACCAGGGCGCGCCTGGGCCTCCTAGCGCGCCCTGGTGGGTTGTCCCCTCCTTGGGACTCCCCCCAGGTGCAACTAGGGCCCAACTTCTTCCTTCTGGTCCATAAAAAATCATCGTAAAGTTATGTGGCATTTGGACTCCGTCTGATATTAATTTACTGCGATGTAAAAAACATGTAGAAAACAACAACTAGCACTTGGCACTATGTCAATAGGTTAGTACCAAAAAATGATATATAATGACTATGAAGTGATTATAAAACATCCAAGATTGATAATAAAACAGCATGGAATAATCAAAAATTATAGATACATTGGAGACATATCACCTCTATGCATGCTGAGTGCTTCAGAGCATCAACTCGAGGCAGCGCATCGACGAGTCGTCTCACCAAACCAAAGTAGCTGCTGGGAATTGGTTCGGCTGGTCAAAGTCGAACTATTAGATCCTTCATGGCCAAGTCGGCCACCCTGTGCAGCTCCATCAGCTGCTTCATTTGGTCGTTCAGAGGCGTCGGATGCTCGGGCGCAAGAAACTGTGACTAGAACAACTTCTCGGTTGAGTTCCCCTCTTGGGCTTGGAAGAACTGTGTGGCATCGACGGCACTCCTCGGAAGATCCACAAACGCGTCTGGAGAACTCCACAGCCGTGTGAGTAATGCATACCGTTGACCTCCGAAAATACTCTACAAAAGAAAGGGCTTACCAGCCGCTATCTGCTTGGCCTGGTGGATCTCCTCGCGAGCACTTTGGGACTCGACCCATGTCGCCTTAGCATCTTGGAGAGTTTTGGCAAGTTCAGATGATTGAGCCGAGGCCTTCTCCTTTAAACCCTCGCACTTGAGGATGCCGTCCTTTAGCTCCTACTCGACCTCGGCCACCCGAGCTTCGTGTTGTCGACAGACGACATGTTTGGTCTTTAGCTCTGCAGCTGCTTTTCAGCGGCTGCCTTGTTTGCCTTTGCCTCTTTTTGGGCTAGGGCAAGAGCGCCTTTGAGGGTCTCGACCTCAGCTGCACCAACTATGCCCATAAACAAAAACATTACATGAGTTCATCTCTAAATATACCTATCGATTATGATATACAACCAAACTTTTAAATACGCATACCTTGTGTTTCATCAAACCGCTTGTTAACGCGGTCGATTTCTTCATCGGCCAGCTTCAGTTTCCGATTGAGTTCGAACACTTCGGCGGCCTGGGCGGTTGCCACCAACAGGGAAGCCTATTACAAAATAGATAAGTATGTTAGCTCTTCACAATACTATGTGGATCCTCTGTCCGGCTTTTCTCCAAACCAGGCAAAGTCTCAGGGGCCACTATCTATGCATAGGTATATTCCTTTATATGAAAAAATTTCTAGAGCATTACGTTGCATACCTCGAAGCCTGTCAGTAGGCTGGTAAAAGCTTCATTCAGTCCACTCTTGGCGTACTGAACCTTCTCTACCACCGCACCCATCCTCCATGACGGAAGCATGTTGCAGTGCTTCCACTAGGGTATTCGGCGCCTCCAGATTAGTGGAGGTCGCCGACGGAACTGATGCCCCTCCTTCGAGGGGGGCTGCTCACTCGATCCCGGAGCCACATAGGTCTCCGGGAAAGTGTCTGGATGGGGCCCGGATTGTTGATGGTCCACACTGTCGGTTGCCATAGGGGTAGCCTCCCCTATGTCTTTGACAGCCGAGGTATTACCCTCGGGCGCCTTCTCGACAGCCTCGCCCGCCCCTCCGCGTCCTGGAGAGGTCCTTCGGGATAACACCTCGGTGTCATCCATGGCGGTAGGTGAGGGGGCTCATGGCGGCGTCTCGCTCTCTGCCATTTCGGGTGGCAGAGAACTCCCCTCTGATAGCGAAGCGTTCAGGAGATCGCGGGGAGGGCTGAAAGATGCATAACATGATAACTTATGTAATGAAAATAGGAAGGCTGAAAGATAAACAGTAAGTATCTAAACACTTACGATTCAGCCAAGGGCTTCGCCCTGGGAGTTTTTTTGGGGACCAGTTCGGCATCTGAGTCCAAACTGTCCTAGAGGGCCATCTTCCCCCTCTTGGGCGCCTCCCCCTTTGGGTCTTCGGAGCCCGCCCTCTTCTTCTTCCTCCCCTTGCGAGGGGAGTCACTTTCCACCTCCTCCTCTTCCTCTTCTTCGGACGAGAGGACTTCAGTCTCTCCGGACATAGCGTCTGAAGGACCCTTATGGCGGGGGCCGCCCTTGGCCTCCTTGGCCTTCTTCTTCTTTGCCTTCTTCTCCAGCGCCTGATACAGTGCCGGGACGAGCATCTCCGTCAACTAGGGTGTGGCTGGGTCTTCGGGCAGTGGCGCCGGACACTTGATCCGCTCCGCCTTCGCCGTCTAGCCCTACACGTAAGACAAACAATATGTTGTATCCAAACTTATTCTACCGAATAGGTACTCGGGAAAGTCATGCTTACTAGTGTGGCCGGATTCTCGTTGTCAATACCGATGTCTTTAGTCTTTTTCGGCCATGTTTTTGGGGCTTTTAAGAGCTGCTTCCAAATGTCTTCGTGCGTAGTGCTAAAGAAGTGCTTTAGGGTCTGTGGCTCCTCCGGATTGAACTCCCACATGTGAGAGGCCCGGAGTTGGCAAGGGACAGTGCGGCGGAAGCATCACCTGAATCACGTTTGTGAGACCGGTGTTTTTGCCTATCATGTTGGTGATGCATTTTTGCAGCATCTACACCTCCGCTGTGGATCCCCAATCCAGGCCCTTGGCAGTCCACGAGGTGACCCTCATAGGGGGTCCAGATCTTAAGTCAGGAGTGTCTTCCCACTTGGCATCGTGGGGTTCAGTGATGTAGAACCACTTTTGCTGCCACACCTTGACAGTCTCCACAAACGCCCCTTGGGCCAAACGACATTGGGGAGCTTGCTTACCATGGCGCCGCGATAGTTCGCGTGCTGCCCATCAACCACCTTCGGCTTCAGATTGAAGACCTTGAGCCATAGGCTGAAGTGTGGGGGGATGCGGAGCAGAGCCTCACACATGACGATGAACGCCGATATGTGGAGGAAGGAATTCGGGGCTAGATCATGGAAATCTAGCTCGTAGTAGAACATGAGGCCCCGAACAAAGGGATGGAGGGGAAACCCTAGCCCTCGGAGGAAGTGAGGAATGAATACAACCCTTTCGTCGGGCTCCGGAGTGGGGATGACTTGATCCTTAGTAGGGAGCATATGCGTGATATCCATGGATAGATACCCTGCATCCCCGAGCTCCTTGACATCCCTCTGGTGACGGAGGAGGCCTCCCACCTGCCCTTAGAACCAGATCCAGACATGGCTGGAGAGGCTGGTGGCGGTGGGAAAGATCGAGATTTTGGGCGCTGGAGCTCAGAGGAAGGGAAGGCAGGAGATGGAAGAAGGCGTGGGGAAAAGGGAGGATTTACCCTCTTATAGGCAGTGAAATACCAAACGCCCCCCGCTCAAGCCTTAAAACTCGCCTGTTCCCAAAGAGATCATGCGAATGGCACGGTTGGATTATCCAAACCCGTATTGACGAGGATTCCGCAAATAGGCGGGCACAATATCTATTTTGACAAGACATGCCAATGGAGGCTATGCCTCGAAACGCGACGCGGGAGGCGTGAAAACGGTTCAAAATGTTAAAGAGACAGATGTGACGCTTCGCTAATAAAAGTTGTCAGTAAAAGAGAGGGTTTCTTTTTGATGCTCTGCCTTCATGGCTAAGGGTTATATTAACCATACAAAGCCGAATACAGTTCCTCTGTGCAGAGAATTATTCTAAAATGTTCAGGGGAGGGAACCCATATTGCGACACCGAAGACAATCTGCATGTCGAACACATCGTCATCGAAGACTAGTTCAGGGGCTACTGAGGGAGTCCTGGATTAGGGGGTCCTCGGGTGTCCGGACCGTTTAATATGGGCCGGATTGATGGGCCATGAAGATAAAAGCAGAAGACTTTTCCCCCGTCTCCGGGTAGGACTCCCATATGCGTGGAAGGCAAGCTTGGTGTCCGAATATGTTATTTCCTTCCTTTACAAACTGACTCTGTATAACCCTAGGTCCCTCCGGTGTGTATATGAACTGAAGTGTTTAGTCCGTAGAGGCTATCATAATTCTCATAGGCTAGATAACTAGGGTTTAGCCATTACGATCTCCAGGTAGATCAACTCTTGTAACCCCTATACTCTTCAAATACAATCAAGCAGGACGTAGGGTTTTACCTCCATTAAGAGGGGCCGAACCTGGGTAAACATTATGTCCCACTTGTCCCTTGTTACCATCAATCCTCAGACGCACAGTTCAGGACCCCCTACTCGAGATCTGCCGGTTTTGACACTGACATCCCCCAACAATGGCTAAGGTCCACCATGCCTCCATGGCCCTAAGGCCTTCGGAGACGAGGCATGCCGGAGCCGAGAGGAGGCAGAGGAACCCTAGCTCTGATGGTTAAGTTTCTTGTGATGGAACTAGCCCACTAGTGTTCAAATCATAAACTTGGCACCGATGCTCGCATTTTCTTTAATTTTCAGACTTTTCGGCAAAGTTTGTTTAGCGGGAGGAGACGTCACTGTCTACTACGAGGCACATGTGATGACTTTGTTAATCTTAAGATGTTGTGACGTCTCAGTATTTCAGAGGTGCTCCTAGGGTAGGGTGTGCGTGTGAGCGCTCACAGGGGTGAGTCTATGTGCATGTATGTGATCATCTGCATGTCAAGTTCGCAAAAATTTCCACTATTCTTGAGAGGTGATCTTGATACGATCATGCATCTCAATTTTCCATGTTGAGAACTTCCCCTTTGCATCATACAAAGAGGGGTGTGCCTTGAAAGTTATTTTTAGGTTTTCGGGGTGATGGTTTAGGGAAGTTTCATCCATATTCGCTTGAATTAATCCTCGAGGGTAGGGTAGTGGTAGGAGGTGCATCGAGCTTGGCCACAAATGCTATAGCCACCGCCGGAACGATAGCGTCACCACTAGGGCTTCCTGCTGCCAATCTTATCTCTACCACATGATCAATCATCGTTTGAAGGTCAATGGGTTTTTTATCTAATGCCTTATTTAAGTCCACATAGATATTATCTTATCATATCGTGATGAGGTATCCACAATTTAATCACTTAGATATGTGGAATTAAGTACCACTTCTTTCCCTTCTTTGGATGTCTCGCTCTAGGGTGGTTAAGCCAAAAGATAAAGCATGAGGCTCTGATACCAATTGAAAGGATCGAGATGGACATAAAGGGGGTGAATGTTGGAAATATGCCCTAGAGGCAATAATAAATTGGTTATTATCATATTTCCCGTTCATGATAAATGTTTATTATTCATGCTAGAATTGTATTGACCGGAAACTTAAATACATGTGTGAATACATAAACTACACGGTGTCCCTAGTAAGCCTCTACTAGAGTCTGGACTAGCTCGTTGATAAAAGATGGTTATGGTTTCCTAACCATAGACATGAGTTGTTTTGATAATGGGATCACATCATTGGGAGAATAATGTGATGGACAAACCCAACCGTAAGCTTAGCATCAGATCGTTTAGTCATTTGCTATAATTTTCTTCATGTCAAGTATCTGTTCCTTAGGCCATGAGATCATGCCACACCCAGATACCGGAGGAATCCTTGTATGCTATCAAACATCAATTCGTAATTGGGTGATCATAAAGGTGCTCTATGGGTATTTCCGAAGGTGTTTGTTGGGTTACATGGATCGAGACTGGGATTTGTCACTCTGTGTGACGAAGAGATATCTCTGGGCCCTCTCGGTAATACACCATCATAAGAAGCTTCATGTGACTAATGAGTTTAGTCATGGGATTTTATATTACGGAATGAGTAAAGAGACTTGTCGGTAACGAGATTGAACTAGGTATGGAGATACCGACGATCGAATCTCGGACAAGTAACATATCATCGAACAAAAGGAATTGCATATGGATTGACTAAATCCTTGACATCGTGGCTCAACCGATAAAGATCTTCGTTGAATATGTAGGAATCAATATGGGCATCCAGGTCTCGTTGTTGATTATTGATCGGAGAGGAGTCTCGGTCATGTCTGCATAATTCTTGAACTCGTAGGGTCGCACGCTTAATGTTCGGTAGCGCTAGGGTAGTATTGAGATATTAATAATGGAAAATACGGAGGTTGCTCGGAGTCCCGGATGGTATCCGGGACGTCATGAGGAGATCCTGAATGGTCCGAAGGTAAAGATTTATATATGGAAAGCTGTTGTCGGGATTCCGGGAAAAAATCTAGTTTTTCGGTATTGTACTGAGAAGCCACCGGAAGGTTCTAGAGGGGTCCAGAAGTCCTCGGAGGGTTCAACCACATCCCATACAGTAGCATGGGCTGTAGGGGGCGCCCTGTCCTTAATGGGATAGGGGCACTAGCCCCTACAAGGCCCATGTGGATGGGAAAGGGAAACCCTAAGGGGGAGGGCCTCCACTTGGATTGGGGGGCACTCCTCCCCCTTGCCCCCTTGCCTTGGGAGGGGGCTAGGGCTGCCACGCCCCTCCCCCACCCCTTTATACACTTGGGGAGGCACAGAGGGCAGCTAGCCCTTCCGTGCTTGCCCCGTCTCCCTCCTGTTACTCCTCCTCCATGTTCCATCAGCGCTTGGTGAAGCCCTGCCGGAGTTCCACTGCCACCGCCACCACCACGCCGTCGTGTTCGTTCAGATCTCATCTACCTCCTATCCCTCACTTGATAGATCAAGAAGGAGAGGACTCCATCGAGCCGTACGTGTGCTAAACTCAGAGGTGCTGCATGTGCGGTACTTGGATCGGAGTGGATCGCGGCGTGAGTACGAGTATGCCAACAATGATCTCTAGATTGTTAACACTTTCGGTCTACAAGGATATGTAGACACCACTCCCCTCTCGTTGCTATACATCTTTTATATTAGATCTTGGGTGTTCATATGAGTTTTTTTGATTTTCATGCTTCATTCCCCATCAGTGGCATCATGAGCTAGGTCTATGCATAGATGTATATGCACGAGTAGAACACAAAGAAGTTGTGGGTGTTGATGTTCAAATTGCTTACTTCCCTTGTCTTATTTGGACTCAGTGGTATTGTGGGATGAAGCGGCTCATACCAACCTTACATGTCCACGCACATGTGACCGGTTCCACTCTTTTACATGCAACTTGTATTGCATATAAGTGGCTTTGCGGGTGTCTATCTCTCCCACTTTAGTTGAATCTAATTTGACGAGGGCGGTCCTTGTAGAAGGTTAAAAGGAAACTTGTATATCACCGTTGTGGTTTTGCGTAGATAAGAACAATTCTTATAGTTTTCCCTAGAAGCCACGTAAAAAATGCAACAACAAAGTAGAGGACGTCTAACTTGTTTTTGCGGGCCATGTTGTGATGTGGTATGGCCAAAACGTGATGTGATATATGTGTATGTATGAGATGATCATGTTTTGAATAGGTTCACGACTTGCATGTCGATGAGTATGACAACCAGCAGGAGCCATAGGGTTGTCTTTAATTTATTGTATGACCTGTGTGTCAACAAATAACGCCATGTAATTGCTTTACTTTATCGCTATGCGTTAGCAATAGTTGTAGAATCAATAGTTGGCGAGACGACCACGTGACAACACGATGATGGATATCATGGTGTCATGCCGGTGACGATGGAGATCATGCCGGTGCTTTGGAGATGGAGATCAAAAGCACAAGATGATAATGTCCATATCATGTCACATATTTTGATTGCATGTGTTGCTTATATTTTATGCATCTTTTTTTGGCTTAGGACGACGATAGCATTATAAGATGACCCCTTCACTTAATTTCGAGATAAATGTGTTCTCCCTAAGCCCCGTTGCGAAAATTCGTCATTTCGGAGCACCACATGATGATCGGGTGTGATAGACTCTATGTTCACATACAATGGTGTAAGCCAGTTTTACACATGCAGAATACTTGGGTTAAACTTGACGAGCCTAGCATGTACAGACATGGCCTTGGAACACAGGAGACCGAAAGGTCGAACATGAGTCATATAGTAGATATGATCAACATGGAGATGTTCACCATTGATGACTCATTGGTACAGAGACGTGTTATACAAACGGTTTTTAACCCCTTTCTGCGACGGTGTTTTGAACCGTCGCAAAGTGAGTGTGTGCGATAGGGGGGTCCTTCCCACACGACCCAGAAACCGTTGGGGATAGGCCCTCCTGCCACACAGACGGGGGCAAAATGAGCTCATGTGCGATCAAGTGAGGCATCAAAACCCAATCGTTTCCGTTCGTATGTACATCCCACACAGTGAATCCCAGAAAAACGTTTCCGTTCATGTGTATATCACACACAGTTTTTTTGTGTGGAAACGTTTGTGCAAGGTGGCCTAACGCAAACAGTTGTCTGCCGAAAGCCGTGTGGTGATTTTTAGTTGGCCCAACATGCCTAATTTCTAGAAACTGTGTGGGTTGTTTGAGTTCATCGCCCACGGTGTTGTCTGAGTAACCGTCTGCAATAGAAAACCCCAATAAGCTGGGTAATTAGCCTATTATTGGTAATCCATGTAGTAATCAAATTGACATTCCTTATAAAACACACCAGATATTTCATATCTGTGTAATGGCAACCAGGATTTCATAATCGAATTACATCAGATAGCTTCAGCACTTAGTTACACCAAAGAGGGATATAGCTAGCTACGCTATTACAGAACAGCACCAAGTTTCACATGCAACATCGAAAACCTTTGGAAAAGTAACATCATAAATGGTAAATAGATAGATGGATCTCATCTGGGAAACTGCGGAAGCGGAAGGCGAATATTGAGCCTTCAGTGATGTTGAATGTCCTTGCAACTTTAGGCGAGTGGCTATGGATAATTGCCCGCCCAACCCTCGTCCTCTTCAGGAAGACTTCAATATTGTACCGTGGGTGTTGAATGAATACCTTCCTCGCCTCTTGACCATGCAGGTGGTTTGAGAGGTAATCATCGGTGAACTACTTTGAAAAGTACTGAAAACAAAGATATGCATAAATTGTTGTTACAAATTTTGAAATGGCACAAGGGGTAAAACAAGGTAAAAGAGTTAGTACCATCCTATAGTTGACTGATGTCTTCTTCATTGTGAAAACAAAGATCTTATTGTTATTCTTCGCAAGTTTATTTATCCTAACAATCTTTCTGAGTTTCTTGACTTGACTGATATTCATGGACAACTCATTTCCCCATATGCAAAATGGGTCGAACAGTGGGTCTAAGCTTCATGACCAAATTGTAAGAAACCTAAATATTAGCATGATTCCTTCAACTGCACAATAATGTGCTATTAGCGAAAGGACCATGCATGAGCAAACCTCGATGGTAAACTGCAGTGTCTCCCATTGGTTTCATGCAACACATATAAGGAAGATCTTGATCAGGTGAACCGAGAGTTGCCATACTATCAGTAGAATATGTATTGAGCATAGCCAAATTCGATTTATTTCTCACATGCATAAGAATACAAAATTATACCCACAACAAATGAAAATCAAATTGCAGAATTGAACCAAATAGTTAACTGGACAGCAGACCAAATGAACCAAAGCAGTTAACTGAGCACGACATTGCAGAATAGAACATATACTAGAAGATAAGACAGTTAACGAAACCAAGAATGCTTGAGAACAGTACTACGAATTGTAGCAATTGTTGGACCAAACTGTTAATTGAACATTACATTTCAGAATATCATATTGCATATTAACATTACAGAGGACAAATCACTAGAAGGCACTGGCGGTGGCCTCGAGAAAATAGCATGAATTGTATTTTAAAGTAGACAACCGTGTGGCGGTGTCGACGGTGGCCTCGAAAACAAGGTGCTCCTCCAAGATCTGGCGGTCGGCACGCATGGTAGGCATAGCGACCTCGTCCGCGCGTGCGGCCGCGATTTGCTTCTCCGCTACCAGATGCTACTGAGCTCCACATTATATTGCATGCAAAATGGCTGTGGGCAGCGCTTAATTGGAGGACGGGGCTAGTGATTTTGGTGGAAGGTGTCGGGCCGTCGGTCGTGGCATGTGGAACGAGAAAGGAGGAGGGTGGTGTGGGTGGGGTGTGGATTACCTGACCATATAGACGAGACCACGTAGCAAGAAGAAGGGTCACCAGCGAGGAGGCGACGCTGCAAGAAGAAGGGTCACCGGCGAGGAGGCGGCGCTGGAAGAAGAAGGGTCGCCAGCGAGGAGGCGGTGATGTAAGAAGAAGGGTCACCGGTGAGGAGGCGGCGCCGCCAGCAAGCAACGGTGAAGGTTTGGACTTGGAAAGCAAGGAGGAACAATGGAAATGTGGCTTTTGGTGGGGGGAGATAGATATTTCCGCGGCGGCAGAAAAATTTCGCTCGATGCCGCGAAGAACTAGCGCGCAAGTGTGGTTCAAGTGCAGGCGGTGGACTGTAGACGATGAAGCTTCCTGCGTAAGCCAGACAAGATGGTGCGCCAAGATATTTTATATCGCATCCCACACGATTCTTGCTAGTAAACTGTTTGTGGTATACCTGATTTTTTTTATTTTTTTTGAAAGACAAAATGGTGTTACGGAGGGAAAGGATGGTGTTTGAATTGCTAGAACATTTATCTACAGTGAACATGCAACTATATGAGTGTCGTGTTAAAATTTGCAATTATTCTGGGTTCGTTTAGCATTTTTATGCATTAATTGAGTTTCTAGGTATTTAATGTGTATAATTCAAATTTGAACTACAAGCACATGCTCCAGTGCACCAAAGTTTGTTTAAAAATCACATGTGTGTCTTTGGGTGAATTTATAGGTCCCATGCAAGAATGGGCATGAAATTCAAACATCTGGGCGTGGGGGCTCGGCCAGAAACATTGAGAAACCTGGTTTTTAAATTCCTGTAAATCCCAAACTCGCTTGAAAATCATGAAACTTGGCATGGTGTCATTTCATGACGCCAACATACCATGGTAAAAAAAATTGGCCGAATTGGGACAAGTTTTGGTATAAGCTTCTTGTAAATTGGAGCTTCTCTCAAGAAGGTGTGTGGTTTCAAGATGGAACGTGTCACCTTTGTGTGCGAAACGACATACGCTGGCCCCCTCTTGATTTTTTTATAGAGCAAACATAGAACTATATGAGTGTCGTGTTAAAATTTGGAATTATTCCTGGTTTGTTTGGCCCTTTTTGTGCATTAATCGAGTGCACCAAGGTTGGTTGAAAAATCACATGTGTGTCCTTGGGTGAATTTATAGGTCCCATGCAAGAAATGTGAATGAAATTCAAACATTTGGGCATCGTGGCTCGACCAGTAACATTGAGAAACTTATTTTTTTAAATTCCTGTAAATTCAAAACTCGCCTGAAAATCATGAAACTTGGCATGGTGTCATTTCATGGCACCAACATGTTGTGGTAAAAAATTGGCCGAAATGGGACAATTTTTGGTATAAGCTTCTTGCAAATGGAGCTTCTCTCAAGAAGACTCGTGGTTTCAAGAGGGAACGTGTCACCTTTGTGTGCGAAACGATATACGCTGCCCCCCTTGATTTTTTGCAGAGGCAACATAGAACTATATGAGTGCCATGTTAAAATTGGAATTATTCCGGGTTTGTTTGGCCGTTTTATACATTAATTGAGTTTCTGGGCATTTAATGTGCATATTTCAAATTTGAACTACAAGCACATGCTCCAGTGCGCCAAAGTTGGTTGAAAACTCACATGTGTGTCCTTGGGTGAATTTCTAGATCCCATGCAAGAAATGGGAATGAAATTCAAACATCTGGGTGTCGTGGCTCGGCCGAAAATATTGAGGAACTTGGTTTTGTAATTCCTGTAAATCCAAAACATGCATGAAAATCATGAAACATGGCATGGTGTCATGACATGGCACCAACATGCTATGGTAATCTTTTTGGCCGAATTCGAGACAAACTTTGGTGTAATAACATCATTGCAATCATGATTTTCATTCAAGGAGCTATCATGAATCACTTTATAAATTTCTTCATTTGACACTTCATCACAATTTTCAGATTCATGAATCTCACGCAAAACTTCATAAATATAATCTATTGAACTCAATTCACTTTCAATTGGTTCACAATAATTGGATCTTTTGATAGATTAGCAAGTGGATGAGGATCCATATAAATAGATTTTTAGCAAGCGAAGATGCAAGCAAATATAAGTCACATGGCAACACAAGCAAAGAGGCAAACAAGAAAAAGGAAGACAAAAAAGAAGGCAAATAAAAGGCAAATTTTTGTGAAGTGTGGGAGATGAAAATGAGAGACAAATGGCAAATAATGTAAATTGCAAGGAGATGAGATTTGTGATTAGGAACCTGATAGATGTTCATGATGTATCCCTGGCAACGGCGCCAGAAATTCACAAGTTGATGGGAGACTACCTTGACTTGATCCTCCCCGCAACGTCGCCAGAAATTCCTTTGACATGGCTTAGACTGCATCGGTATTTCCCCAAAGAGGAAGGGATGATGCAACACAACAACAGTAAGTATTTCCCTCTATTATGAAACCAAGGTTATCAATCCAATAGGAGAACCAAGCAACCCTATGTAAACGGTACCTGCGCACAAAAGAACAAATACTTGCAACCCGACACGTAAGAGGGATTGTCAATCCCTCCTTGGTAAAAAGATAGATTAAATTGTATGAGATTGGATAAATAGATCTAGCAAGAACACAAAATAAAATAAGTAAAGAAAAAGTGCAACAAGGTATTTTGGTTTTTTTGGAAATATAGATCTGAAAGCAATATGATAAAAGATATACCCGGGGGTATAACATACGGTGGGTAAACAAATTACTGTTGGGAAATTGATAGAAGATCAAATAATTATTACAATATCCAAGGCAATGATCATGAATATAGGCATCACGTGATTAGTAGACCGACTCCTGCCTGCATCTACTACTATTACTCCACACATCGACCGCTATCTAGCATGCATCTAGTTGTAAGTAAATAAAACTTTGATGATCTTCATTATTAGAGCATTGTCCCATGTGAGGAAATAAAAAAATAAGCCAATAAAAAAATAGTCCAAAGAAGCCAATCAAATAAAAGAAAAAAAAGAAACAAAAAGATGAGAGAAAAAGAGAGAAGGGGCACTGCTACTATCCTTTTACCACACTTGTGCTTTCAAGTAGCACCATGATCTTCATGATAGAAAGTCTTCCGTTTTGTCACTTTCATATACTAATGGGAATTTTTCATTATAGAACTTGGCTTGTATATTCCAATGATGGGCTTCCTCAAATGCCCTAGGTCTTCATGAGCAAGCAAGTTGGATGCATACCCACTTAGTTTCTTTTTGAGCTTTCATACACTTATAGCTCTAGTGCATCTATTGCATGGCAATCCCTACTCACTAACATTTATATCTACTGATGGGTATCTCCGTAGCCCGTTGATATGCCTAGTTGATGTGAGACTATCTCCTTCTTTTTGTCTTCTCCACAACCACCATTCTATTCCACCTATAGTGTTATGTCCATGGCTCACGCTCATATATTGCGTGAAAGTTGAAAAAGTTTGAGAATACTAAAGTATGAAACAATTGCTTGGCAGAAACCGGGGTTGTGCATGATTTGAATATTTTGTGTGATGAAGATGGAGCATAGCCACACTATATGATTTTGTAGGGATAAGCTTTCTTTGGCCATGTTATTTTGAGAAGACATAATTGCCTTGTTAGTATGCTTGAAGTATTATCGTTTTTATGTCAATATTAAACTTTTGTTTTGAATCTTATGGATCCGAACATTTATGCCACAATAAAGAGAATTACATAGATAAATATGTTAGGTAGCATTTCACATCAAAAATTTTGTTATCATTTACCTACTCGAGGACGAGCAGGAATTAAGCTAGGGGATGCTTGATACGTCTCCAACGTATCTATAATTTTTGATTGTTCCATGCTATTATATTATCCATCTTTCATGTTTTATATGCATTTATATGCTATTTTATATGATTTTTGGGACTAACCTATTAACCTAGAGCCTAGTGTCAGTTTCTGTTTTTCCTTGTTTTTGAGTTTTACAGAAAAGGAATATAAAATGGTGTCCAAACGAGCTGATACTTCCTGGTGATTTTTTATGGACCATAAGAAACCCCAGAAGCAAAAGAGTTGGACCAGAAGAGTCCCGAGTCATCCACGAGGGTGGAGGGCGCGCCCTACCCCCTGGGCGCGCCCCCTACCTTGTGGCTAACTTAGAGACCCCCTTGATGTGAAACCGATGCCAAAAATTGCTGTAAATATAGAAACCCCCAAAAAGAAACCTAGATCAGGAGTTCCGTTGCTGCAAGCCTCTGTAGCCACGAAAAAACAATCGGGGCCCTGTTTTGGCACCCTGCTGGAGGGGGGATCCATCACCAGTGGCCATCTTCATCATCCTGGTGCTCTCCATGACGAGGAGGGAGTAGTTCACCCTCGGGGCTGAGGGTATGTACCAGTAGCCATGTGTTTGATCTCTCTCTCTCTCTCATGTTCTTGATTTGGCATGATCTTGATGTACCGCAAGCTTTGCTATTATAGTTGGATCATATGATGTTTCTCCCCCTCTATCTTCTTGTAATGGATTGAGTTTTCCCTTTGAAGTTATCTTATCGGATTGAGTCTTTAAGGATTTGAGAACACTTGATATATGTCTTGCATGTGCTTATCTGTGGTCACAATGGGATATTAATGTGATCCACTTGATGTATGTTTTGGTGATCAACTTGCGGGTTCAGTGACCTTGTGAACTTATGCATAGGGGTTGGCACACGTTTTTGTCTTGACTCTCTGGTAGAAACTTTGGGGCACTCTTTGAAGTTCTTTGTGTTGGTTTGAATAGATGAATCTGAGATTGTGTGATGCATATCATATAATCATACCCGCGGATAATTGTGGTGACATTGGAGTATCTAGGTGACATTAGGGTTTTGGTTGATTTGTGTCTTAAGGTGTTTTTTTTACTACGAACTCTAGGGCTGTTTGTGACACTTATAGGAATAGCCCAATGGATTGATCGGAAAGAATAACTTTGAGGTGATTTCGTACCCTACAATAATCTCTTCGTTTGTTCTCCACTATTAGTGACTTTGGAGTGACTCATTGTTGCATGTTGAGGGATTGTTATATGATCCAATTATGTTATTATTGTTGAGAGAACTTGCATTAGTGAAAGTATGAACCCTAGGTTCGAAGCATTGCAATACAGTTTTCGCTCACTTTTCCTACTTGCTACCTTGCTATTTTTATATTTTTAGATTACAAAGAGCTGTACCTACCATCCATATTGCACTTGTATCACCATCTCTTCACCGAACTAGTGCATCTATACAATTTACCATTGTATTGGGTGTGTTGGGGACAGAAGAGACTCTTTGATATTTGGTTGCAGGGTTGTTTGAGAGAGACCATCTTCATCAAATGCCTCCCACGGATTGATAAACCTTAGGTCATCCACTTGAGGGAAATTTGCTACTGTCCAAAAACCTCTGCACTTGGAGGCCCAACAACGTCTACAAGAAGAAGGTTGTGTAGTAGACATCAAGAACTCTCATGAATCTCTTCAGGATATTGGATTTGGTGTAGGAGAAAGTAAGAGGGAGCACATGGGTGTTCTAGGGTTCATATGAGTGTAGTGGTCAACCATCCATAAAGTGACGGAGGGTATTTATGCCTCCCATGGGAACTAGTCGTTTTTGGCAGAAAACTTACGTCTGGACAGTCCGGCTGTTGGGTACTGCAAAATAGCAACCGAAGAAGCAAGTGCACAGAGCAATGGTGTGTAGTAAACATCAAGCTCTTTTCTGGCGCTGTTGCCAGGGAGGTTAGTGCTTGAAGGTATATATTTAGATCTTGCAATTGAATCTTTTAGTTTCTAGTTTTATCACTAGTTTAGTCTATAAAATAAAACTACAAAAAAATGGAATTGAAGTTGCCACATATGCTTCATCTTTATAATGTCTTTCATGAAAATAAGGATTCTGATAATTGTGCCAAAGTGTTAGAAGAAGAATGCATTAAAATGTTTGGCACTAAATCTTTGAATGATGAGCATGATTGCAATGTTGTTAGTATGAATTCCCTGAAGATCCATGATGCTAATGATATGCAAAGCCACAAGCTTGGGGATGCTATGTTTGATGAATATGATATTTTTAGTCCCCCAAGTTCTGATGAGCAAATTTATTATAATGAAAGCATGCCTCCTATTTATGATTATTATTATTGATGAAAGTGGGTTTGGAAGAGTGTCAACTCTAGGAAGTAATGATCCCACTATTTTGGAGGGTGTTGAATTTTATTGTGATAATTATGAAAGTGGATTTGGAGAGGCCATGACTTTATTTAGTGATGAATCCACTATTTCAGAAGAGGTTCCAATTGATTATGAGAACAAAGTTGATATCTATGATGATTATTGTGATGACATGTATGCTATAAAGAAAAATGATAACCATGAAACTTGTCATTATGATTTTAATTTTCAATTGGATTATGCCTCACATGATAGTTATTTTGTTGAGTTTGCTCCCACTATCATGAAGGAGAATAAATTTTCTTATGTGGAGAGTAATAAAATTTCTATGCATGTAGATCATGAAAAGAATGTTTATGTGATGGTTATATTGTCGAATTCATTCATGATGCTACTGAAAATTATTATGAGGGAGGAATATATGCTTGTAGGAATTGCAATAATATCAAGTTTCCTCTCTATGTGTTGAAAATCTTAAAGCTATGCTTGTTTTGCTTTCCTATGCTAGTTGATTCTTGTTCCCATAAGTTGTTTGCTCACAAAATCCCTATACATAGGAAGTGGGTTAGACTTAAATGTGCTAGTCATATGCTTCATGATGCTCCCATTATGTTTCAATTCTTATCTTTTATGTGAGCATCATTGTCAGCATCATGCCTAGCTAAAAAGGCATTAAAGAAAAGCGCTTGTTGGGAGACAACCCAATATTTACCCCTACTGTTTTGTGTTTTCACATGATTAAGCTACTGTATTAATCATGTTTTGTAGCTTTGGTTTCAATAAAGTGCCAAGTAAAGCCTTTAGGATAGCTTACGTGATAATTGTGTTGATCCTGCTGAAAATCAGAAACTTTTGCGTTCAGTAAATTAGTTTTGATAATTCACATAAACGAGCTTTTGATCTTATTACTTTTGATCTGGATTGGTACACAAATTTCTCAGGTTTTCCTAATTTGGATGGATTACAAAGTATTCGATAGTTACAGATTACTACAGACTGTTCTGTTTTTGACAGATTCTGTTTTCTTTGTGTTGTTTGCTTATTTTGATGAATCTATGAGTAGTATCGGAGGGTATGAACCATAGAGAAGCTGGAATACAGTAGATATAACACCAATATGAATTTAGAATGAGCTCACAACAATACCTAAGTGGTGATTTATTTTCTTATACTAATGGAGCTTACGAGTTTTCTGTGGAGTTTTGTGTTGTGAAGTTTTCAAGTTTTGGGTGAAGTTTCGATGGACTACGGAATAAGGAGTGGCAAGAGCCTAAGCTTGGGGATGCCCAAGGCACCCCAAGGTAATATTCAAGGACAACCAAGAGCCTAAGCTTGGGGATACCCCGAATGGCATCCCCTCTTTCGTCTTTGTTCATCGGTAACCTTACTTGGAGCTATATTTTATTCACCACATGATATGTGCTTTGCTTGGACGTCATTTTATTTTATTTTGTTTTGCTTGCTGTTTGAATAATATTCCAAGATCTGAACTTCTTAAATGTTAGAGAGTCTTCACATAGTTGCATAATTATTCGACTACTCATTGATCTTCACTTATATCTTTCGGAGTAGTTTGTCATTTGCTCTAATGCTTCACTTATATCTTTTTAGAGCACGACGGTGGTTTTATTTTGAAGAAATAGATGAACTCTCATGCTTCACTTATATTATTTTAAGAGTCTTAAATAGCATGGTAATTTGCTTTGGTTATGAATTTATTCCTAATATGGTGGGCATCCAAGAGGGATATAATAAAAACTTTCATATAAAGTGCGTTGAATATTATGAGAAGTTTGATTGTTTATGATTGTTTTGAGATATGAAGATGTGATATTAGAGTCTTGCTAGTGGAGTAATTCTGAATTTTTGAGAAATACTGGTGTTGAGGTTTGTGAGTCCCGTAGCATGCACGTATGGTGAACCGTTGTGTAACAAATTTGGAGCATGAAGTATTTCTTTGATTGTCATCCTTTGTGTGGAGGTTGGGATCGCGCGATGGTTAACTCCTACCAACCCTTCCCCTAGGAGCATGCATGAAGTGCTTGGTTTTGATGACTTATAGATTTTTGCAATAAGTATGTGAGTTCTTTATGACTAATGTTGAGTCCATGGATTATACACACTCTCGCCCTTCCACCATTGCTAGCCTCTCTAGTGCCGCGAGAATTTCACCGGTACCATACACCCACCATATACCTTCCTCAAATCAGCCACCATACCTACCTATTATGGCATTTCCATAGACATTTCGAGATATATTGCCATGCAACTTTCCGCCGTTCTGTTTATTATGATACGTTTCGTCATTGTCATATTGCATTGCATGATCATGTAGTTGACATCGTATTTGTGGCAAAGCCACCTTTCATAATTCTTTCATACATGTCACTCTTGATTTATTGCACATCCCGGTACACCGCCGGAGGCATTCACATTGTTCTAAGCATTGAGTTGTAATTCTTCGAGTTGTAAGTAAATAAAAGTGTGATGATCATAATTTTTAGAGCATTGTCCCATGTGAGGAAATAAAAAAAGGCCAAAGAATCCAATAAAAAAAGAGGCCAAAGAAGCCAATCAAAAAAAGAAAAAAAAGGAAAACAAAAAATAAGAGAAAAAGAGAGAAGGGACAATAGTACTATCCTTTTACCACACTTGTTCTTTAAAGTAGCACCATGATCTACATGATAGAGAGTCTCCCATTTGTCACTTCCATATAATAGTGAGAAATTTTCATTATAGAACTTGGCTTGTATATTCCAACGATGGGCTTCCTCAAATGCCCTAGGTCTTCATGAGCAAGCAAGTTGGATGCACACCCACTTAGTTTCTTTTTGAGCTTTCATACACTTATAGCTCTAGTGCATCCGTTGCATGGAAATTCCTACTCACTCACATTGATATCTATTGATGGGTATCTCCATAGCCCGTTGATACACCTAGTTGATGTGAGACTATCTCCTTCTTTTTGTCTTCTCCACAACCACCATTCTATTCCACCTATAGTGTTATGTCCATGGCTCACGCTCATATATTGCGTGAAAGTTGAAAAAGTTTGAGAATACTAAAGTATGAAACAATTGCTTGGCAGAAACCGGGGTTGTGCATGATTTGAATATTTTGTGTGACGAAGATGGAGCATAGCCATACTATATGATTTTGTAGGGATAAGCTTTCTTTGGCCATGTTATTTTGAGAATACATAATTGCCTTGTTAGTATGCTTGAAGTATTATCGTTTTTATGTCAATATTAAACTTTTGTTTTGAATCTTATGGATCTGAACATTTATGCCACAATAATTATAATTACATGGATTAATATGTTAGGTAGCATTCCACATCAAAAATTCTGTTCTTATCATTTACCTACTCGAGGACGAGCAGGAATTAAGCTTGGGGATGCTTGATACGCCTCCAATGTATCTACAATTTTTGATTGTTCCATGCTATTATATTATCCATCTTGCATGTTTTATATGCATTTATATGCTATTTTATATGATTTTTGGGACTAACCTATTAACCTATAGCCCAGTGCCAGTTTCTATTTTCCCTTGTTTTGGAGTTTTACACAAAAGGAATATCAAACGAGGTCCAAACGAGATAAAAATTCTTGGTGATGTTTTATGGACCAAAAGAAACCCCCGAAGCAAAAGAGTTGGGCCAGAAGAGTCCCAAGTCATCCACGAGGGTGGACGGCGTGCCTACCCCCCTGGGCGTGCACCCCTACCTCATGGCCGACTTGAAGACCCCCTGACGTGAAACCGACGCCAAAATTTCCTATAAATATAGAAACCCCCGAAAAGAAACCTAGATCAGGAGTTCCGCCGCCGCAAGCATCTGTAGCCATGAAAAACCAATCGGGACCCTGTTCCGGCACCCTGCCGGAGGGGGGATCCATCACCGGTGGACATCTTCATCATCCCGGCGCTCTCCATGACGAGGAGGGAGTAGTTCACCCTCGGGGCTAAGGGTATGTACCAGTAGCCATGTGTTTGATCTCTCTCTCTCTCGTGTTCTTGATTTGGCACGATCTTGATGTACCGCGAGCTTTGCTATTATAGTTGGATCATATGATGTTTCTCCCCCTCTATCTTGTAATGGATTGAGTTTTCACTTTGAAGTTATCTTATTGGATTGAGTCTTTAAGGATTTGAGTACACTCGATGTATGTCTTGCATGTGCTTATCTGTAGTGACAATGGGATATTCACGTGATCCACTTGATGTATGTTTTGGTGATCAACTTGCGGGTTCAGTGACCTTGTGAACTTATGCATAGGGGTTGGCACACGTTTTCGTCTTGACTCTCTAGTAGAAACTTTGGGGCACCCTTTGAAGTTCTTTGTGTTGGTTTGAATAGATGAATCTGAGATTGTGTGATGCATATCGTATAATCATACCCGCGGATAATTGTGGTGACATTGGAGTATCTAGGTGACATTAGGGTTTTGGTTGATTTGTGTCTTAAGGTGTTATTTTACTATGAACTCTAGGGCTGTTTGTGACACTTATAGGAATAACCCAATGGATTGATCGGAAAGAATAACTTTGAGGTGGTTTCGTACCCTACAATAATCTCTTTGTTTGTTCTCCGCTATTAGTGACTTTGGAGTGACTCTTTGTTGCACATTGAGGGATTTTTATATGATCCAGTTATGTTATTATTGTTGAGAGAACTTGCATTAGTGAAAGTATGAACCATAGACCTTGTTTCGAAGCATTGCAATACCGTTTTCGCTCACTTTTACTACTTGCTACCTTGCTGTTTTTATATTTGTAGATTACAAAAACCTATATCTACCATCCATATTTCACTTTTATCACCATCTCTTCGCCGAACTAGTGCACCTATACAATTTACCATTGTATTGGGTGTGTTGGGGACACAAGAGACTCTTTGCTATTTTGTTGCAGGGTTGTTTGAGAGATACCATCTTAACCCTACACCTCCCATGGATTGATAAACCTTAGGTCATCCACTTGAGGAAAATTTGCTACTGTCCTACAAACCTATGCACTTGGAGGTCCAAAAATGTCTACACGAAGAAGGTTGTGTAGTAGACATCAAGAACTTTCACGAATCTCTTCGGAATCTTGGATTTGGTGTAGGAGAAAGTAAGAGGGAGCACATGGGTGTTCTAGGGTTCATATGAGTGTAGTGGTCAACCATGCATAAAGTGACGAAGGGTATTTATGCCTCCCATGGGAACTAGTCGTTTTGGGCAGAAAACTTACGTTTGGACACACTGGCCGCTGGGTACTGCAAAATAGCAGCCGAAGAAGCAAGTGCACAGAGCAAGGGTCGGATAGTTAGGACAAAATTGCATGTGATAGTTGATACGTCTCCAACTATCTTTTTTATTGTTCCATGCTGTTATATTATCATTCTTGGATGTTTTATAATCATTTTATAGTCATTTTATATCATTTTCTGGTACTAACCTATTGGCATAGTGCCTAGTGACAGTTGTTGTTTTCTGCATGTTTTTTACATCGCAGGAAATCAATACCAAACGGAGTCCAAACATAGTGGAACTTTTTGTGGATATTTTTTGGACCAGAAGACATCCCGTGGGCC
>NC_041385.1:581418758-581426723 GCF_002162155.2 Triticum dicoccoides
GGTGTGTTTGTTGGGATTCGATGAACTTTGAGTTTGTGATTAGATCTATCTTTTTATCCATGAAAGTTATTTGAGTCTTCTTTGAATATCTTATATGCACGATTGCTTATAGCCTCGTATTTCTTCTCCGATATTTGGGTTTTGTTTGGCCAACTTGATCTATTTATCTTGCAATGGGAAGAGGTGCTTTGTGATGGGTTTGATCTTACGGTGCTTGATCCCAGTGAGAGAAGGGGAACCGACACGTATGTATCGCTGCCATTAAGGATAACAAGATGGGGTCTATTTCTACATAAATAGATCTTGTCTACATCGTGTCATCGTTCTTATTGCTTACTCCGTTTCTCCATGAACTTAATACACTAGATGCCTGCTGGATAGCAGTCGATGTATGGAGTAATAGTAGTAGATGCAGGCATGAGTCGGTCTACTAATCTTGGACGTGATGCCTATATAATGATAATTGCCTGGATATCGTCATGATTATTTGAAGTTTTATGAATTGCCCAAAAATAATTCATTTACCCACCGTTTGCTATTTTTCTCGAGAGAAGCCACTAGCGAAATCTACGGTCCCCGGGTCTCTTCTTTATTATATTTGCCTTTGAGATCTATTTTCCGTTGCTTTTATTTTCAGATCTATTAAACCAAAAATAAAAAAACACATTGCTGACTCTATTTTATTTGGCATTCAATCTATCAATTATTACAACTTTCTCACATCAACTCACCAATTTCTGGAGCCGTTACCCGAAAGGGATTGACAACCCCTTTAACACGTCGGGTTGCGAGTATTTGTTATTTGTGTGCAGGTGTTGTTTTCGTAGTGTTGCTTGGTTCTCCTACTGGTTCAATAACCTTGGTCACATCACTGAGGGAAATACCTACTGTCGCTATGTTGCATCATCCCTTCCTCTTTTGGGAAATACCAACGTAGTCTAGCGGACATCAAAAGGAATTTATGGCGCCGTTGCCAGGGAGACATCATCAACATCTACTAGGTTCCTAATCACAAATCTCATCTCCTTGCAATTTACATTATTTGGCATTTGCATCTCGTTTTCCTCTCTCCCACTTCACAAAAAATTGCCGTTTTATTCTCCCTCTTTTACATTCGCCCTTTTCTTGCCGGATCTGTTTTTGAGTGCAATCTTGTTGCGTAGTCACAATGACTCAAGAGAACACCAAGTTGTGTGATTTCTCAAATACTAACTACAATTATTTTATTGGCACTCCTATTGCTCCTCCCGCCACTAGTGCGGAATCTTGTGATATTAATACTACTTTGTTGAATCTTGTTATGAAAAATCAATTTTTTGGTACTCCTAATGAGGATGTCGCGTCCCATCTTAACACATTCATAGAATTATGTGATATGCAAAAGAAAAAAAAGATGTGGACAATGATGTTGTGAAGATGAAATTATTTCCATTTTCTTTGTGTGATTCTGCAAAAAATTGGTTTTCTTCTTTGCCTCGCAATAGTATCGATTCTTGGAATAAGTGCAAAGATGCTTTCATCACTAAGTATTTTCTACCTGCAAAATTATTTCCCTTAAAACCCAGATCATGAATTTCAAGCAAGTTTAACATGAGCATGTTGCACAATCTTGGGAAAGGATGAAAATGATGCTAAGGAATTGCCCAACTCATGGGTTAAATCTTTGGATGATCATACAAAATTTTTATGCGGGGTTGAATTTTGTTTCTCGTAATTTTTTTGATTCCTCTGCGGGTGGTACTTTTATGGAAATTACTTTGGGTGAAGCCACCAAATTTCTTGATAATATTATGGCAAATTATTCACAATGGCATACCGAAAGAGCTCCTACTTGTAAAAAAGTTAATTCGGTTGAAGAATTTTCTTCTTTGAGTGAAAAAGTTGATGATCTTATGAAATTGGTTGCTAGTAAAAGTTCTCCTATTGATTTCAATGATATTCCTTTCTCTACTTTTATTGAGCAAAATAGTGATGCCATAGATGTGAATTTTATCTCGCGAAACAATTTCAATGACAATGCTTATAGAGGTAATTTTAATCCTAGGCCTTTTCCTAGTAATTCCTCTAATAATTATAGTAATTACTATGGAAATCCTTCTTATAATAGTAATAGGAACACCACTGATCTTGAGAATAACATTAAAGAATTTATCAACACGCAAAAAGTTTTCAGCACTATCGTAGAAGAAAAGTTGAATAAGATTGATGATTTGTCTAGAAGTGTTGATAGAATTTCTCATGATGTAGAAAATCTCAAGATGAAATTTCTTGTGCCTAAGGTTGTGGAATCAATTAAAGCTCTTTATATTTCTATGGATGAAAGTAAGAAAAGAACCGCTATGCTTAGAGCTAGAAGATAATTTTTAGAAAAAACATTTTCTAGTGATTATTTTCATAAAAGTGAAGAAGATCTTAAAATAATTGGTCTTTCTTCTATTGATTCCTTGTTTAGTAAAATTAAAATTGATGAAAAAGGGACTGGAGAAGAGTCAACTTTAGTAAGAAGGCATCCCGATATTTCGGAGGGTGAAAAACTTGTTGAGAAAATTGATTAAAGTGGGTTTGAAGAGGTCAAGACTTTAACTAGTGATGTGCCCACTCTTTTGGATTACAAAGACTTTAATTATGATAGTTTCACTTTCATTGATTGTATTTCTTTGTTCCAATACATGATAAATTCACCCCATGCTTATGAACAAAATAAAGCTTTTACTAAACATATTGTTGATGCTATGATGAAAGCTTTGGAAGAAAAGTTGGAATTAGAAGTTTCAATTCTTAGAAAATTACATGATGAATGGGAACCTACTATCAAAGTCAAGATTAAAAATTATGAGTGTTTTGCTTTATGTTTCTTGGGTGCTAGTGTTTCTACAATTCCGAAATCTTTATGTGATGTGCTTGGTCTTACCGATATTGAAGAATGTTCTTTAAATTTGCACTTGGCGGATTCTACTATTAAAAAGCCTATGGGAAAAATTAATGATGTTCTTATTCTTGCAAATAGGAATTATGTGCCCATAGATTTTATTGTTCTTGATATTGATTGCAATCCGTCTTGTCCAATTATTCTTGGTAGACCATTTTTACGCACTATCGGTGCCATGATTGATATGAAAGAAGGCAATATTAAATTTCAATTTCCACAAAGGAAGGGAATGGAACACTTCCCTAAAACAAGAATTAGGCCACCGTATGAATCAATCATGAGGGCATCTTATGGATCTAGAAACAAAGATGACAAAACTTAGATCCTTGCTTTATGCCCAGCTAAGGGCGTAAAACAATAGCGCTTGTTGGGAGGCAACCCAATGAATATTTTTTTTTCTTTTTTTCTTTTTGTTCTTGAGTGTTTACACAATTATGCTACCGTTATGATTGTGTTTTTTGTGTTTTAATTAGTGTTTGTTCCAAGTAAAGCCTTTAGGATCTTCTGGGGTGATAGTTGTTTGATCTTACTGAAAAACAGAAACTTTTGTGCTCACAAAAATAATTTTCATAAATCAAAGGGAACGTGATTTTCCTCTGATTCTTTTTGAAGAAGATTAATATATAAATTTCAAAGGCCATCCTAATTTTTCATAATTGTTGGAGTTTCAGAAGTATTCGAAATATCCAGATTACTACAAACTATTCTGTTTTTGACAGATTCTGTTTTCTTTGCATTGTGTGCTTGTTTTGATCATTCTATGATTTTCTTTGATGAGTTTTTGCCAGAGAAAAGTTGGAATACAGTAGATATAATTCAAGAATAAAATATGAATTGGTTTGCTACAATATTTATAGTAGTGATTTGCTTTCTTATACTAACGGATCCCACGAAGGTTTTGTTGAGTTTTGTGTGATTGAAGTTTTCAAGTTTGTGGTGATGTTACGATGGATGAAGGAATAAGGAGTAGTAAGAGCCTAAGCTTGGGTATGCTCGTGGCGTACCAAGCTATCATCCAAAGAAAAGCAAGCAACTAAGCTTGGGGATTCCTTGAGTGGCATCCCCGCTTTATTCTAATGAACATCGGTATTTTACTCGAAGCTATATTTTTATTCGTCACATACTATGAGTTTTGCTTGGAGCATCTTGCATGATTTGAGTCTTTGCTTGTTTTGCTTTGTGTTCTAAGTCATGAATATTTGCTGGACACACCCATCTGAGAGAGCCAAAATTATGCCATGACTTGTTAGAATTGCTCTCTATGCTTCACTTAAATTTTTATGAGCTATGGAATTGCTCTAGTGCTTCACTTATATCTTTTTGAGCACGGTGTGCTTTAGTATTTTTGAAGAAATACTCTCTTGCTTCACTTAGATTTATTTTAGAGTTAGTAAAATTTTGAAGAAATTCTCTCTTGCTTCACTTAAATTAGTTTGAGAGAAAGAAAAATTATGCTCATGATCTTCACTTATATTTATTTGTGCTTATCAAAAGCAACACATGAAAATTAGTCCCAAAGTGATAGATATCCAAGAAGGATATAATAAAAACTTTCATGGAGATCATTGGACAAAATGAACTTGATTCCTTGTAATAGTTTTGAGATATGATGATGTGATATGTGAGTTATGTTGATGAGTAATTATGCTTTAGTAAGAATATTGGTGTTAAGGTTTGTGATTCCCTATGCAAGCACGAAAGCCAATAGTCATGCAATGAAATTACATCCTACCTGTGGTGCATTATTTGGTGTTAATTATGCTCAATGCTCGCTTATGAGATTATTCGTTTCTTGGTTGGCCGCTTCTCAATCTTTTGCTAGCCTTCATTTTGCACTAAGTATGATCACTACTTGTGCATCCCAAATCCTTTAAACCAGTTTTGCCACATGAGTCCACTATACCTACCTATATGTGGTATTCTTTTGCCGTTCTAAGCAAATTTGTATGTGCCATCTCTAATTTTCAAAATAAATTTCTCTTTTGTGTGCTCGTACCGCTCGCGAGGCGGTGAGGGGTGGCCAATATTTTCCATGCTAGACGTGTTATTCTCACGATGAGTGTTTATTCACTTGTCATTGCACGAGAGTAAGGCAAAGGTATTAGGGATGCCCAATCCCGAAATGAAAAATGAATTTACTTTATGTTGTCAAATAATAAATTCCTTGGAAAGTGTTGGTATCGAGGGCAACTGTGGATACGGCTAGCCATGGAAAGTGAACGTATTGTTGAAAAAGGAATAAACTTTATTTTCTGTTTGGGAACCGCCTATGATATATCTAGCATGGCAAGTGTTGGGAGCTCTAAGTCATTTTTGTTGGTGAGAAAAGTATGCCTCTCAAAATGTTTTTATCTCTCAATTTTTGCTTTGAGCATTGGCACCTCTACAAATCCCTACTTCCCTCCGCGTAGGGCCTTTCTTTTACTTTATGCATTTTTTATTTTTTATTTGAGTCTCCATCTTCTCTTATAAAGCACCAACTAGGGGGGCACTATGATCGTACTTGAGCATTGGGTGTAGCTAATATGCGTGTGTTTCATAAATGGATCAATGATTAAGCATGATGGGCTAGGGATAACTTATTTTAGTGTTGATATTTTGAAAGACATGGTTGCTTGTTGATATGCTTGAGTATTTAAGTCTCATGTCAACACTAGACTATTGCATTGAACCATATAAAAGTCCAAATGTCCATGCTATAAAGAAAAGAATATGAGATGACATGTTAGGCAGTATTTCACATCAAAAATTCTGTTTTTATCATTTATCTACTCGAGGATGAGCAGGAATTAAGCTTGGGGATGCTGATATGTCTCCAACGTATCTATATTTTTTGATTGTTCCATGCTGTTATATTATCATTCTTGGATGTTTTATAATCATTTTATATCATTTTTGGTACTAACCTATTGACATATTATCACGTGCTAGTTGCTGTTTTCTACATGTTTTTTACATCGTAGGAAATCGATACCAAATGGAGTCGAAACGCGATGAAACTTTTTGTGGATTTTTTGGACCAGAAGACATCCAGTGGGACGGAGAAGCACCTAGGGGTGCTCTGAGGGGAGCACAACCCACCAGGGCGCGCCCGGCGGCCCAGGCGCGTCCAGGTGGGTTGTGCCCACCTCGGGTGCCCCCTGAACCGCCTCTTTGCTCTATAAATACCCCAATATTCCAAAAACCCTGGGGGAGTCGACGAAAATAAATTCGAGCCGCCGCAGAGTCCAGAACCACCGGATCCAATCTAGACACCATCACTGAGGGGTTCATCATGCCCATTGGTGCCTCTCTGATGATGCGTGAGTAGTTCTTTGTAGACCTACGGGTCCGTAGTTAGTATCTAGATGGCTTCCTCTCTCTCTTTTGATTCTCAATACAAAGGTCTCTTGGAGATCCATATGATGTAACTCTTTTTGCGGTGTGTTTGTTTGGATCTGATGAACTTTGAGTTTATGATTCAGATCTATCTTTTTATCCATGAAAGTTATTTGAGTCTTCTTTGAATCTCTTATATGCATGATTGCCTATAGCCTCATATTTCTTCTTCGATATTTGGGTTTTGTTTGGCCAACTTGATCTATTTATCTTGCAATGGGAAGAGGTGCTTTGTGATGGGTTCGATCTTACGGTGCTTGATCCCAGTGACAGAAGGGGAACCGACACGTATGTATCCTTGCCATTAAGGATAACAAGATGGGGTCTATTTCTACATAAATAGATCTTGTCTACATCATGTCATCATTCTTATTGCATTACTCCGTTTCTCCATGAACTTAATACACTAGATGCATGCTGGATAGCGGTCGATGGGTGGAGTAATAGTAGTAGATGCAGGCAGGAGTCGGTCTACTAATCTTGGACGTGATGCCTATATAATTATCATTGCCTGGATATCATCATGATTATTTGAAGTTTTATCAATTTCCAAACAATAATTTGTTTACCCACAGTTTTATATTTTTCTGAAGAGAAACCACTAGCGAAATCTACGGCCCCCGGGTCTCTTCTTTGTTATATTTGCCATTGCGATCTATTTTCCTTTGCTTTTATTTTCAGATCCATTAAACCAAAAATACAAAAATACCATGCTGCACTTTATTTTATTTGGCATTCAATCTATCAATTATTACAACTTTCTCTCGTCAACTCGCCAATTTCTGACGCCGTTACCCAAAAGGGATTGGCAACCCCTTTAACACGTCAGGTTGCGAGTATTTGTTATTTGTGTGCAGGTGTTGTTTACATAGTGTTGCTTGGTTCTCCTACTGGTTCGATAACCTTTCTCTCATCACTGAGGGAAATACCTACCATCTCTATGTTGCATCATACCTTCCTCTTTGGGGAAATACCGGCATAACACACATGTAACATCCCAAATTTTAAATTTGGAATGTTATACATAGATCATCAATGCATATCATATTTTTTTTGCATTTTTGCCTTGATCCTAGAAATCCCACGCAACTCAAGGACCCACAGAGAGAGTTGGGGATCTCGTTATTTTCATATTTGAGTTTTTCTCAAATTTTGAAAATAGGATCATTTGATTTTTTTATTTTATCTTCAATTATTTCAATTAAAAAAACATGAGAGAGGGAATAAAATGAATTTCCCCAAAAAATAGAAATAATGAGGATTTAATTAATAAAAAAATCAAATAAGATTTATTTTGGTGTTTTTGCTATTTTATTTGAATTTAGGAAAAAATGCACGATTTTCAAAAAATGCATTTTAGGACCAAAAAAAATGTTCATCTTGTTCTAAATATTTTATTTGGACGATGAAAATTTATTTTGGGTATTTTAGAATTTTATTTATTTTTGTAGATTCTTTTTTTCAGTTTGGCGTAATATTTTTTTTAAAAAAAAACTCCCCGCGCCCGACTGGGCCGAAGCCCAGCCGAGCCAGGCCGACCCAACCCAGCGTCGCCGCCTCCCCTCGCGCGCGCCGCCGTGCGTGATACGGACGCCGAGGAGAGTCCGAGCCGGACTCCTCCCCGGGCGCCCCCTCGCCCAAGCCACCGCTGCCCCCCC
>NC_041385.1:581427191-581484903 GCF_002162155.2 Triticum dicoccoides
AGTCGCCGCCGCCCCTCACCACCCCGCCGGAGCCGCCCCGCCCCGCCGGAGTGCCTCGCCGAGGTACTTCCCGAGCCGCCGCCGTCGGGCCGTTTTTTTAAGAAAACAACTTCGGTTTTTTTTCCAGAAAACCCTAGATTTTCGTTTTTTAGATCGGTTTATTTCTTTTTCTTGGTTTATTTATTTAGCGAGCATTCGCTCATTCGTTCGTTTTAACGGACGCATCTGTCGTTTAGATCCAGATAACGAACGTTCATTCGTAAATCAGTTCGTCGTTTTTCTTTTTCTCAGATTTATTCCGCGATTTCTGATCCGATTTTCGTTTTAATTTATCTTTTCGCTCGTTTATCGGAATCAGGCGATTCAAGCGCCTAGAGCTTCGTCTCGAAACCCTCTTTCCTAATAATCTCACTCAAACAAGTTTTGCTTCTGTAAAATTTGACTTAGGTCCAGATTAGTAAACGAAGCTTGTTTCTTTCGCCGTTTGAGTTTTGTTTCTTCGTTTGATTTGATTCTTTTTGCAAACTGGAGTTATTAAGTTGAACTTCCTGGTAGTTATCTTGTTCGAGTTTTACCCGTGCATTAGATAAGTACTTATTGTATGCTTGTTTGCTTGTTTGTTTGCGATAAAGTACCCGGATTGCGCCGCTTGCTACTTCGAATCCCTAGGTTTCACGGATCATCAGCAAGGCAAGTAACACTTTGATCATACCTCTTTACTACCCAGTTTTTATGCATTTGATCAATCCTCACACATTGCATGATTAGGATCTAATTAAATTGTGGGTTTTGGAAAGTAGATGAGGTAGTACCTATTACCTGTTTTATTATCAAACCCTTGGGAGTTACTTCTACGTCTGCTTATTATGCCATGCTATGCTAGTAGACGTGGATTGGGTGAGTGAATTTCCATGACAGATGTGAGATTGTTAACTAAAGGTTTATTTAAGGTGGCAACTTTAATACACATCTGGGTGGATTGAGGCACTTGGGTATTCCAGGATTGCCTGTTTGTTTTTGGACCGCCACCCAGGCTCAAAGGGATCATAAGATTATTCATGCTAGAAACTTCCATATGCAGCCACATGCTATTATGGGCTCTAGCATAGTTGACTAAGTCGTGCGAACTCTTACAGTGGTAGACTAGCATATGTAGGGGAAAGTAGGTGTACTGGTCTACCCATAGTAAGGTGCTAGCGCTTCTGAAAGACTATGTCCCGGTCATCTGTTTCTCAAACACCATGTAGTGCGAGAAAACCAACGGAGGAGATCGATTCATGTGGGGAAAAGTGCGCAAACCTTTGCAGAGCGTATAAACTAAGCATGATTAGCCGTGTCCCCGATTATGGACATCTTGAGTATCTAGTACATGGATTATCATGTGAATCTCATCATGTTACTTTAATTAATATTGTTGGGTTTGTTTAATGATGATATTACTTAATTGGGATTGAGAATGCTGTCAACCATTCTCAATGTTTAACAACCACCATGATAGTTAAATAAATTTATTCCTTTGTAGTAGGGAAAAACTGGCTTTACGCAAAACTGTAACCATAGAGCTATCCACCAAGCCATATATGCATGTAGTATAGCTTTATTCTTTCATTTACTCTCTATGTGTTACTTTGCCAGCATATTCCATGTGCTGACCCGTTTTCGGGCTGCAACGTTCATGTTGCAGACTTTTCAGACGACGAGTAAGATGCCTTAGGATCATGGTCCTATACTTAGTGATGCCGTTGGAGTTGATGGACTCACTTATCTTCCAAGCCTTCCACTGTTATCGTTATTAGATGGCCTTAGGCCATATTTATTGTAATAAGTTCTCTTTGGAGACATTCGATGTAATGAGTGTGTGATTGCTACTCTGTTATAAATCTTTCAAGTACTGTGCGTGTCAGCATTACTGATCCAGGGATGACACTGATGCACAGAGGTCGGACTGTATGAAGTCTGGTCGCTACAAGATGGTATCAGAGTACACGCTGACTGTAGGACACGACCACTAAGCAAAAGCCATAGATCACTACTCTCTCTCTTCTCATTTCTAACTCCTCATCTTTTCTACTCTTCTAGGATGGCGGATGCAAGGAACAAGTTCATGCAACCGGACGAAGATACACCTTTTGGACGACACCTGAAGGAAGTTACCAAGTACCTGAAGATCGGAGTACCAAGCTTCACCGGAACCTACAACGCCACCTTACCTGAAGAGGAGCGCTGGATGATTCAAGTTCAAGTTCTAGGAAGGACGTTCATGCGAGTCACTGAGCCTATAGAGTTTTCCTTTGATGCACCAACCTGGAGTTTAGGGAAGAGCCTGGCAGTTCACATCACCATGGGGCGTATTGGAGAAGTTTATCACAAGGATCTTAAGGATACTACCTACCAGATTTGTGGGCGCCGAGATGAACAATGGGAGATGATCAACACCAGGAAAGACCGATCAATTGCAGCTTTCATCCAGGAGTTAAACCAGCACATTCGACGCCCGGAAAACCATATGTGTGCAGGCATGATGGATCTGAAGAAAGCTATGACCAAGATCACGGAACTGGAGGAAGAACTCAAGTCTACACGTGATGGATATGAGGAGGAAATAGCAACGCTAGTTGAGAAGAATGATGATCTGAAGAAGAAGCTAAGAGTGTTCATGGGATTTCCAGCAACTGGAGAAGACGAAGATAACACTTGCCCTGGGAACTACATCATCATCGACGACACCGACTCAGACCCAGATGATAGTGATGATGACTATGTTGATGAAGCTGGAGCAGATATCATGGAGTCTTCATCGGAGCAGTTTTTCTAGCAGACCACCATAAAAGTAGTAGAATTTCCCTCCATGTATCTAGTATAGCTCGAGCACTTTTGTAACGATAGATAGACCGCTGTATGCCCTTGCTTGTTTGAATGAAGTGTTTTGATTGCTTTTTGTCTCATGGGCATATGGGTAGTGTTTCCCTCTAGACCTCATTCTATTCTATATTCTCTTCTTTTCTAAACCCCAGATGCCTCCGAGACGTGACAACGGATTTCCTTTCCCACCGGAGCTCACTCAGTTGATCCAGCAGCAGAATGCGTTGATGCAGATACTAGTCCAGAATCAGAATCAGGGGAATAACAATAACAACAACCCACCACCGCCACCACCTGTTGATCACTTAACCCGTTTCCTTAGGATGAATCCGCCGGTGTTCTCCAGTAGCACCGAGCCGATTGTTGCAGATGATTGGCTTCGCAAGACAGCCAGGGAATTGACCACTTCAGGATGCACAGATGCGGAGAAGGTGCGATTTGCCGCACATCAGCTTGAGGGACCCGCAGCATCATGGTGGGAGAATTTCACAGCCACTTATCCAGTAGACGCTGTCACATGGGATCAGTTTCAGCAGGCCTTTCGTACTACCCATGTTTCAGCAGGAGCTATGGCCATGAAGAAGCGTGAGTTTCGCAACTTGCGCCAGGGAGGAAGGACAGTTGGTCAGTATGTGGATGACTTCAGTAAGTTAGCACGTTATGCCCCAGATGACGTCGCTATTGATGCGGCTAAGCAAGAGAAATTTCTAGAAGGACTGAATGATTAGCTGAGCATGCAGTTGATGGTAGCAAGTTTTAACAACTACCAGGAGTTGGTAGACCGTGCTCTCATGGTTGAAGGGAAGCAGCAGCAGATTGAAAACCGCAAGAGGAAGTATGGACAAGAGAAGTACAATTCTGGAGCTCAGCAGAAGCCATGTTTTACCCCCAAGTCGGGAGGACAGTTCCAGCATACCCATGGAGGAGGTAGTTCACACAATCACAGTGGTTCCAAGAATGGTAACGGGAATGGAGGAAGTAGTAGCCAGAACCGTACCAACCCCTCAACACCAGCCAAGAAAGATCTGAGTCAAGTCACTTGCTTTAAGTGCTAGAAGACCGGACATTACGCCAATGAATGTCCTGAAGGCCAGACTGGGAATGGTAATGGAAGCTCTGGGAAGAAGCCGAACCCTTTCAACAGAGGACAAGTGAACCACGTTAGCGTCGAGGAGGTTGAAGCTCAGCCAGATGCAGTAATAGGTAAGTTTTTGGTTAAGTCATTTACTACACTCGTTCTTTTTGATACTGGTGCATCGCATTCATACATATCAAAGGGATTTGTGGATAAGTATAGACTACCCACTAGGGTTCTAAAAACACCCATGCTAGTAACCTCACTAGGAGCAGAGTATATGGCCAGTCGAGGATGTTTTCTAGTGCCATTGAGTATAGGCAAGCATGTTTTCCCCTCAGATTTAATCGTTTTGGAATCTCAAGGTTTGGATGTGATTCTGGGAATGGATTGGCTATCGATGTATGGGGGAAACATTGATTGCGTCAGTAAGTCGATTCTCCTTACTACCCCAGAAGGGAAAAGGATAAGGCATGTATCAAGGCATGAGCCGAGGAGGATGCACGTAAATTCCTTATCAGGAGTTGTGCAGGAGGAAGTACCAGTAGTGAAGGATTTTCCGGATGTATTTCCAAAGGAGTTGCCCGGCATGCCACCGGATAGAGACATCGAGTTTTTGATTGAGCTTTTACCAGGCACAGGACCGATATCCAAGAGACCATACCGGATGCCAGTAAAAGATTTGGAGGAGATTAAAAGTCAGATTAAGGAATTACTGGATAAAGGTTATATTTGCCCAAGTTCATCTCCTTGGGGATCACCAGTACTTCTAGTGGAGAAGAAGGACCGATCATTAAGGATGGTTGTTGATTATCGAGGATTAAATGCAGTAACCATCAAGAATAAGTACCCGCTGCCGATGATCAATGATCTGTTTGACCGACTGCAAGGAGCAAAGGTATTTTCCAAGATCGATTTGCGATCAGGATACCATCAGTTGAAGATTCGAGAACAGGATACACCCAAGACAGCTTTTACCACCAGGTATGGGCTGTACGAGTATACCGTTATGTCATTTGGTCTGACTAACGCACCTACATATTTCATGAACATGATGAACAAAGTATTTATGGAGTTCCTGGATAAGCTCGTCGTGGTGTTCATTGATGACATCTTGGTCTACTCGAAGAACGAAGAGGAGCATAAGGAGCATTTGCGTTTGGTATTGGAGAAGCTCAGAGAACACCAGTTATATGCCAAGTTTAGCAAATGTCAATTCCGGTTGAAGGAAGTTGGATTCCTCGGACATGTTATATCCGGAGAGGGTATAGCAGTAGACCCCACCAAGGTCATCACCATGACTAATTGGGTAGCACCGACGACAGTTGGAGAGATCAGAAGTTTTCTTGGACTGGCGGGATACTGCCGGAGATTCATTGAGAATTTTTCAAGGATTGCAAAGCCCATGACGGAGTTGTTGAAGAAGGATACTGTCGTGGAATAGTCACGTCAGATGTCCTCGTGAAAGGACTTAGTTGTGGAGCCATCGCAACTAGGAAGCTTGAAGGGGTTAAATCGGGACAAAGGACACGAGAGGGTTTATACTAGTTCGGCCCCTTACAGTGAAGGTAAGGCCTACGTCTAGTTGGGTTGGTATTGATGTTTCGATGACCAAGGAGCGAAACACGCTATGCCTGGTTCTCGATGAGTTGTTTCTTGCCCTAAGCCGCCAGCGGGTCGTCCCCTTATATACACGGGTGGACGCCCTGCGGCTTGTAGAGTCCCGGCCGGCTCATAAACAATGTCCGGCTCGGTGACTAGTTAAGTCTACCTTATGATACAAGTAATATCCTTACAGCGGTTTACTACAACTGGCCTTAAGTCGACATCGGGCCTTAAGCCCATCTTCAACAGCTATCTTCATGCTTGGCCTTGGGCTTCTCTCTGATGAGTCTCTTTGCGTAACCCGACCCCTCCTGGGCGGCTTACACAAATAGTTATATCCCCAACATTAGGCCCCAGATTGGTTTGAACCTATTCATGTCAATCTAAAAAACATTTTTAAAGAATAAACCTTCAATCTTTTGGCTATTCAGAGGGTTTTCTTTAACCCGCCATGACGTCATCTTTTGGATCCGTCTTAACCCGGCGTGACGTCATCCTTTCTTTAATTCATTTTTTATTTCGTCGAATCTTTCAACAGATCTCTGTTTTTACTGACCATCCCAAGAATCGAGGTGCCAAGCCGCTAGATAATAAATGTTATCTCCTTGTTTCTCGCGCCCTCTCGATTAGTCTTCCCTTATAAATAGAGCGACCTAGGTCTTTCCCCAGTCGTCTTCTTCCTCTCCTCTCTGCCACTCGAGCTCCGCCGCTGTCGCCGCCGACTCCCTCGTCTTCATGGACTTAGGCCGCTGCATCGACCTGACCTTGACCAGAGATCGACGGAAATCTTCTGCAGCTCATCCGCATCCGTGAGTTCCTCTCATTCCTTTTCTCAGATCTGCATTAGGTCCTTGCTGAGTTCGTCGGTATTCATCACTGGCTGACACCAAACCCTCGGTAGTTCCTTCCAATGCCCTGTTTAGATCGCGAAAACTACGTAGAACTACTATGGTGCTTGTTTGTATTGATTTTGCATAAACACAAATCTCCTTTCCCTTGTTCAGGAACCCTCTTCAAATGCATGAACTTCTCTGCCTCGTTTTAGGTCTAGAAAAATTTCCTTTCAGAGCAATATTTTGATCCAGATTAACAACTGTTATATGTGAAACTTGCTTTTATCACCTGGAAAACCTCTTCTGGTAAATGCCCTGAAACACAACTGTCGAGGTATCTGGTTTAAAGAAATGACATAGAACCGTAATTGCTCCTCATGACTCGGAACCAATTTTGAATTGCACTTGATATTTGTAGCGGCTTAAATATTGTTTGCACGGTCATCCTTATATCATTAAGCCCCTCTTTTAAGCCGCCACCTTGAATAATTTTCTCCCGGGTTAAAGTTGAACCGGAGCTTTCTATTGTGTCGTAGGCCACTGTCATCATGGCTCCTAAGGTGGCCAAAGCCCCTGTGACTTGTAATTGGGTTCCATCCACACTGACAAAAAGCAAACTTGCGGAGTTTGTAAAGTCTGGCCACTTGCCAAAGAAGGAAGTTATGTCTTATCGTGCTCCTCACCCATCTGAAGAGATACCTCAACCCGAGGATGGGGAGGTAGTAGTTTTCACAGATCACATGAACCGGGGATTTTCCCCTCCCGGCTCAAAATTCTTCAGGGAAGTTTTGGATTTCTTTGACCTGAGGCCTCAAGACATCGGACCTAATTCCGTGTCCAATCTGTGTAATTTCCAAGTCTTCTACGAGGTATACCTAGGAGAGGAACCAAGTCTGCTGCTGTTCAGAGAACTTTTTTACTTGAACCGGCAGAATGAACGTGCTAACGGGCCTAGTCTTGAGCTTGGTGGCATCCCAATCCAACGGCAGAGAGACTGCCTTTTTCCTTACGCTGAGCTGCCGAGTCACCCAAAAGACTGGAACCAGACGTGGTTCTACTATCAAGACACTTCTCCGGCTAATGAGAAGCCTCTGCCCGGCTTTCGTGCCCTGCATCTTGAGTCCAACCATCATCTGGCAGACAAGTTAACTGCTATGGAGCGCCTGCCTCTTAACCCCACCATCAGGAAGATCAAAGCCCTTTTAGGCAATGGGTCAAATGGCATTGATTTGGTCCGGGTCTGGGTCACCTGGGGGATATTACCATTAAGCTGCCATTCTGGCTTAATGTGTACTTATACAGGCGAGAAGGAAGACCCAATGCGTCATAGCCCTGAGGACTTACCAGAGGGTGTGGTAGATGCTACAGTCCAATCGCTATTGAAGGAGGGCACTGTAACCAGTAATACCTTCAGTTTGCTTCCCTTCTGCAAGAAGAATCCGGCTCCTGCGGTAAGTTACTAATCTTCACAAATACCTTTTAACATGTTACCTTCTGGTACTTATGATTTTTTATCTTTTCCCACAGGCCGATGATAATTTCTGGAAGGTCAAGTATGACCATGAAGCTGCAAACAAGCCAGGGCGGCCAAGAAGACCGAAAGGAAAGCCGCCAGGACGGGTACCTTTAAGAAGAAGAAACCCAGCGCCTCTGATATGCTTAAATTGGGCGACTCTTCTTCAGATGAGGAAGAGGTAATCTTTTTTGAATTTTTCTTTAACTCCTTTTGCTGTTACATTACTGACATTTGATCCTTTCAGGAGGATACTAGGAACAGTCAAGCAGCTGGCGAAGAGGTAAATATAATTTCCTCCGACTCAGAGCCTTTGCCAACACAAAAAATCCGAAGGGTGACCCGGAAAGTAAGGTTTTCACACCCTCTAGCTTACCAAGATCCTCAATTTCTTTTGAAGCAACAACTGCTTGAGAACCGGAGGCAAACTCGGGCCACTCAAGACGCAGAACTGTCCACCGGCTTACCTGACGTAACCAGGAAGTGTCGGACCGAGGTTATCTCCGATTTACCTTCCGTTTTTCCTTTGGCGGGTCTAATTCGCCAACCTCTCAATTCATCTGACTCCAATTATCAGGATGCTTCTCCATCTTCCGACGAGTCGATGCAATCAAACATGCCGGTTTTTAAAACAGCTCCCGGGTAATGCAACCTTTCTTACTGTAAGTCTTTCCATACTTATATATTGATACTCATCCTTCCAGTTTGATTGACAGCCTGCAAGTGAAGCCTAGCAAAAGGGCAAAGAAGAATAAGCCGTCCCAAGACCCGGTGGTTCCTGAACCAGCAATTGACTCATCCGTTCCCGACGGCTCCACTCACCAGACACCACCTGAACCGGCTCTTGATATTCCAGTGTCAACCTCTGACCCGCCTGCGGAAGATGTTGTCCACAATTCTGATAACCTGGAAATTCCTAGCCCGGTCAAGACGACTGACCCGGAAGTTGAGTTCCTGAAGAGCCAGTATGTTGCGCCGGACCAGCCTACTATTCTTGCTCAATGCACTGCCAAGGAGTAGTTTGCTCAACATCGGAAAGCCAAACAGGCCATCACTGATTATACTCACCTAAGCATTGGTGATATAGTCTCGGGCTATCTGAACCAAGTGCACAATAGCCGTGACCTGGAAATTGACATGGTGAAGCAAATACAGCATAAATCTGAGGTATAACTTTAGCTTTTCCTGAACCTTACTTACTGTACCAGCCCCCAAGTCTATTGCTTATGAATGAATATGTTATAGACTTAGAAATCTACTTACTGTTAGTATGTCCGGTTTAAAGTAAATACATTTAACCCGGTGATAGCATGAAACTCTGAATTGACACATTAGTCCCCAAGTGTCAGGTATCTTTACTTGTAAAATGCTTGAGACTTTAATATATATGGCCTGGTAGATAAGTTAAAAAATTCTTTGAGCATACATTAGCCCCCAAGTGCCAAATATCTTTATTTGTAAAGTGTTTGGGACTTGACTGTTACCTTATCATGACCCTTACCATAATTCCGTGCCAATACAGGCTACCATAAGTCAATTTGAATCGGAGATTGCTGATCTGAAGAGCCAACTGAAGCTTCAAGAGCTTGAAACTCAAAAAGCAAACTCCAAGTTTGAATTCAGCATCTCTGAACAAGAGAAACTGAAGAAAAATTTTGAGTCGGAGAAACAAGCTTGGGTTGATGAAAGGGCTTCATTAGTGACCCGGGCCGAATCAGCAGAAGCATCTCTTGCAGAAGCAACAACCGAACTGTCCGACTTAAAGCGGCAGATATCCCAAATGGTCTCAGCCATCTTCGGTAAGTCCCTTCAAAAAACCTTAAACATTGTGATCTTTCAAGGATTTATTGTGATGATTATCTCCGGCTTATGGTTATGCTTGTTACCATATAGGCCCCAGGAGTACCAACCTCAAGCAAAATATGCTGATCAAGCTCAAGGAGGTTTACACACTTGTGGAGCAGCTGTACACTGGGTCACAACGTGCCTTGGCCGTTGTAGCTTTATCAACTCCACATCCCCGCCTTCCGCAAGACGTATTGAAGAGCCTCACTTTTCTTCCTTAGTGGATCCAAGATCTGAGGCGGGCATCCTCAAGAGCCGGAGCTGTAGCCGCGTTGAGTCGGGCTAAAGCATGGCTCCCGGAGCTAGACCCGGCCGACCTTGCCCTTGGATACCCAAGTCTGAAGGAGGACGGTACTGCCTTTGATGATCATGATTTCAACGCCTGTGTCAAAGCCATACGTCCCGTGGCAACTCTTATTGGAAATGACACGGATCTTAGCAAGTATGCACCGGCTTATGACAGTGAAAACCGGAGAATCCCAAACGCTCCATATGATCAAATCAGCCTGATCCCTCCAACGCGTAAGCATACCTTTGCCCCTGAAGTGGACCCGGCCGGTTTAATAGATGATGAGGCTGAATTTGAAGCCTTAAGCGGCATTGACTGGGCCTCATCCACCTTCCAGGACAAAGCAAACGACGGAGAGGCAGAGAAGGATAAACCGGAGTCATCAAGCCAGCCGGAGGAATGAGCCGCCAGCCGGGTTACAACTTTGCAAAAAACAATGCTTCACCTGTTTAGACTCGAGGAGTCTTGTAATAGGATAGAGAAAACTCCTTAATACCTGTCACGCCTTATGGTACTTATTGCTTTTGTTAAGCCGCCATCACTAAATTCCTCTTTTTTATGTTAATCATGTGTTTCCTTGATATTTTACCTTGTTTCGCTTTACCCTGCACATAAAACAGGCAAGGTTTCCTGGCTGGTTTGCTGCGCCAGCAAGTTATAGAAATTGATAACCCAGATATGATAAAAAATCACATGTACAAGCCGGTTTATAAATACTTATACCTGCAATAATATACCCGTGAACCCCTTGGTAACCTTCCCGGTTCAGATGTACTTGTAAAACTTAGGATAGTCAATACTGAACCGGAAGGACCAAGTCTCATCTCCTCAAGAAGGTTCAAATATAGTTAAAGCAATGTTCACAGGCTCCTGATTCGAATACGATCAGAGAACCGTTCCAAAGGGGTTAAGCTAAGATTCGGATATGATCATATAGCCCCCAGTGGCTTTGGCAATGCCGATCAAGTGGGTATCGATAGCTATGTTCTCTTTGGTTCGAATACGACCTATGTTTGAACAGGAAGCCCCCAAGTGACCATAAAATTTGTTTAATGACGCTGATTCGAATACGATCCACGTCAGACCCAAAGGGGTTAAGCTATGATTCAAATATTATGAAGAAGGCCCCAAGTAGGTTTGGCAGTATGCCGATCAAGTGGGTATCGACAGCTATGTTCTCTTTGGTTCGAATACGACCTATGTTTGAACAGGAAGCCCCCAAGTGACCACAGCTAGATTCAGATATGATCATAAGCCGGACCAAAGGGAAAGCCGGATTCAAATATGATCCGGTCCCTGTTGGTAGTGCCCATCACCTGATAAGGAAGACATAAACACAATCTTTATGGGAAGAAAGTACAGAGGTCCTGCTTTATTACTTTATATAATATGTACATCGGAAAACGTATATACATCTTAAGAGCCAAAGGCCTTAAGTATAGTAAGGCCGCAGATGAGCAATATTCCACGGCCGTCGAGTCTCCTCCTCTGATTTACGTGAGTCCTTATGCTCTCGAACATCAATGAGGTAGTATGACCCGTTGTTTAGATTCTTGCTGACCACAAAGGGTCCTTCCCAAGGTGGGGATAGCTTGTGCATGTCAGACTGATCCTGGATGAGCCGGAGCACCAAATCGCCTTCCTGAAAGGTTCTGCTCTTAACCCGGCGGCTGTGATAGTGGCGCAGGTCTTGCTGGTAAATCCCCGAGTGGGCTATTGCCAAGTCTCGCTCCTCGTCCAACAAGTCAAGTGCATCCTGACGAGCCTTTTCATTATCTGCCTCAACGTAAGCCGCCACACGGGGTGAATCGTGCCGGATGTCACTTGGCAGGACCGCCTCTGCTCCATAAACCATGAAGAAAGGTGTATATCCCGTAGATCTGTTAGGCGTGGTGTTGATGCTCCATAACACGAAGGGTAACTCCTCCACCCAACAACCCGGAGTCCGCTGCAAAGGGACTAAGAGCTGGGGTTTGATACCTTTCAGGATCTCTTGATTTGCTCTTTCTGCTTGACCATTGGACTGAGGGTGAGCAACGACCGAAACATCAAGCCGGATATGCTCTCTTTGACAGAACTCTTCCATGGCACCCTTAGAGAGATTAGTGCCATTATCAGTTATGATGCTATGTGGAAAACCAAAACGAAAGATCACCTTTTTCATGAACTGAACCGCCGTGGCTGCATCACACTTACTGACCGGCTCTGCCTCCACCCACTTGGTAAACTTGTCCACTGCCACCAGTAGATGTGTCTTTTTATCTTTAGACCTTTTGAAAGGTCCAACCATGTCAAGCCCCCAGACCGTGAACGGCCAAGTGATGGGGATCATCCTCAATTCTTGAGCCGGCACATGAGCTCGTCGTGAGAACTTTTGACAACCATCACATTTACTGACCAGATCCTCTGCATCCGCATGAGCCGTCAGCCAATAGAAACCATGACGGAAAGCCTTGGCCACAAGAGATTTTGACCTGACATGATGGCCACAATCTCCTTCATGAATCTCACGAAGTATGTCTTGGCCTTCTGTAGGTGACACACAATGTTGAAACGCCCCCGTAACACTGAGGTGATGTAACTCGCCGTTAACAATCGTCACGGATTTGGAGCGCCTGATAATTTGTCTTGGCAAGGTCTCATCCTCTAGCAACTCACCCGGGTCATATAAGCCAAGTAAGGCACTGTCCAATCGGGGATAACGTGAAGAGCCGCCACCAGCTGCGCCTCCGGGTCTGGCACTGCTATCCTCCTCGGTAGGTTCTTTGACAGAAGGATTATGTAACACATCGAGAAAGGTATTAGGCGGCACCGGTTTACGTTGGGATCCCAACCGGCTTAAAGCATCAGCCGCCTCATTTTTCCTTTGATCAATGTGCTCCACTTGATAACCCGTGAAGTGACCAGCCACAGCATCCAGCTCACGACGATAAGCCGCCATAAGGGGGTCCTTGGAATCCCACTTGCCTGACACTTGTTGAGCCACAAGATCTAAATCACCCAAGCATCATACCCGGCTTAAATTCATCTCCTCGGCCATCCGGAGACCATGGAATAAGGCCTCATACTCAGCTGCATTATTAGTACATGGAAACATAAGCCGGAGTACATAACAAAATTTGTCACCTCGAGGGCAAGTTAACACCACTCAAGCCCCCGAGCCTTCTAGCTGCCTGGACCCGTCAAAGTGAATCGTCCAATATGTGTTATCCGGCTTCTCTTCAGGGGCCTGCAACTCTGTCCAATCATTGATAAAGTCCACCAAGGCCTGAGACTTAATAGCAGTACGTGGCATGTACTTCAAACCATGAGGACCAAGCTCAATAGCCCACTTGGTGACTCGTCATGTGGCCTCCCTGTTCTGAATGATGTCTCCCAAAGGGGCAAAACTTACCACAGTTATGGGGTGGCTTTGAAAGTACTGCTTCAACTTCCAGTTGGCCATGAACACTCCATAAACAAGCTTCTGCCAATGTGGGTACCTTTGCTTGGATTCATGAGCACATCACTGATGTAATAAACCGTCCGTTCAACCGGATGCTCCTTTCCAGCTTCCTTACATTCCACCACGATGGCTTCGCTGACGGCTCATGAATTGGCAGCCACATACAATAGCAAAGGCTCCTTATAAATTGGAGCGGCGAGAACTGGCGGTTCAGACAATTGTCTCTTTAAGTCCTCAAAAGCAACATCAGCAGCCTGGCTCCAGACAAAAGTGTCAGCTTTCTTCATCAGTTGATACAATGGAAGGGCCTTCTCGCCTAGCCGGCTTATGAACCGACTTAAGGCGGCAACACGACCCGCCAATCGCTGAACATCATTGATACATGCCGGTTTAGCCAGAGAGGTGATCGCCTTAATCTTCTCCGGGTTAGCTTTGATGCCTCTGTTGGACACCAGAAAACCCAATAGCTTGCCCGCAGGAACGCCAAACACACATTTGGCCGGGTTAAGCATCATCTTATAAACCCGGAGATTATCGAAGGTCTCCTTTAAGTCGGATATCAAGGTCTCTTTTTCTCTGGACTTCACCACAATGTCATCCACATAGGCATGAACATTACGCCCGATTTGATTGTGCAAACAATTCTGCACACACCGCTGATAAGTAGCCTGGGCACTCTTGAGCCCAAACGGCATAGATACATAGCAGAAGGCTCCAAATGGAGTGATGAAGGCTGTCTTCTCCTGGTCCTTAACTACCATTTTGATCTGATGATAACCAGAGTAAGCATCCAAAAAACTCAAGCATTCACAACCCACCGTAGCATCAATAATTTGATCAATACGGGGGAGGGCTAAAGGATCAGCCGGACAAGCCTTGTTTAAGTCCGTGTAATCCACACACATCCGCCAAGTGCCGTTCTTCTTGAGGACCAGCACTGGGTTAGCCAGCCACTCTGGGTGAAAAACTTCAACGATAAACCCGGCTACCAAGAGCCGGGCCACCTCTTCCCCAATAGCCTTCCGTCTCTCCTCGTTGAAATGTCGGAGAAACTGCCTGACCGGCTTATACTTCGGATCAATATTGAGAGTATGCTCAGTGAGTTCCCTTGGTACACCCGGCATGTCAGAAGGTTTCCATGCAAAGATGTCCCGGTTCTCATGGATGAACTCGATGAGCGCGCTTTCCTATTTGGGGTCTAAATTGGCACTGATACTGAACTGTTTAGAAGTATCTCCCGGGGTAAAGTCAACAAGCTTTGTCTCGGCGGCCGATTTAAACTTCAACGCCGGTTCATGCTCAGTAGTTGGTTTCTTGAGGGAGGTCATGTCCGCCGGGTCAACATTGTCTTGATAAAATTTGAGCTCTTCGGCCGCATAGGCCGACTCAGCATAAGTTGCATCACCTTCTTCACACTCTAAGGCCACCTTCCGACTTCCATGCACAGTGATGGTGCCCTTGTGACCCGGCATTTTGAGCTGCAAATAAACATAACACGGCCGGGCCATGAACTTGGCGTAAGCCGGCCACCCAAAGAGAGCATGATATGGGCTCTGGATTTTAACCACCTCAAACATTAACTTCTCAGCCATGGAATCATGTTCGTCTCCGAAGGCCACCTCCAGCTCAATCTTGCCAACTGGGTAAACCGATTTACCCGGAACCACCCCATGGAAAACAGTGTTAGATGTTCTCAAATTCTTCTCAGTCAACCCCATGCGCTGAAAGGTCTCATAGTAGAGGATATTGATGCTGCTACCACCGTCCATGAGTACCTTAGTGAATTTATATCCACCAACCTGGGGTGCCACCACTAGGGCTAACTGACCCGGATTATCAACCCGCAGAGGGTGATCCTCTCTGCTCCATATGATGGGCTACTCTGACCACCTTAAATAACGAGGAATTGCCGGCTCAACAGAATTCACGGCCCTCTTATGAATCTTTTGGTCATGTTTGCACAAACTAGTGGTAAACACGTGATACTGTCCACCACTCAACTGCTTTGGATGGCTTTGGTAACCCGACTGCTGCTGCTGCTGCCCTTCTTGACCAGACTGCTGCTGATTATTGCTGCTTGAATTCCCCTGAAAACCGGAATTTGAGCCACCACCCGGGCCATGAAAGCCGCCAGCCCCTGAACCGCCGCCAGATCCGTGACTGCCATCGAAGGTGTTGGAATTTTTAAATGCCTTCATGATCGCACAATCCTTCCATAGGTGGGTGGCGGGGTGCTCCCGGGTGCCGTGCTTCGGGCAAGGCTCATTAAGTAGCTGCTCAAGAGACGAGCCTGACCCTCCGGACCGAGGCGGCTTGCCCTTATATCTCTTGTTGTTACCTCGTGCGTTGGCATTGGCCACAAACTCCAGGTTGCCATCCGCCTTATGCTTGTTGCCGCCTTGATTCCCCGGGTTATGCTGCTGACCCTTTCCATTGCCGTTCCTTTTTCCCTTCCCTGTCTTCTCATCGCCAGACACTGGATCCTTGGTACTATCAGAATCGGCATATTTGACTAAAGCCGCCATTAGCGTACCCATATCCGTGAGGTCACGTTTAAGGTGCCCCAGCTTCTGCCTCAGCGGCTCAAAACGGCAATTTTTCTCCAACATAAGGACTGCAGAGCCGGCATCCATCTTGTCGGAGGAATGAATGATCTCCTTGACCCGGCGTACCCAGTGAGTGGTGGACTCGCCTTCCTCCTGCTTGCAATCCGTCAGGTCCACAATCGACATTGATTGCTTATAGGTGTCCTTGAAGTTCTAGATGAACCGGGCCTTTAACTCCCCCCATGAGCCAATGGAATTGGGTGGCAGGCCTTTTAACCAAGATTGAGCCGTTCCATCTAGCATCATGGTGAAGTACTTAGCCATCGCCACGTCACTAACTTCCAGCAGCTCCATGGCCATCTCATAACTCTCAATCCATGCTCCGGGCTGCAAGTCGGCCGTGTAATTCGGCACCTTTCGAGGTCCCTTGAAGTCTTTAGGCAACCGCACATTACGTAAAGCCGGAATCAGACACGAAACACCACCGGTTCTAGTGGCGACTCCTGCCTCAACAGAAGTTGTGGGATACTCTGGAAAATCTTGAGCCGTCGCCTGGGCCGCCTGCTCGTTCTCCTGACGTACTCGATCTTGCACCGGGTTATAGTCCCCTGGCTGGTTACGGCGTTGAGCATTGCTTGACAAAGCTTCCGACTCTATGTGCCTGCTGTAACTCAGGCTCTGGTTTTGGTGAGGTGGTGCTAACCAGGGCGGGGGAGTTGAATGAATCCTGTCCCGGCTGTAAGAATAGGTTTCCTGCTGAGCCAAGGCCGTCTGAAGAAGCTCTCTGACTCTCCGGGTTTCCACTACCGCCGGGTCATCACCTTCCATGGGAAGAGCCGCTAAACGCGTTGAAGCTGCGATTAAGTTCTCCATGGGGTTGGAAAAGTGTCCCGGTGGGATCGGCACATAACGCAGCGGTGGCATGCTCACATGAGGCGGTACCATCTCCCGAGGTTGAGCTGGTCCTCCTGTTCCGGCTGTCATAAGCTGATTGGCCTCCGGGTTACTTGGGCCGGCTCCCGGTGTAGCAAAAAGAACCCGAAGATCGTATTTCGGAGGCTAACGGGACTGAGTTTTCTGATGTCTCCTCCTCATTACCTCATTGGATGCATTTAAGCTCATCGTGAGCTGATAAGCTTCTAACTGCAAGCGCTGTGCCCGGGCGTCGAGAGTCGCCCGCTCCGCGGCTAGTATAGTATCCTCAACTGCCAAGGCCTCTTTGGCCTGAGCTATCTCCTCACGCACCTGTGCTACCACCGCATCATGCTCATCTTTGTCCGCAGGAATAACCGTGGCGGTTAACAGGGCCGTGAGCTTGTCCATGAGGTCCATCAGCACCTAAGCCGGTGGGCGCATGGGGCCGCCTGCCCCAGCTGCTCCTGATCCGGACGTGATCGCTGCGGCTGCCGTAGAGTTTAAGCCGGGCTGTGTTCCGGCCATGAAGATCCCTGCCCATCTCGGTGGCTCATAGGAGTCCGGAATACTGATGCCATCGGAACATCCCCCGAGTGTGCCGTTTTGTACCTGATATAACGAATCTGTTGAGCCAGCGGACAAATCACCGTCTGAAAGAGCGGCCGTCTCACCCCCATCTTCAGATCCAGAAAGTTCCTCTCCGTGGATGCAGCCCACGAAGGCATGCCTCATGACCGGCTGAGCCTGGGTCTTCCTCGTAAGCTGAGCCGTCTCGACGAAGTCGGTGCAGTTGTCCGGCTCAGGTCCCGGCTCACCAATCCGGCCGATGAAGATGTGGATTCCGCCAAAGGGGACCCTGTACCCGTACTCAATTGAGTCGGCGTCGGGCCCCCAGCCTTCGTCGTCGATGTAGATCTTGCCGCGATGACTCTTGGTCATCCGGCCCACTACATATCCCTTGAGCCCTTCGAAGTTGCCCTTCAAGAACTCAAATCCACCGTGCACTGGCCCCACGGTGGGCGCCAACTGTCGTGGAATAGTCACGTCAGATGTCCTCGTGAAAGGACTTAGTTGTGGAGCCATCGCAACTAGGAAGCTTGAAGCGGTTAAATCGGGACAAAGGACACGAGAGGGTTTATACTAGTTCGGCCCCTTATAGTGAAGGTAAGGCCTACGTCTAGTTGGGTTGGTATTGATGTTTCGATGACCAGGGAGTGAAACATGCTATGCCTGGTTCTCGACGAGTTGTTTCTTGCCCTAAGCCGCCAGCGGGTCGTCCGCTTATATACACGGGTGGATGCCCTGCGGCTTACAGAGTCCCGGCTGGCTCATAAACAATGTCCAGCTCGGTGACTAGTTAAGTCTACCTTAAGTCGCCAGCGGGCCTTAAGCCCATCTTCAACCGCTATCTTCACGCTTGGCCTTAAGTCGCCAGCGGGCCTTAAGCCCATCTTCAATCGCTATCTTGACGCTTGGCCTTGGGCTTCTCTCTGATGAGTCTCTTTGCGTAACCCGGCCCCTCCTGGGCGGCTTACACAAATTGTTATATCCCCAACAGATACCAAGTTCAATTGGACTAAAGAATGTGAGGCCAGTTTCCAGGAGTTGAAGCAACATTTAGTTACCTCGCCCGTGTTGATTTTACTGGATCAGACCAAGGATTACGAGGTGTATTGCGATGCTTCACGTCGAGGACTTGGAGCAGTGCTTATGCAGGAAGGAAGAGTTGTCTCCTATACGTCACGACAGCTTAAACCTCATGAGTTAAATGATGCCACATATGATTTGGAGTTAGCAGCCGTAGTGCATGCATTGAAGACATGGAGGCATTTTCTTATCGGAAATCATTGTGAAGTGTACACGGATCACAAGAGTTTGAAGTACATTTTCACGTAGAAGGAGTTGAATCTCAGGCAAAGGAGATGGTTGGAACTCATCAAGGTTTATGATATGAGATTGCAGTATCACCCCGAAAAGGCTAACGTAGTAGCCGACGCATTGAGCCGTAAGAGCCATGTTAATACACTCATGACCACAGGACTGCCAAAGGAGTTAGCCGAGGACTTTTGCAAACTATGTTTGGAGATAGTTCCGAGAGGCTATGTAGCAACATTGGAAATTCAGTCGACATTGATGGATAAGATCAGAGAAGCTCAAAAGACCGATAAGGAGATTGCTGAGATAAAGGAGAGGTTGAGCAAAGGAAAATCCAAGGGATTTCGTGAGGATGAGCACGATACCCTCTGGTTTGAGGACCGCGTTTATGTACCCAATGACCCTGAGATCAGGAAGTTGATTTTGCAAGAGGCCCATGATTCGCCGTATTCAATTCACCCGGGGAATACCAAGATGTATTTGGATTTGAAGGAGACTTTCTGGTGCACTGGAATGAAGAAGGATATTGCCGAGTATGTAGCAGTTTGTGATGTATGTCAGAGAGTAAAAGCATAGCATCAGAAACCAGCAGGGTTGTTGCAACCATTGTCGATACCCGAATGGAAGTGGGATAAGCTAGGCATGGATTTTATTACGTGATTACCCAAGACTCGTTCAGGCTATGACTTGATTTGGGTGGTAGTCGATCGTTTGACAAAGGTAGCTCATTTCATTCCAGTGAAGACTACGTACACCAGTGCCAAATTGGCCAAGATTTACATGACCAGGATCGTATGTCTGCATGGAGTTCCAAGGAGCATTATATCAGATAGAGGAACCCAGTTCACCTCAAAGTTCTGGAATCAGTTGCACGAAACCTTGGGTACCAGGCTAGAGTTTAGTACCGCTTTTGACCCACAGACAGATGGACAGACCGAGAGAGTCAATCAGATTTTAGAGGATATGCTGAGAGCATGTGCGCTAGATTATGGATCTAGTTGGGACGACAATTTGCCGTATGCGGAGTTCTCTTACAACAACAGTTATCAATCCAGTTTGAAGATGGCCCCTTTCGAAGCCTTATATGGAAGGAGGTGCAGAACCCCGCTGTCTTGGGACGAAGTTGGAGACCGTCAGTTGTTTGGACCAGATTTGATTAAAGAGTCTGAACAGAAAGTGAAGTTGATTCGCGACAGGCTCAAGGTAGCCCAGTCCAGGCAGAAAAGCTATGCTGATGCAAAACGCAAGGAGAAAGTTTACGAAGTCGGGGATAGAGTTTATCTTCGAGTATCTCCACTTCGAGGAGTTAAGCATTTTGGTGTTAAAGGAAAGTTAGCGCCACATTTTGTGGGACCATACAAAGTTTTGGAGCATATGGGAGAGGTTGCCTACAAGTTGGAATTGCCTGAGGGATTGTCAGGAGTTCACGACGTGTTTCACGTTTCCCAATTGAAGAAGTGCCACACAGAGATGGCCGATATACCACTGAGAGGTACAGTGCCACTAGAGGTGATTCAGTTGGACAGTGATTTGACCTATGAGGAGAAACCAGTTAAGATTCTTGAGTATGCCAGCCGAGTCACCCGCAGCAAGGTTATCAAGTTCTGTAAGGTTCAGTGGAGCCACCACACCGAGGATGAAGCCACCTGGGAGCGAGAGGAAGATTTGCTGAAGGACCACCCTCACCTATTTTCTAGCCAACCCGAATCTCGAGGGCGAGATTCATCTTAAGGGGGGTAGGTTTGTAACATCCCAAATTTTCAATTTGGAATGTTATACATAGATCATCATTGCATATCATATTTTTTGCATTTTTGCCTTGATCCTAGAAATCCCACGCAACTCAAGGACCCACGGAGAGAGTTGGGGATCTCGTTATTTTCATATTTGAGTTTTTCTCAAATTTTGAAAATAGGATCATTTGATTTTTTTATTTTATCTTCAATTATTTCAATTAAAAAAATATGATAGAGGGAATAAAATGACTTTCCCCAAAAAAATATAGAAATAATGAGGATTTAATTAATAAAAAAATCAAATAAGATTTATTTTGGTGTTTTTGCTATTTTATTTGAATTTAGGAAAAATTGCACGATTTTCAAAAAATGCATTTTAGGACCAAAAAAATGTTCATCTTGTTCTAAATATTTTATTTGGACGATGAAAATTTATTTTGGGTATTTTAGAATTTTATTTATTTTTCTAGATTTTTTTTTCAGTTTGGCGTAATAACTTTTTTAAAAAAAACTCCCCGCGCCTGACTGGGCCGAAGCCGAGCCGAGCCAGGCCGGCCCAACCCAGCGCCGCCGCCTCCCCTCGCGCGCCGCCGTGCGCGGCACAGACGCCGAGGAGAGTCCGAGCCGGACTCCTCCCAGGGCGCCCCCTCGCCCAAGCCACCGTCGCCCCCCCTATATAAAGCGCCGCCGCCCTCCCCCTTGGAGCCCAAGCCGCCGCCGCCGAACCCTGCCGCCATAGCCGCCAGCCTCGCACTGTCGCCGCCGCCGCCCGCCGTCGAGCCCCGCCGACCGAGTCGCCGCCGCCCCTCACCACCCCACCGGAGCCGCCCCGCCCCGCCGGAGTGCCTCGCTGAGGTACTGCCCGAGCCGCCGCCGCCGGACCATTTTTTTAAGAAAACCACTTCGGGGTTTTTTCAGAAAACCCTAGATTTTCGTTTTTTTAGATCGGTTTATTTCTTTTTCTCAGTTTATTTATTTAGCGAGCGTTCGCTCATTCATTCGTTTTAACGGACGTATCTGTTGTTTAGATCCAGATAATGAACGTTCGTTCGTTAATCTGTTCGTCGTTTTTCTTTTCCTCGGATTTATTCCGCGATTTTTCTGATCGCGATTTCTGATTCGATTTTCGTTTTAGTTTATCTTTTCGCTCGTTTATCGGAATCAGGCGATTCAAGCGCCAAGAGTTTCGTCTCGAAACCCTCTTTCCGAATAATCTCACTCAAACAAGTTTTGCTTCTATAAAATTTGACTTAGGTCCAGATTAGTAAATGAAGCTTGTTTCTTTCGCCGTTTGAGTTTTGTTTCTTCGTTTGATTTGGTTCTTTTTGCATACCGGAGTTATTAAGTTGAACTTCCTGGTAGTTCTCTTGTTCGAGTTTTACCCGTGCATTGTATGAGTACTTATTGTATGCTTGTTTGCTTGTTTCTTTGCGATAGAGTATCCGGATTGCGCCGCTTGCTACTTCGAATCCCTAGGTTTCGCGGATCATCAGCAAGGCAAGTAACACTTTGATCATACCTCTTTACTACCCAGTTTTTATGCATTAGATAAATCCTCACACATTGCATGATTAGGATCTAATTAAATTGTGGGTTTTGGGAAGTAGATGAGGTAGTACCTATTACATGTTTTATTATCAAACCATTGGGAGTTACTTCTACGTTTGCTTATTATGCCATGCTATGCTAGTAGACGTGGATTGGGTGAGTGAATTTCCATGACAGATGTGAGATTGTTAATTAATGGTTTATTTAAGGTGGCAACTTTAATACACATCTGGGTGGATTGAGGCACTTGGGTATTCTAGGATTGCCTGTTTGTTTTTGGACCGCCACCCAGGCTCAAAGGGATCATAAGATTATTCATCCTAGAAACTTCCGTGTGCAGCCACATGCTATTATGGGCTCTAGCATAGTTGACTAAGTCATGTGAACTCTTATAGTGGTAGACTAGCAGATGTAGGGGAAAGTAGGTGTACCGGTCTACCCATCGTAAGGTGCTAGCGCTTCTGAAAGACTATGTCCCGGTCATCCGTTTCTCAAACACCATGTAGTGCGAGAAAACCAACGGAGGAGATCAAGTCATGTGGGGAAAAGTGCGCAAACCTCTGCAGAGCGTATAAACTAATCATGATTAGCCGTGTCCCCGGTTATGGACATCTTGAGTATCTAGTACCTGGATTATCATGTGAATCTTATCATGTTACTTTAATTAATATTGTTGGGTTTGTTTAATGATGATGTTACTTAATTGGGATTGAGAATGCTGTCAACCATTCTCAATGTTTAACAACCACCATGATAGTTAAATAAATTTATTCCTTTGTAGTAGGGAAAAACTGGCTTTACGCAAAACTGTAACCATAGAGCTATCCACCAAGCCATATATGCATGTAGTATAGCTTTATTCTTTCATTTACTCTCTATGTGTTACTTTGCCAGCATATTCCATGTGTTGACCCGTTTTCGGGCTGCAACGTTCATGTTGCAGACTTTTCAGACGACGAGTAAGATTCCTTAGGATCGTGGTCCTATACTCAGTGATGCCGTTGGAGTTGATGGACTCACTTATCTTCCAAGCCTTTCGCTGTTATCGTTATTAGATGGCCTTAGGCCATATTTATTGTAATAAGTTCTCTTTGGAGACATTCGATGTAAAAAGTGTGTGATTGCTACTCTGTTATAAATCCTTCAAGTACTGTGCGTGTCAGCATTACTGATCCAGGGATGACACTGATGCACAGAGATCGGATTGTATGAAGTCTAGTCGTTACAAGACATCAACATCTGGGTGCCCAGACAGTCCAGCCAACGTTTGGCCATAAATATAAGCTCTCGGGTGCCCTCCCCCTTGGACAAATGCCCGAATAGTTGCTCGAATAGTCTGTTTATCGTCCAGCCCAAACTTTCAACCTTCTCTCGTCAATTTAGTTCTACTAGGTTGGTCCAGGCAAAATTTTCCCGGATAGTTCAGCCATGTGTGAACTTGAGTTTCTCTCAAGATAGAATATGGGTTTAGGAGAAGCTTTTTAGCTTTGGTTTTTTCTTTGATATGGTAAATAAAGATGCGATATGAGCAAGTCATTTGCATGTCCACAATGATCCCCTCTTACTAGTGTGGGATCTCTAAAGTCAAGAACAAATAGAAACCGCGTACTTTTCTTCATCGCGGCATATGACTTGAGATACTATCACAGCTAGAGGTCCCATGGTCCACACATAACACATCCATGGGAACTAAACATGTAGATATTCTTCATAAACATGTTAGTCCCCAATAGCTATGTTGTCAAAAATATCAAAATAAGATTAATGGCATGATTGGACTTTAAAGATCATCGAACAATGTGTGTGGTGTGGGTTCTGGAGATAATAACCAACATGATGATAGTGCAAGGACGTTCTTGTCCTAGACCACGCTGACCTTTTCCAGATTGATCTTAGCTAGGGCCTCCTCCTCCTCGTGGCCCTCGCCTTCAGCATAGTCTTTTGACCATGTTTAGGGAGTCCTGAATTCGGGGGTCCTCAGGTGTTCGATCTATTCGATATGGGCCGGACTGATGGGCCGTGAATAAAAGCAGAAGACTATCCCCCATGTCCGGGTAGGACTCCTATATGCGTGGATGGGAAGTTTGGTGTCCGGATGTACTATTTCCTTCTTTTGTAAACTGACTTTGTACAACCTAGGCCCCTCTAGTGTGTATATAAGCCGGAGGGTTTAGTCCGTAGGGGCTATCAGAACAACCATAGGCTAGACAGCTAGGGTTTAGCCATTACGATCTCGAGGTAGATCAACTCTTGTAACCCCTATATTCATCGAATACAATCAAGCAGGACGTAGGGTTTTACCTCCTTTAAGAGGGCTTGAACCTGGGTAAACATCATGTCCCCATTGTCCCTTGTTACCATTGATCCTAGACTCACACCTTGGGCCCCCCTACCCGAGATCTGTCGGTTTTGACACCGACATTGGTGCTTTCATTAAGAGCTCCGCTGTGTAGTCACAAAAAGTGATCTATGGCTCGCCTCGTCATCAACAACAATATCACCACTGGAAGGAGCCTAACTTCAGGACATGTCCTCCAGCTCGTCGGTTTCACCGTGGGTGCCCGCATGCCATCAAGCCGGCAACGTCCCCCACGATCGCCAAACACCACCCCCACATCGGTCTCGAATACTATGAAAAGATGGATCCGGCAGACATCTCATCCTTAAATGAGCTGCTAGATCACATCGCTGGCCTAGGGCTTTCGACAGACTATGATCAGATCGAGCTTAAACATGACCAGAGGGAGATCAATCTCCCGCCGATCACTCACTTGGTTGCGTTTGTCGAGGAGCGAGCCGAAAACACATCTTCCCCTAAATTAAAAACCAGCTATATTTGGATCTCCGAACTCCTTGTGCCGGATACCCTTCCTTTGCATGGGACCCCGCATCCCCCGAACTCAGGGTCGGACATAGGGTCCAGGGGGCACTTGGATCTTCCCGGACTCGAACTGGTAACCTCGGAGATTTTACAATCTTCGGACACAATTTTGGGTCGTGATTCAAGTTTTACCCCACCCACCCACCACACTCCAAGTAATTTAGGCCCTCCAGACATATATGACCTGATGTATGTACGGCAACAACCTCAGGAAACGGTCCATCACTTTTGGGCCAGGTTCCTACTTGTCAAAAACAAGATTAAAGACTGCTGTGATGACGACGCAGTTTTGGTCTTTCATCGCAATTGTACCGACGAGGAAATTCGGAATGCCCTCGACCGTCGTCGCATACAGAGTTTCACAGAACTATCACATGTAGTACGGAAGTACTACACGATGGAAAGCACATGGAAGGACCAGAAAACCCAATTGGAACCCGCTGCCTTTGAGCAGTGCACTGCTCGGGAAAAACGGATACACCCTTATGAGGCATCCGACCATATGCTCGTCGGCAAGAAAAACAAACCCTTCACAGGATACATGTCCATCCTTGACGAACTCCTCGATAAGCCCTGTCCGATACATGCGACGCCAAGCACAGACCCAACTCACAGCCTCCAAGCATGGTTGGTACTCCGTAGGTAGCTAAAAGTGGCGAGGCCATCCTCACCACTGCCACTCCAGAGAAGCACTCTATGGAGGATGACAATTTTAACGTCCTTACGGTTTTCAAGACCTTCTCTTCAAATAATCGGTGCAAGAGGGCACTCCATGACCTTGCCGAAGTCCACCAAGTAACCGCAATGAGCCCATGGAACAACGCAGCAATAACCTTCACTGCCGATGACGAACCAAAGGCCCGACCAGTCCGAGCACCCGCCGCATTAGTTCTAAACCCAATTGTGGACGGCTTTCGAGTTACCAAATTGCTCATGGACGGAGGCAGTGGGCTTAACCTCATCTATGAAGAAAAAATGCAGGTTGATAGAACACGCATCGAGCAAAGTAGTACGACCTTTCGAGGCATCATCCCCAGTCGAGAAGCCCCATGTTCGGGGAGAATCAAACTTGACGTAGTATTCGGCACGCCTGAAAATTACACGTCGGAGGAGTTGCCCTTTCACATTGCTCCCTTCAATAGTGGATATCACGCCATTCTAGGGAGGGGCGCCTTTTCACATTTCCAAGCCGTACCTCATTATGGGTATATGAAGCTTAAAATGCTAGGGCCCAATGGAATAATCACAGTTACAAGTGATCCGGATAAAGCACTCCGCACCGAAAACAAAACCGCATCCTTGGCCCTTGAGGCACTATCCGAAGCCCTTGCGACCGAAGAACTAACCACCCTACGATCCACGATGGACAAGGATGATGTGATTCTCGATAAGAGACCTAAATCCACCTCTTTCAAACCAGCAGATGAAATAGTTAAATTTCAAGTGCACCCGACAGATCCTAATAAAACAACATCCATCGGAGCACAACTGGATCCAATGGTAGACGATGCCTTACGCGCGTTCCTACGTGAAAATTGGGATATCTTTGCGTGGCATCCTCCGGACATGCCCGGGATCCCACGCAGACTGACCGAACACACCCTCAACATAATCAAAGGAATCTAACCAGTCAAGCAAACGTTGCGGCAATTTTCCAAACCCAAACAACAAGCTATGGGGGAGGAGCTAGCCAAACTACTCGAGGCCGGGTTCATCAGAGAAATCAAGCACATGGATTGGCTAGCCAACTTGGTCTTTGTGCCGAAGAAGGACAAATCTTGGCGCCTTTGCATCGATTTCAAAGACCTCAATAAGGCTTGCCCTAAAGACCCTTTCTCGTTGCCCCGCATTGACCAGATTATTGATGCAACCGCGGGACATGACTCATTGTGTTTCCTCGACGCTTACTCCAGATACCATCAGATTAAAATAAAGGAGTCCAACCAGGTCGCAACGACGTTCATCACCCCGTATGGGCCTTTCTGTTTCAACACTTTGCCTTTTGGGCTTAAAAACATTGGTGCCACTTACCAACACATGATTCAAACATGCTTGGAAAAACAAATTGGCAAGACAGTTGAAGCATATGTGGACGATGTGGTCATCAAGACTAAACATGTCGAATCATTGGCTGACGATATCCACCTCACGGTTGACAACCTCAGAACATACGACATATGGCTCAATCCGGAAAAATGCGTCTTCAACGTTCCAGCCGGAAAGCTACTAGGGTTCATTGTCTCCCATGGAGGAATTGAAGCAAACCCAGCTAAAATCTGAGCCTCCACACCAACAGACTTAAAACATGTCCAAAAGCTAGCAGGGTGCGTGGCGGCTTTGAGTCGCTTTATCTCCAGGTTAGGAGAAAAGGCATTACCACTTTACAGACTGCTTAGACGCACCGACAACTTCGAATGGACAGATTGTCCATAGCTGGATTGGAAGAAATAAAAACCTTATTAGCGGCCAACCCTATCCTAGCAGCCCCAAGTGTTGGTGAGCCTATGTTGCTTTATATATCCGCAACTCACCAGGTCGTGAGCGTCGTACTCGTCATCGAGCGAGGGGAAGAGGGACATAAATTCCTCATCCACAAGCCAGTGTATTACATATTGGAGGTCCTTACACCATGTAAATCCCGATACCCTCACTACCAAAAGATAGCTTACACGGTGTTTATGGCATCCCGAAAACTCTGGCACTATTTTCAAGAGTGTTTGATCACGGTGGCATCCGAAGTACCACTTAATGACATTATAAACAATAGGGACGCTACCGGACGCATAGCTAAATGGGCCATTGAGCTCTTACCGTCTGAATAACATACAAGCCGTACCGAGCTAATAAATCTCGGGTCCTGGCCGACTTCGTCACCGAGTGGACGGAAGCCGAGCTCCCTAAGGAGTATAGTTCATACTCCAACTGGATAATGTACTTCGACGGCTCTAAGATGTTAGCTGGACTAGGGGCTCGCGTCATCTTACATCCCCTACAGGAGACACAGTCCGCTACGTGCTGCAAATCATGTATACGGACTCTAATAACGCAGCCGAATATGAGGCACTTCTACATGGTCTCCGCATGGCTGTCTCCATGGGCCTACAACGCCTAGAGGTGCGCGGCGACTCAAACCTCGCAATATCTCAGGTAAATGGAGTGTTCGATGCAAAAGATCCAAAAATGGCAGCATATCAAAAAGTCGTATTAAAAATATCAGCTCGGTTCGAGGGCTTGAATTTCATCACGTCACTCGAGACAGTAACCAGGCAGTAGACATACTCGCTCGAATGGGTGCCAAGCCCGACCCCGTCCCACCTAATACCTTTGTGGAAAGTCTCTTCAAGCCATCCGTGGAATGGCGGGACGAGAGCAGAGACGCTAGTACTGACATGATCACGCCCCCAGCAGCCGAACACAATACAGAATCATCGGGGCTCGGATACCAAAATGACACCCTCTGCTCATGAGATAATGGCCGTTATTGCTCCATGGACCGAACCCTTCCTATCCTACCTCAATAGGCAGGAGCTTCCTGATGATCAAAATGAGGCTCGTCGCATAGTTCGGCGCTTTAAAGCCTACAAAGTTCACGAAGGTGAACTGCACAGGAAAAGCACTACCGGAGTTCTCCAAAGGCGCATCTCCGAATGTGACGCCCCTGATTCAATCGTACACTAATCATGCATGCAAACATGTATGATCAAGATCAGGGACTCACGGTAAGATATCACAACACAACTCTAAAAGTAAAAAAAAGTCATACAAGCATCATATTACAAGCCAGGGGCCTTGAGGGCTCGAATACAAGTGCTCGAACATAAACTGGGATACAGATTGAAAGAGGCGCAGGCCTCCTGCCTGGGATCCTCCTAAACTACTCCTGGTCGTCGGTGGCCTGCACGTAGTAGTAGGCACCATTGATGCAGTAGGGGTCGTTGTCGACAGTGGCGTCTGGCTCCTGGGCTCCAACATCTGGTTGCGATGTTCGAGAAGAAAGGAAAGGGGGAAAAGAGGGAGCAAAGAAACCGTGAGTACTCATCCAAAGTACTCGCAAGCAAGGATCTACACCACATATGCATGAGTATATGTGTAATGATGCAATATCGGTGGACTGAACTGCAGAATGCCAGAATAAGAAGGGGATAGCTAGTCCTATCGAAGACTACACTTCTAGCAGCCTCCATCTTGCAGCATGTAGAAGAGAGTAGATGGTAAGTTCATCAAGTATCATCGCATAGCATAATCCTACCCGGCGATCCTCCCCTCGTTGCCCTGTAGGAAAGAGATCATCGGGATGTCTCTGGAACTTGTCTGGGTGTGTTTTATTAATTATTCGGTTCTAGTTGTCATAAGGTCAAGGTACAACTCCGGGTCATCCTTTTACCGATGGAAACGGCTATTCGAATAGATAAACTTCCCTGCAGGGGTGCACCACATAACCCAACACGCTCGATCCCTCTGGCCGGACACACTTTCCTGGGTCATGCCCGGCCTTGGAAGATCAACACGTCGCAGCCCTACCTAGGCACAACAGAGAGGTCAGCACGCCAGTCTAAATCCTAAGCGCACAGGGGTCTGAGCCCAGCGCCCATTGCACACCTGCACGTTGTAAGGGCGGCCAGAAGCAGACCTTGCCTCCCTAATATAAGAGCAGGCGTTCCAGTCCAATCCGGCGCGCGCCGCTCAGTCGCTGACGTCAAGAAGGCTTCGGCTAATACCACGACGTTGAGTGCCCATAACCGTTCCTGCATAGTTTGTTAGTGCGTATAGGCCAGTGGCCAGACTCGGATCAAATACCACGATCTCGTTAAGCATGTTATTTTGAAGTAACCACGGACGCTGATCAGGGACCAGGCCCACCTGTCTCCTAGGTGGTCGCAACCTGCTCTGTCGCTCCGCCACAAGGTAACCATCAAGGGGCTGTCGGGAACCCAGGCCCATCACTACCTAGATGGAACCACCTGCCCCTTCAGCCCCCATCTCTGAATCACTTGCGGGTACTCTACGAGCTGACCCGACTTTAGTCACCATCTGAATATTATGTGTGATATGTATGTATGTATGTATGTATGTATGTATGTATATACCCGTGATCACCTCCCGAGTGATCACGTCCCGATAGTATAGTATGGCAGACGGACAAGAATGTAGGGCCACAGATGATAAACTAACATCCTATACTAAGCATTTAGGATTGCAGGTAAGGTATCAACAATTGTAGCAACAATGACAGGCTATGCAACAGAATAAGATCAACCGAAATAGTAACATGCTACACTACTCTAATGCAAGCAGTAGAGGGAAGGAATAGGCGATATCTGGCGATCAAGGGAGGGCTTTTCTGGTTGCTCTGGCAAGAAGGAGGGGTCGTCAACACCATAGTCGACCAGGGCAGTAGCAGCGTCAGTCTCATAGTCTACCAGAGAGAAGAGGGGGGACAAATAATAAATATAATGCAAACATAAGCATGACAATGCATGGCATGACAATGAGCGGTGCTAGGTGTGCCCTAACGCGGTACTAGGCGATACCAGCGAAGGGGGGAAACATCTGGGAAAGTATCCTCGGTGTTTCGTGTTTTCGGACAGATGAGTCGAAGGTGAAATGTTGCATGTTGGCTATGCTAGGGACGTGTGGCGGACAAACGGACCGCATATTTGGATTCATCTCATCGTTCTGAACAACTTTCATGTATAAAAGTTTTTCATCCGAGTTACGGTTTTTTATATGAATTTTCAAAGTTTTAGTGAATATTCTGATATTATTTAAATTATTTAATTTCGAATTAAACTGAACAAATGCAAGTGTACCCAGGCATTCCTACCCAGTGTGTAAGACAAGTAGGGCCGTGTACAGAGTTGACCCGGTCAACATTGACTGGTCAAAGTGAATAGTACAGGGGTCCCACATGTTAGTGTTTTAATAATTTATGAAGGATTTATCTAATCTAATTAGGTGGGATCCATTTGTCATTTTCTAATAGGCTAGATTAGCTCTAAACTAAAGCTAAGCTAAGCGTAGCCTAATTACACAAGGGCCGGCCATTAGTGGACACAGCCCAGCTGGCCACACACGGCCATGTGCAGGGCCCTGGCAGCCATGGCCAAGAGCGGAGCAGCAACAAATACACAGCAGAAAACTCAGCCCTTTTTCCCTCTCGCTAGGGTTTCTTCTTCCTCTCGTCTTCCGGCGGCGACGTTGAGAACCTACCTTCCCTCCCCTCCATGAACCCATTCTATACTTGCCTGGGCTACTATCAGAGTCAGGGTAGGATAAGGGGACCAAGTGGGTTAGGGCTTACCTCTCTTCTCTTCCTTGGGGAGGAGTAGATCGATCTACAAAAGCCCTAGAAGCTTGCTGCTATGGCGAGACTTGGGGACACATCAGCAGCAAGCGCCAAGGGGAAGGGGAAGATAGAAAACCTCATGGAAGAACTAGTGCTGAAGGAAGAGGACCTAGATGATGTGATCTTTGAGGATGATGATGCACCAACCGAGGAGGAACTCAGGTAGATGATCTTAGCCCGTGTCCATATGGACAAGGGTTTCAGCAACTATTGGTTTTTTGGTAATATGCGTACTGTGTGGGATCTAGCAGGGCCAGTCAAGATCAAGACCCTAGAAGAGAACATGTTCCAGATGCAATTCGATTGTTTGGGAGACTGGGAAAGAGTTACACAGGGCGGCCCATGGCACTTTAGTGGGAATCTAATGATCATCGTCCCATATGATGGGTACTCAAAACCCACATCCATTGAGCTTTTCAAGTTTGAGATTTGGGCAAGGATTATTCATCTGCCCATAGCATATCATGTCAAGGTGAAGGCACTGGCATCTAATCTAGGTAAATTTGTGGACTCGGAGCCGTCGTCTTTTCATTTTGAGGGGAACTTTTACCGGGTTAGGATAAGGCTGGATGCATGAAACCCTTTGAAGAAAGCAAGCTCGTTGATTCAGAAGGAGAGTGGCAGATTTTTGCGGTGAAATACGAGCGTCTTCCCGACTGGTGCCAAGTGTGTGGGATGATGGGCCACGAGTTCAAGGAACATGGTGACGGAGTTCACCCTCCTTCTGCTCTGACGTTCAAAAACATGCGAGCTTCGGCTACCACAACCTGGGGGACTAGGCGTTGCAACTACACCTAGAAGGCCAAGAAGCAAGATGCTCAACCTGGAGTCAACGAATAGCAGAAAGGTGCAGGCACCAAGGACCATGAAGATGTTGAGATGGAAGTTAATGAAGCAAACCAAAAGCGCAACTGTGAGGACAGGCTGCAGAATCAAAATTTGCTGACCACTATTGGGATGGAGATAGTACCGGTAGAGAAGAATTGAGGGTCTGTTCCCCTTAGCCCTTCACCAAAGCAGGACCCTAAGAGGCCTAAACAATCGGTGCAGAATGAAAAAGGTAGTATTGGAGTTCTGAAGAAGACCCCATCAACGGCCAAAAACTAAGACGCGAGATCGGCGGCCTCTGATACGTCCATTTTGCATCATGCTTTTATATCAATATTTACTGCATTATGGGCTGTTATTACACATTATATCTCAATACTTATGGCTATTCTCTCTTATTTTACAAGGTTTACCATGAAGAGGGGGAATGTCGGCAGCTGGAATTCTGGCTGGAACAGGAGAAATATTGGAAACCTATTCTGCACAGCTCAAAAAATCATGAAACTCCACGAAAGCTATTTTTGGAATTAATAAGAATTATTGAGCAAAGAAAGCACAAAAGGGGGCCCACACCCTGGCCATGAGGGTGGGGGCGCGCCCACCCCTACTGGGCACGCCCCCTATCTCCTGGGCCCCCTGGTAGCCCTCTAGTGCCCATCTTCTGCTATATGAAGGCTTTTACCCTGGAAAAAAAATCAGAGGCAAGCTTACGGGATGAAACTCCGCCGCCACGAAGCGGAACCTTGGCGGAACCAATCTAGGGCTCCGGCAGAGCTGTTCTACGGAGAAACTTCCGTCCGGGAGGAGGAAATCATCACCATCATCATCACCAACGATCCTCTCATCGGGAGGGGGTCAATCTCCATCAACATCTTCACCAGCACCATCTCCTCTCAAACCCTAGTTCATCTCTTGTATCCAATCTTGTATCCAAAACCACAAATTGGTACTTGTGGGTTGTGAAAGGACCACGATGTCGCCTAGAGTGGGGAGTGAATAGGCGTTTTAAAATATTTTACGGATTTGTCTATATCCTAATGCGGAAATAAACTAAGCGGATACTTTTCAAGCACAAATCCAAAATATACTAGGCTCACTAAGTGCACCAACAACTTAGCATAAGCATGATGAGAACAACGACGATATGAGTAAGCACAAGTAAGTTACACAAACTTACTCAATGTACATCACGAGAGATGGAAATGAATAATACACTCACCCACAAGTAGGCAATACAAGCTTACGCAAATTTTATCACAATATATGGAATTGAATGGTACAAACAAACTCAAGTAAGTAATACAAGCTTACACGAGGTATGTTACAAGCTAGCAATTCGCACTAAATACAAGATAGGACAATAGTAGGAAGTATGAATTGCGGACTATAAAGTGTTGGCCTAAATAATCTCTACGATATGGTAACCAACACAATATAATGAGGACAACAAGAATAGTGAATGCGCTGTCAAGTGACCAAGGTAAACCACAAGTAAGGAGTTAGGGTTAGGGATAACCGAAGTCACGGAGCCAATGATGTATCCCGATGTTCACTTCCTTGGAGGGAAGCTAGTCACCGTTAGAGAGGTGGATGTTACCACAAAGGCACACCAACGCCACGAAGGCTCACCCTATTCTCCTTGAGATATCACCACGAAGGCGATTCCCAACCACTAGTGGTAGACCTTGAGGTGGCCTCCAAACCTTCACAAACTTTCCGGGGGACAAATCACAAGTTGATTCCTCACCGGAGCACTCCTACCGCCTAGGAGTCTCCAACCTCCAAGAGTAACAAGATCAAGGGGAAATGTCACATCCTAGTTAGCCATGCATTAGAGTGTTGCATCATGCTTACTCTTTCATCAGAAACCTGAAATGGGGATGACAGAACCCCCAGTCCCCTCTGAAACCAATTAGGGTTTACTAAAAACTTTTTCAGTGAACCTGAAATGCCCTTCTAAAATGCCCATCATTTTTGTCTTGGTTCAGAACCTCTGCCAAAAGTGGTGCACATTTTCCTAGGCCATCTTAGGGTTTTTGAATTAAATCATAAATATTTGAATTTGGGCATTTAGAATTATATAAAATATTTAAATGCTCAAATATCTCCAAACTAAAATGTTTCATGTTGGAAATAATCCAACTATGGAGCAGGAGTAGTTTGGTGATTTTAGAAGTTGCCTAAGTATTTTATTTAATTCAACAAAGTTGCATAAGTATTAAAAAAACAGAAAACAGAAAGAAATGGAAAAAACCTACCTGACGCCTGCTCCCGGCCCACCTGCCGGCCCAGCCCAGCACCGCGCCAGCGAGCTGCTTGCCGGCCAGGCAGGCAGGCAGGTGCTCGACGGCGAGCACCGCATGGGTGCCACGCACCTGCTCGCCGCCTCGCCGCCTCCCTCGCCTGGCTAATGCCGTGAATCGGCCTCCCTCTCTCCCCCGAACCTCCCAGACACCCCCTCTCCTCTCCAGCTCCTCTCCCTCGCTCTCCCACGCCATGGCCGACGCCATCGCCGCCACCCCCTCGCCGTAGCCACGCCCTCGGTCAACCCCACGTCGTGCCGCCGTGTCCAGGAGCTCCGCCGCCGTCCACTTCATCGAGCTAGCCGAGCCCCGTGTGCTCGTGCGGCCCGAGACCACCGCACCGACCTCGCCCGAGCTCGCCGTCGCCGGAGATCCCCTTCAACGCCGTCGCCCCCTCAGCTCGTCCCCGACCCCGCCGGTGGCCTCTACGGGAGCGCTGTGAGCCTAGCTACCCCTCCGACCCTCCCTCTCTCATTCCCGAGCCGTGTAGCCACCGCACGAAGATCACACGCACGCACCGCCGCGGATCTCGTCGCCGACGTGCTCCCGGCCATCCTCCGGCCAACCCGCGGTGTCCAACGCACTCCCCACGCTGCGTTAGGCCCAACCGTGCACGTCCCGCACCTCCCTGCACACCCTAGCGTCAAGTTCGTCTTCGGCCGAACCCCGGTGGCCGCCAAAGTCGTCGCCGACGCCAACTCCGGCCACCCCGACCCCAACGGACTCCACCAAGAGCTGCGGCTCGACCTCAGCTCCTCTCCGGTGGCCTCCGCGGCTCGTTTGGTTGCCGGAACGGCAAAAATCACTTCCGCCGCCGCGTCGGGCTCGCCGGCGGCTAAACGCCGGTGCAGCTGACCCGGGTTTGACCACGGGTGGGCCCTGGATGACTCCCTGAGCCAATGACAGGTGGGGCCCAGCCCTATTAATTAAACAGGTTCAGTTTTAATTAAACTTTAATTAAATTAATCACCCTGACATACGGGACCCACTGTCAGGTTTGACCCGGACGTGTTCCATTGACCTCCTGACGTCACACTGACGTCAGGCTGACGCAATAATTGATTTTCTGGAATTATTCTAATATAGGAAATTCCAGAATATAATTTAAACTTCAAAAATTCATAACTTTTATTCTGTAACTCCAAATCAGACAAATTATATATGAAAAATAACAAGAAAAATCCAATCTATCCATCTGTACTATTTTCATGCATGACTAAACAAGTTAACTTGATGTTTAATGCAGAACAAGGAAAAACACTTTAAAGGGCCATGTTTGAGTTTGAAATTTGAATCTTTGATTCAAATTGGTTCAAACCCTTCTGGTCTTAGTTGCATTAGCCCAACACACTCATATTGCTATGTTTCATGCATGCATCATATTGTTGCACATTGTTTGGTGATGGTTGTATATCGGTGTTCTTTGCGGCAGGATCTGCCCCCGAGGAGTACCGTGATTACCCTAACGAAGAACCGTATCAGTGCATCGAACCATCAGGCAAGCAACCAACCATTTGATCATATCGATACAATCCCATGTTCTCGCTCCTGCTCTCTTTTACTGCATTAAGACAACGCGTTTCAAACTGCTGTGTGCTACGGTAGTTGAACCCATTTCCTCTGCATGACCTGTCATTGCCACAGTAACTAGATGAAACCCACTAGCATGTGTAGGAGTTGATTGAGCCATATGTATGTGTTGTTCCTACCTTGTTATGCCTGCTATGCTTAGAGTCGTGTCAGGTCTGGTTCATCTGGGTGATGGGCTAGAGTGAAATGATTATGTCGGTAATGAGAGTGGTGTGGTGAACACGATTTGGTAAAGGTATCGATGAGAGGCCATGTAGGAGTACATGGTGGGTTGTTTCATTGAAGCCGACCTTAAGCACTGAGATCTGTATGTGTGATTTAAGAATCAGCTACTACCATGCATTGGGCCCGAAACCAATGGACCCTCTCGGCTTCTTATTCACCCTAGTTCTCCGTCCAGGAGTTGCAAGTAGTTTCTGGTGTTTGTAGCCTACTGGAGGCCGTGGACAGCGCTGATCGTAGGGGTGGGCTGTGATGCGGTAGGTACGTGGCCGGGTGTACCGAATACCGTTAGGTATCTCGGGAACCCTGTTCACATCGTTCGGGTGTCAGGACCCCGACTCGATGTCACATCGATCTAGCCGGTAACACCTCATATCACTTTGCGGCCTCACGCACGGTATCCCCACGGGTGTCGCCTTACCTTTGCCCGGGACCGTTTGCGCCTTTTGGCTCACGTATATGATAGTGTCGCTAGCATCCATATGATAAGGAGCCCGGGCTGACATGACTAGTCGTAAACCCAAAGTGGCACAGACTTACAGGGACAGGCATCCATGACCCAGCTTCGAACGTGTCGGTCATCAGCAAGTGGGTCCGGGCTGTAGCACTGGGCTAGCAGGACTCCGGTAAACCGGGCTGTAGCAGGCTAACAGGACTCCGGTACTCAATGCGTGACATTTCCCCGAAGGGACAGACACCGGAACGAAGAAGGACACATGCCGGCCAGCCTAAGTGTTCCAGAGCAGTAGCAAGCTACCATGGCTCAGCGGTAACACTAGGAGACCTTTCCCGGTAAGAGAGGCTACTAAAGATAAACAACTAGATAGTCAGATCCCACACATACCAAGCATTTCAATCATACACACAATATGCTCGATATGTGCAAATACAACAAGGCATCACAACATGACTCTACGACACAAGTACTTTATTTAAGGCTCAGAGAGCCATACATAACATACACAAAGGTACAGGTCTCACGACCCAGCATTCATGTCATACAGTCATACAAACCAGCAGCGGAAGTAACTTGTCTGAGTACAGACAACTAGAAAGATAAAAGAGGCTTGGAAAGCCTAGCTATACTACGTGGTCCTTCACAAGCTCAGGATCACCACCTGGGCCTTTAGCCTACTCATTGATGTCAACGTCTACGTAGAACCCATCAGAAGGGGTTGCAGCGTCTTCTGTAAAAATGTAAATTATAGCAACATGAGTACAAAGGTACTCAGCAAGACTTACATCAGAACCTACATACATGCATATTATCAAGAAGGGTTGGTGCAGTTATTGCAGCAAGCCAGCTTTGACTCTTGGCTAGGCTAACCTACGAGACTCGAACTTGAAATGGTTTTGCGCACACGAGTCCAGTACTCACCACTTCAATACACTACCGAGGATCCACCTCCGTCTCCCTACGGAAGAGCCATCCTCGGCACTCACACTTATCTTGAGGCTTTTAGTAGTTTCCATTTACTTGTCTATGAACTGTATAGGCAACCAAGTAGTCCTTTATCGCGGACGCGGCTATTCGAATAGATCATGATAACCCTGCAGGGGTGTACTTCTTCATACACGCTCTCACCTCTTACCGTCGTTTACACGACATGTACTCGGCAACCTTCAAGCGGAAGCCCAACGTGGGTGTCGGCCACGACCTACCTAATCACCTAAGCCTCCAGTCCAGGTTTATCGCCTATCCAGGTTCCATCCGCAGGGAGTCCGGCCGAGGTTTCCCATACGGCCCCGAACGATGTGAACAAGGTTCCCGAGATACCTAACGGGTATTCGGTACACCCGGCCACGTACCTACCGCATCACAGCCCACCCCTACGGTCAGTGCTGTCCACGGCCTCCAGTAGGCTACAAACACCAGAAACTACTTGCAACTCCTGGACGGAGAACTAGGGTGAATAAGAAGCCGAGAGGGTCCATTGGTTTCGGGCCCAATGCGTGGTAGTAGCTGATTCTTAAATCACACATACAGATCTCAGTGCTTAAGGTCGGCTTCAATGAAACAACCCACCATGTACTCCTACATGGCCTCTCATCGATACCTTTACCAAATCGTGTTCCCTACACCACTCTCATTACCGACATAATCATTTCACTCTAGCCCATCACCCAGATGAACCAGACCTGACACGACTCTAAGCATAGCAGGCATAGCAAGGTAGGAACAACACATACATATGGCTCAATCAACTCCTACACATGCTAGTGGGTTTCATCTAGTTACTGTGGCAATGACAGGTCATGCAGAGGAAGTGGGTTCAACTACCGTAGCACACAGCAGTTTGAAACGCGTTGTCTTAATGCAGTAAAAGAGAGCAGGAGCGAGAACATGGGATGGTATCGATATGATCAAATGGTTGGTTGCTTGCCTGATGGTTCGATGCACTGATACGGTTCTTCGTTAGGGTAATCGCGGTACTCCTCGGAGGCAGGTCCTGCCGCAAAGAACACCGATACACAACCATCACCAAACAATGTGCAACAATATGATGCATGCATGAAACATGGCAATATGAGTGTGTTGGGCTAATGCAACTAAGACCAGAAGGGTTTGCACCAATTTGAATCAAAGATTCAAATTTCAAACTCAAACATGGCCTTTTAAAGTGCTTTTCCTTGTTCTGCATTAAACATCAAGTTAACTTGTTTAGTCATGCATGAAAATAGTACAGATGGATAGATTGGATTTTTCTGATCATTTTTCATATATAATTTGTCTGATTTGGAGTTACAGAATAAAAGTTATGAATTTTTGAAGTTTAAATTATATTCTGGAATTTCCTATATTAGAATAATTCCAGAAAATCAATTATTGCGTCAGCCTGACGTCAGTGTGACGTCAGCAGGTCAACGGAACACGTCCGGGTCAATCCTGACAGTGGGTCCCGCATGTCAGGGTGATTAAATTAATTAAAGTTTAATTAAAACTAAACCTGTTTAATTAACAGGGCTGGGCCCCACCTGTCATTGACTCAGGGGAGTCAACCAGGGCCCACCCGTGGTCAAACCCGGGTCGGCTGCACCGGCGTTTAGCCGCCGGCGAGCCCGACGCGGCGGCGGAAGTGATTTTTGCCGTTCCGGCAACCAAACGAGCCGCGGAGGGCACCGGAGCGGAGCTGAGGTCGAGCCGCAGCTCTTGGTGGAGTCCGTTGGGGTCGGGGTGGCCGGAGTTGGCGCCGGCGACGACTTTGGCGGCCACCGGAGTTCGGCCAAAGTCGAACTTGTCGCGAGGGGGATCGGTGAGGTGCGGGGAGTGCACGGTTGGGCCCAACGCAGCGTGGTGAGTGCGTTGGACACCGCGGGTTGGCCGAAGGATGGCCGGGAGCACGTCGGCGACGAGATACGCGGCGGTGCGTGCGTGTGATCTTCATGGGGTGGCTACACGGCTCGGGAATGAGAGAGAGAGGGTCGGAGGGGTAGCTAGGCTCACAGCGCTCCCGTAGAGGCCACCGGCGGGGTCGGGGACGAGCTGAGGCGGCGACGGCGTTGAAGGGGATCTCCGGCGACGGCGAGCTCGGGCGAGGTCGGTGCGGTGGTCTCGGGCCGCTCGAGCACACGGGGCTCGGCTAGCTCGATGAAGTGGACGGCGGCGAAGCTCCTGGACACGGCGGCACGGCGTGGGGTTGACGGAGGGCGTGGCTACGGCGAGGGGGTGGCGGCGATGGCGTCGGCCATGGCGTGGGGGAGCGAGGGAGAGGAGCTGGAGAGGAGAGGGGGTGTCTGGGGGGTTCGGGGGAGAGAGGGAGGCCGATTCACGGCGTTAGCCGGGCGAGGGAGGCGGCGAGGCGGCGAGCAGGTGCGTGGCACCCATGCGGTGCTCGCCGTCGAGCACCTGCCTGCCTGCCTGGCCGGCAAGCAGCTCGCTGGCGCGGTGCTGGGCTGGGCCGGCAGGTGGGCCGGGTGCTGGGCGACAGGTAAACTTTTCCCATTTTCTTTCTGTTTCTGTTTTTTAATACTTGTGCAACTTTGTTGAATTAAATAAAATACTTAAGCAACCCCAAAAATCACCAAACTACTCCTGGTTCATAGTTGGATTATTTCCAACATGAAACATTTCAGTTTGGAGTTATTTGAGCATTTAAATATTTTATATAATTTTAAATGCCCAAATTCAAATACTTATGATTTAATTCAAAAACCCTAGGATGGCCTAGGAAAATGTGCACCACTTTTGGCAGAGGTTCTGAACCAAGACAAAAATGATGGGCATTTTAGAAGGGCATTTCAGGTTCATTGAAAAAGTTTTTAGTAAACCCTAATTGGTTTCAGAGGGGACTGGGGGTTCTGTCATCCCCATTTCAGGTTTCTGATGAAAGAGTAAACATGATGCAACACTCTAATGCATGGCTAACTAGGATGTGACAACTCACCCCCACTCAAAAGAATCTCGTCCCGAGATTTGGGTTCCTCCCTTTCCCAAGTTGCTTCATCCTCACAATGGTGCGACCATTGAACTTTAAGAAACTTGATATTATGACGTCGAGTGGTACGCTCGGCCTGATCGAGGATACGAATGGGGTACTCTCGATATGTAAGATTATCTTGGAGATCAAGCGTTTCGTGGTCCACTCCACGGATAGGATCCGAGAAGCAACGCCTGAGTTGAGAAACGTGGAAGACATCGTGGACTCTGGAGAGGTGCGGAGGTAGTTCCAACTGGTAGGCAACTTCTCCTCGTTTGGCGAGAATGCTAAAAGGTCCAATGTAACGAGGAGCCAATTTGCCTTTAATACCGAAACGATGGGTTCCCTTCAGAGGGGTGACCCGAAGATAAGCCTTCTCGTCAACCTCGAAAGTCATAGCCTTATGTTTTCGGTCATATTGACTCTTTTGACGAGATTGGGCTGTTTTCAACTTTTCACGAACGATGCGAACTTGTTCTTCTGCTTCCTGAATCATATCCAGGCCAAAGAATTGTCTTTCCCCGGTCTCTGACCAGTTAAGGGGTGTTCGACACCGTCGTCCATAGAGAACTTCAAAAGGGGCTTTACCCAAGCTAGATTGATAGCTGTTGTTGTAAGCGAATTCGGCAAATGGAAGGCACTTTTCCCAATCCATTCCGAATGAGATAACAGAGGCTCGAAGCATGTCTTCTAGAATCTGGTTGACGCGTTCCACTTGACCACTCGACTGAGGGTGGAAAGCGGTGCTAAAGGAGAGACGGGTTCCCATAGCATTTTGGAAGCTTTCCCAAAATCGAGAGGTGAAAATACTTCCTCGATCCAAGTTAATTTCCAAAGGAACACCATGGAGAGACACTATCCGGGAGATGTATAAGTCTGCCAATTGACTAGCGGTTATACTCTCACGAACAGGTAGGAAATGGGCTACTTTGGAAAGACGATCGACAATGACGAAGATAGCATTATTCCCTCTCTTGGTCCTGGGAAAACCGGTAATGAAATCCATACCAATTTTATCCCATTTCCATTCAGGAATAGCTAAAGGTTAAAGGGTGCCAGCAGGCCGTTGATGCTCTGCTTTTACACGACGACAGACGTCGCAATTAGCAATATACTGAGCAATTTCTCTCTTCATCTTAGTCCACCAGAACCTCTGGCGTAGGTCCTGATACATCTTAGTACTACCGGGATGAATGGTGAGAGGAGATTCATGAGCCTCCTTAAGGATCAATCTCCTCAGGTTTCGCACCTTGGGAACCACTAATCGATTCCCGAAGTATACGACCCCTTGATCAGTAATGGAGAAACAATTCGCAATTCCTTTCTTGATGTTTCTCTTGATGCGGGAAATTCCCGGATCTACCTTCTGTGCTTTGATGATCTGATCCGTAAGGGTAGGTTTTGCCACCAAGGTGGAAAGAAAACCTTGAGGAACAATGTGAAGGTTAAGCTTCCGAAATTCCTCATGGAGAAGCGGTTGACTTTGTTGTAACATCAGGTTGTTACAATAAGATTTACGACTCAGCGCATCAGCCATGACGTTGGCTTTCCCTGGGGTGTAAGTTATTCCTAAGTCGAAATCTGTGATCAACTCAACCCAACATCTTTGCCTGAGATTCAAATCCGGTTGGGTGAAAATGTACTTCAGACTTTGGTGATCAGTGAATATTTCACAACGGTTACCGAGGAGGTAATGTCGCCAGGTCTTAAGTGCATAGACTATGGCTGCAAGCTCTAGATCATGAGTAGGATAATTCTCCTCATGTGGGTGCAATTGCCATGAAGCGTAGGCAATTACGTGTCGATCTTGCATGAGAATGCAACCTAGTCCTTGTCGCGAGGCGTCGCAGTAGATAACAAAGTCCTTGGAGAAGTCTGGCGGTACCAGTACGGGAGCAGAAGTCAGGCGTCTTTTCAGTTCCTGAAAGCTGTGCTCACATTGTGGAGTCCATTCGAACTTCTTATCTTTCTTTAGGAGTTCGGTTAGAGATTTGGCAACTTTGGAGAAGTTCTCGACAAAGCGACGACAATAGCTCGCTAAGCACAGAAAACTCCAAACTTGCTTGACCGATTCAGGTGGAGTCCAATTAAGGACGGCTTGAACTCGCTCAGGGTTAACAGCAATACCTTTACCAGATATTACATGACCCAGATAGGTCACTTCTGACAACCAAAATTCACATTTAGAGAATTTGGCATAAAGACGATGCTCTCGAAGTTTCTTCAACACTAGCCTTAGATGTTCGGCATGTTCTTCCTCATTCTTGGAGTAGATGAGTATATCATCGAGATAAACTACGACGAATTTATCCAAATACTCCATGAAGATTGAGTTCATTAACCGAGAAAAGGTGGCTGGAGCGTTGGTTAAACCGAAGGACATGACGGTGTACTCGTATTGGCCATAACGAGTAACAAAGGCCGTTTTAGGAATGTCCCCGTTTCTGATTTTGATTTGATGGTAGCCCAACCTCAAATCCATCTTGGAGAAGACTGAGGATCCAGCGAGCTGATCGTACAGGTCGTTGATCCTAGGGAGCGGATATTTGTTCTTGATTGTGACCAAATTGACAGGTCGATAATCTACAACCATCCGGTCCGTACCATCCTTCTTCTTGACGAAGAGGACGGGGCAAGCCCATGGAGATGAACTAGGTCGGATGAAACCCTTTTTCAAGGACTCATCGAGTTGTTTCTTAAGTTCGGCTAGTTCTAGTGGTGCCATCTTATAGGGTCTTCTAGCAATCGGAACGGTTCCTGGAATGAGGTCTATTACGAACTCAACATCCCTGTCAGGTGGAACACCTGGCAATTCCTCTGGGAAGACATCCGGGAAGTCACGGACTACCGGAACGTCCTCAAGGTCTGGCAAAGGGCTGGCGTTAAGAGAATATAATTGTCGCTTGGCTAATCGGGTCAAGACATTGACTATCTTCCCCGAAGGATGAGTGAGTTGAACAGTCCTAGAGAAGCAATCAATTTTGGCATGATGAGCTGACATCCAGTCCATACCCAAAATGATATTAATATCTGAAAATTTGAGAGCTATCAAAGATGCAAGGAAAACAAGTCTGTCGACTTGGATTTCATTTCCATAACTTACCCTGGAGGTCTGCCATCTAGAACCGGGAGTAGAAATTTCCATAGTGGATGGCATGTCACAGAATGCGGTGTTATGCAAATGAGCATAGTTCTCGGATATAAATGAATGAGAGGCTCCTGTATCGAAAAGAACAGATGCCGGGTGGCAATTAACAAGGAGCGTACCGAGAACGACGTTGGGATCCTCTTGAGCTTCTTCGGCAGAGATACAGTTGACATGGCCACGTGTAGCGGTGGCCGGCTTGGCGTGGAACACTTTCCCTGTCGGCTTGCCATGGCCAACAGCTTTAGCAGATTGGTTGGGGTTGGTCTGGGGACACTCACGCATATAGTGGCCAGATTCCCCACACTTGAAACAAGTCACGGAACTGGTACATGGAGGAGCATTGTTGGTTGGACCCCCATAGGGCTTGGCTGGTGCAGACTGTTGAACAGGGCGAGGCGCCTGGAAAGATGGCCTCGGTGTGAACCTGGGTGGCAGGGCGGTGTTGGGCACCCACACGCGGCGCTTCTGAGGACCAGCACCGGATGAGGAACCCATGTCACGGCCATGCTTGCGTGTTGCGTCATAATCAGTCTGACCAGTCTCAGCACTGATGGCCTTGTTAACAAGCTTCTGAAAAGATGTGCACTCATGCAGACGGAGGTCGCGGCGAAGCTCAGGACTAAGTCCCTTACGGAACCTTGCTTGCTTCTTGACATCAGTAGAAACTTCCTCAGTTGCATATCGTGCGAGGTTACCAAACTCCCTGCTGTAAGCATCCACAGAGAGTCGGCCTTGGGTGAAATTGCAAAATTCCTCACGTTTACGGTCCATGAGACCCTCCGGAATGTGATGTTCACGGAAAGCCTCACTGAATTCAGCCCAAGTAGTGACATGGCCCGCTGGGCGCATAGCTCCATAATTCTCCCACCATAGACTGGCGGGGCCTTCAAGATGATATGCAGCAAAGGTGACCTTGTCAGCCTCAGCTACTAGCGCGGGACGCAGCTTGTGAGAGATACTGCGAAGCCAGTCATCAGCGTCGAGAGGCTCGACGGAGTGGTGGAACGTGGGTGGATGTAATTTGATAAAATCACTGAGTGACACCACGTTAGTCCTCTAATGGTGTGCTGTGTTCTGTTCAATACGCTCCAACAAACGGTTGGTCTCCCGCTTGTTTCTCTCAGCTTCCATCATAACCTCGGCTAGGGAAGGAGGATGAGGCAGATTTGCATCCCTGACTTCACTGCCTTTGGCTTGCTCTTGAGGAGCAGGGTTAGTGCGCGTGTTGACCATCCTAGGTAAACAAGACAATGATTTAGTCAGAATGATAAAATTCCGACATAGGATACAAAATGTAAGGAATAACTCGAAATGCAAGATGATCATCCGTATGACATGGTAGATACAGAAACTGCTTCTTTATTCCATCGCCATACACACCATACAGGGTTTAGTACAAGACCAAACAAAGTACTATTACGGTGAAAAGAGGATTACATCTCATCGGAGGCATCCCCAGCTCCTATACATTATTTTTCTACACCTCCGGAAGGAGTACAAACTAGGTCATATCCCACGAGTCACGCGGGACGATAGACGACACAGATAGTGCGAACTAGTGATACTACCACTAACTCAGACCGATCTGTAGTAGTCCTCGTAGAAGTCACCTCCATAGCCTGGAAGCTCAACATGATCATCCGGAAAGAGACGATCTCGCGGAGCTTGTGGACCATAGGGACTAGGATGAGGTCTTGGACCAACAGACGGTGGCCTGCGGGGACCGCGAGGTGGGGTGATGCCTCCTACATCACGCCAACCCATCACGTCTGGCAGAGCAGATCTCACAGGATAGAGATCGCGCATATCCGAATATCCAGCTTGCACCGCCGGTGCAAACCGAGTCAATGTGGCCCAGTGGTCAGCACGGGTATTGAAGAGCTCTAACCTCAAGGCCCGATTTTCACGGTCCTTATCCTCGAGCATCTCAGCAGTGGTGCGAGTCCGTGAATCCTCCTGAGTGGGGTCAGCATAAATAGCCTGAAGATACCCTTGTGCTCCCGGAAGTGATCCTGGCATATACCGGAAATCAGAATCCCGAAATAGACCAGATCTGACTCGCATGATGGTCATCATAGAGTAGGCGGCGTCCTGCACAGCCATCTCAATAGTAACCCCGAGTCCATAGGAGCAGTGAAGGGGCTCGGTGGACCCAGGATAAGATGGAAATATCCTGACAGTGCAGAGATACTGGCTTTGATTAAAGTCTCGGAATTGCTCTTCGACCGTGTACTCAGGATACCAACGGTATCCAGCCTCAGTCATTACCCTGACCAACATGGCAGTATGGCCGGGTACATCTAGGCATCGAGTCAGGCGAACCACTTGATTGAGGTCGCGAGTGGCCATCTGAAAGCACAATCATAATGCAAAGGCATTAGAATTTCTAGCAAAATTTCGGCAGCATAACAGCTGTAAATGCTCAAAAAGGATTTTGAGACATTTGACAAAGGATTTCATACACACTCAACATCATCATATCAAAGTTCTGAATCCATTCTAGCAGCATAATGTGGTAGTAGAACTGAACTAGGCTTGTATCCATCAAACTTATAAGGTACTACTGATTAGTAACACGTGATCCTGATAGAGAGAATAGGTCCTAATTCCTTAACCCCCGGTGGAAGAATGGACTGACTCAGATCAGAATGCCACAAGATAGAGGAGTAAAAAGAGCCTTACGTTCCAACCCACAAACAATTCCCCTACATATAACTAAAGAGTTTCTAGACTCAACATCGACCAGTTTGGCTTGGAGAACCTACAGGCAGTCCGGCTCTGATGCCAACGCTGTCAGGACCCCGACTCGATGTCACATCGATCTAGCCGGTAACACCTCATATCACTTTGCGGCCTCACGCACGGTATCCCCACGGGTGTCGCCTTACCTTTGCCCGGGACCGTTTGCGCCTTTTGGCTCACGTATATGATAGTGTCGCTAGCATCCATATGATAAGGAGCCCGGGCTGACATGACTAGTCGTAAACCCAAAGTGGCACAGACTTACAGGGACAGGCATCCATGACCCAGCTTCGAACGTGTCGGTCATCAGCAAGTGGGTCCGGGCTGTAGCACTGGGCTAGCAGGACTCCGGTAAACCGGGCTATAGCGGGCTAACAGGACTCCGGTACTCAATGCGTGACATTTCCCTGAAGGGACAGACACCGGAACGAAGAAGGACACATGCCGGCCAGCCTAAGTGTTCCAGAGCAGTAGAAAGCTACCATGGCTCAGCGGTAACACTAGGAGACATTTCCCGGTAAGAGAGGCTACTAAAGATAAACAACTAGATAGTCAGATCCCACACATACAAAGCATTTCAATCATACACACAATATGCTCGATATGTGCAAATACAACAAGGCATCACAACATGACTCTACGACACAAGTACTTTATTTAAGGCTCAGAGAGCCATACATAACATACACAAAGGTACGGGTCTCACGACCCAGCATTCAAGTCATACAGTCATACAAACCAGCAGCGGAAGTAACTTGTCTGAGTACAGACAACTAGAAAGATAAAAGAGGCTTGGAAAGCCAAGCTATACTACGTGGTCCTTCACAAGCTCAGGATCACCACCTGGGCCTTTAGCCTACTCATTGATGTCAACGTCTACGTAGAACCCATCAGAAGGGGTTGCAGCGTCTTCTGTAAAAATGTAAATTATAGCAACATGAGTACAAAGGTACTCAGCAAGACTTACATCAGAACCTACATACATGCATATTATCAAGAAGGGTTGGTGGAGTTATTGCAGCAAGCCAGCTTTGACTCTTGGCTAGGCTAACCTACGAGACTCCAACTTGAAATGGTTTTGCGCACACGAGTCCAGTACTCACCACTTCAATACACTACCGAGGATCCACCTCCGTCTCCCTACGGAAGAGCCATCCTTGGCACTCACACTTATCTTGAGGCTTTTAGTAGTTTCCATTTACTTGTCTATGAACTGTATAGGCAACCAAGTAGTCCTTTACCGCGGACGCGGCTATTCGAATAGATCATGATAACCCTGCAGGGGTGTACTTCTTCATACACGCTCTCACCTCTTACCGTCGTTTACACGACATGTACTCGGCAACCTTCAAGCGGAAGCCCAACGTGGGTGTCGGCCACGACCTACCTAATCACCTAAGCCTCCAGTCCAGGTTTATCGCCTATCCAGGTTCCATCCGCAGGGAGTCCGGCCGAGGTTTCCCATACAGCCCCGAACGATGTGAACAGGGTTCCCGAGATACCTAACGGGTATTCGGTACACCCGGCCACGTACCTACCGCATCACAGCCCACCCCTATGGTCAGCGCTGTCCACGGCCTCCAGTAGGCTACAAACACCAAAAACTACTTGCAACTCCTGGACGGAGAACTAGGGTGAATAAGAAGCCGAGAGGGTCCATTGGTTTCGGGCCCAATGCATGGTAGTAGCTGATTCTTAAATCACACATACAGATCTCAGTGCTTAAGGTCGGCTTCAATGAAACAACCCACCATGTACTCCTACATGGCCTCTCATCGATACCTTTACCAAATCGTGTTCACCACACCACTCTCATTACCGACATAATCATTTCACTCTAGCCCATCACCCAGATGAACCAGACCTGACACGACTCTAAGCATAGCAGGCATAGCAAGGTAGGAACAACACATACATATGGCTCAATCAACTCCTACACATGCTAGTGGGTTTCATCTAGTTACTGTGGCAATGACAGGTCATGCAGAGGAAGTGGGTTCAACTACCGTAGCACACAGCAGTTTGAAACGCGTTGTCTTAATGCAGTAAAAGAGAGCAGGAGCGAGAACATGGGATGGTATCGATATGATCAAATGGTTGGTCGCTTGCCTGATGGTTCGATGCACTGATACGGTTCTTCGTTAGGGTAATCGCGGTACTCCTCGGAGGCAGGTCCTGCCGCAAAGAACACCGATACACAACCATCACCAAACAATGTGCAACAATATGATGCATGCATGAAACATGGCAATATGAGTGTGTTGGGCTAATGCAACTAAGACCAGAAGGGTTTGCACCAATTTGAATCAAAGATTCAAATTTCAAACTCAAACATGGCCTTTTAAAGTGCTTTTCCTTGTTCTGCATTAAACATCAAGTTAACTTGTTTAGTCATGCATGAAAATAGTACAGATGGATAGATTGGATTTTTCTGATCATTTTTCATATATAATTTGTCTGATTTGGAGTTACAGAATAAAAGTTATGAATTTTTGAAGTTTAAATTATATTCTGGAATTTCCTATACTAGAATAATTCCAGAAAATCAATTATTGTGTCAGCCTGACGTCAGTGTGACGTCAGCAGGTCAACGGAACACGTCCGGGTCAATCCTGATAGTGGGTCTCGCATGTCAGGGTGATTAAATTAATTAAAGTTTAATTAAAACTAAACCTGTTTAATTAACAGGGCTGGGCCCCACCTGTCATTGACTCAGGGGAGTCAACCAGGGCCCACCCGTGGTCAAACCCGGGTCGGCTGCACCGGCGTTTAGCCGCCGGCGAGCCCGACGCGGCGGCGGAAGTGATTTTTGCCATTCCGGCAACCAAACGAGCCGCAGAGGGCACCGGAGCGGAGCTGAGGTCGAGCCGCAGCTCTTGGTGGAGTCCGTTGGGGTCGGGGTGGCCGGAGTTGGCGTCGGCGACGACTTTGGCGGCCACCGGAGTTCGGCCAAAGTCGAACTTGTCGCTAGGGGGATCGGTGAGGTGCGGGGAGTGCACGGTTGGGCCCAACGCAGCGTGGTGAGTGCGTTGGACACCGCGGGTTGGCCGAAGGATGGCCGGGAGCACGTCGGCGACGAGATCCGCGGCGGTGCGTGCGTGTGATCTTCGTGGGGTGGCTACACGGCTCGGGAATGAGAGAGAGAGGGTCGGAGGGGTAGCTAGGCTCACAGCGCTCCCGTAGAGGCCACCGGCGGGGTCGGGGACGAGCTGAGGCGGCGACGGCGTTGAAGGGGATCTCCAGCGACGGCGAGCTTGGGCGAGGTCGGTGCGGTGGTCTCGGGCCGCTCGAGCACACGGGGCTTGGCTAGCTCGATGAAGTGGATGGCGGCGAAGCTCCTGGACACGGCGGCACGGCGTGGGGTTGACGGAGGGCGTGGCTACGGCGAGGGGGTGCCGGCGATGGCGTCGGCCATGGCGTGGGGGAGCGAGGGAGAGGAGCTGGAGAGGAGAGGGGGTGTCTGGGGGGTTCGGGGGAGAGAGGGAGGCCGATTCACGGCGTTAGCCGGGCGAGGGAGGCGGCGAGGCGGCGAGCAGGTGCGTGGCACCCATGCGGTGCTCGCCGTCGAGCACCTGCCTGCCTGCCTGGCCGGCAAGCAGCTCGCTGGCGCGGTGCTGGGCTGGGCCGGCAGGTGGGCCGGGTGCTGGGCGACAGGTAAACTTTTCCCATTTTCTTTCTGTTTCTGTTTTTTAATACTTCTGCAACTTTGTTGAATTAAATAAAATACTTAAGCAACCCCAAAAATCACCAAACTACTCCTGGTCCATAGTTGGATTATTTCCAACATGAAACATTTCAGTTTGGAGTTATTTGAGCATTTAAATATTTTATATAATTTTAAATGCCCAAATTCAAATACTTATGATTTAATTCAAAAACCCTAGGATGGCCTAGGAAAATGTGCACCACTTTTGGCAGAGGTTCTGAACCAAGACAAAAATGATGGGCATTTTAGAAGGGCATTTCAGGTTCATTGAAAGAGTTTTTAGTAAACCCTAATTGGTTTCAGAGGGGACTGGGGGTTCTGTCATCCCCATTTCAGGTTTCTGATGAAAGAGTAAACATGATGCAACACTCTAATGCATGGCTAACTAGGATGTGACATCGGGGCCGTATGGGAAACCTCGGCCGGACTCCCTGCGGATGGAACCTGGATAGGCGATAAACCTGGACTGGAGGCTTAGGTGATTAGGTAGGTCGTGGCCGACACCCACGTTGGGCTTTCGCTTGAAGGTTGCCGAGTACATGTCGTGTAAACGACGGTAAGAGGTGAGAGCGTGTATGAAGAAGTACACCCCTGCAGGGTTATCATGATCTATTCGAATAGCCGCGTCCGTGGTAAAGGACTACTTGGTTGCCTATACAGTTCATAGACAAGTAAATGGAAACTACTAAAAGCCTCAAGATAAGTGTGAGTGCCGAGGATGGCTCTTCCGTAGGAAGACGGAGGTGGATCCTGGGTAGTGTATTGAAGTGGTGAGTAGTGGACTCGTGTACGCAAAACCGTTTCAAATTGGAGTCTCGTAGGTTAGCCTAGCCAAGAGTCAAAGCTGGCTTGCTGCAACAACTCCACCAACCCTTCTTGATAATATGCATGTATGTAGGATCTGATGTAAGTCTTGCTGAGTACCTTTGTACTCATGTTGCTATAATTTACATTTTTACAGAAGACGCTGCAACCCCTTCTGATGGGTTCTACGTAGACGTTGACATCAATGAGTAGGCTAAAGGCCCAGGTGGTGATCCTGAGCTTGTGAAGGACCACGTAGTATAGCTTGGCTTTCCAAGCCTCTTTTATCTTTCTAGTTGTCTGTACTCAGACAAGTTACTTCCGCTGCTGGTTTGTATGACTGTATGACTTGAATGCTGGGTCGTGAGACCCGTACCTTTGTGTATGTTATGTATGGCTCTCTGAGCCTTAAATAAAGTACTTGTGTCGTAGAGTCATGTTGTGATGCCTTGTTGTATTTGCACATATCGAGCATATTGTGTGTATGATTGAAATGCTTTGTATGTGTGGGATCTGACTATCTAGTTGTTTATCTTTAGTAGCCTCTCTTACCGGGAAATGTCTCCTAGTGTTACCGCTGAGCCATGGTAGCTTTCTACTGCTCTGGAACACTTAGGCTGGCCGGCATGTGTCCTTCTTCGTTCCGGTGTCTGTCCCTTCAGGGAAATGTCACGCATTGAGTACCGGAGTCCTGTTAGCCCGCTATAGCCCGGTTTACCGGAGTCCTGCTAGCCCAGTGCTACAGCCCGGACCCACTTGCTGATGACCGACACGTTCGAAGCTGGGTCATGGATGCCTGTCCCTGTAAGTCTGTGCCACTTTGGGTTTACGACTAGTCATGTCAGCCCGGGCTCCTTATCATATGGATGCTAGCGACACTATCATATACGTGAGCCAAAAGGCGCAAACGGTCCCGGGCAAAGGTAAGGCGACACCCGTGGGGATACCGTGCGTGAGGCCGCAAAGTGATATGAGGTGTTACCGGCTAGATCGATGTGACATCGAGTCGGGGTCCTGACAGCGTTGGCATCAGAGCCGGACTGCCTGTAGGTTCTCCAAGCCAAACTGGTCGATGTTGAGTCTAGAAATTCTTTAGTTATATGTAGGGGAATTGTTTGTGGGTTGGAACGTAAGGCTCTTTTTACTCCTTTATCTTATGACATTCTGATCTGAGTCAGTCTATTCTTCCACCGGGGGTTAAGGAGTTAGGATCTATTCTCTCTATCAGGATCACGTGTTACTAATCAGTAGTACCTTATAGGTTTGATGGATACAAGCCTAGTTCAATTCTACTACCACATTATGTTGCTAGGATGGACTCAGAACTTGATATGATGATGTTGAGTGTGTATGTAATCCTTTGTCAAATGTCTCAAAATCCTTCTTGAGCATTTACAGCTGTTATGCTGCCGAAATTCTGCTAGAAATTCTAATGCCTTTGCATTATTATTGTGCTTTCAGATGGCCACTCGCGACCTCAATCAAGTGCTTCGCCTGACTCGATGCCTAGATGTACCCGGCCATACTGCCATGTTGGTCAGGGTAATGACTGAGGCTGGATACCGTTGGTATCCTAAGTACACGGTCGAAGAGCAATTTCGAGACTTTAATCAAAGCCAGTATCTCTGCACTGTCAGGATATTTCCATCTTATCCTGGATCCACCGAGCCCCTTCACTGCTCCTATGGACTCGGGGTTACTATTGAGATGGCTGTGCAGGACGCCGCCTACTCTATGATGACCATCATGCGAGTCAGGTCCGGTCTATTTCGGGACTCTGATTTCCGGTATATGCCAGGATCACTTCCGGGAGCACAAGGGTATCTTCAGGCTATCTATGCTGACCCCACTCAGGAGGATTCACGGACTCGCACCACTGCTGAGATGCTCGAGGATAAGGACCGTGAAAATCGGGCCTTGAGGTTAGAGCTCTTCAATACCCGTGCTGACCACTGGGCCACATTGACTCGGTTTGCACCGGCGGTGCAAGCTGGATATTCGGATATGCACGATCTCTATCCTGTGAGATCTGCTCTGCCAGACGTGATGGGTTGGCGTGATGTAGGAGGCATCACCCCACCTCGCGGTCCCCGCAGGCCACCGTCTGTTGGTCCAAGACCTCATCCTAGTCCCTATGGTCCACAAGCTCCGCGAGATCGTCTGTTTCCGGATGATCATGTTGAGCTTCCAGGCTATGGAGGTGATTTCTACGAGAACTACTACGGATCGGTCTGAGTTAGCGGTAGTATCACTAGTTCGCACTAGCTGTGTCGTCTATCGTTCCGCGTGACTCGTGGGATATGACCTAGTTTGTACCCTTTCCGGAGGTGTAGAAAAATAATGTATAGGAGCTTGGGATGCCTCCGATGAGATGTAATCCTCTTTTCACCGTAATAGTACTTTGTTTGGTCTTGTACTAAACCCTGTATGGTGTGTATGACGGTGGAATAAAGAAGCAGTTTCTGTATCTACCATGTCATACGGATGATCATCTTGCATTTCGAGTTATTCCTTACATTTTGTATCCTATGTCGGAATTTTATCATTCTGACTAAATCATTGTCTTGTTTACCTAGGATGGTCAACACGCGCACTAACCCTGCTCCTCAAGAGCAGGCCGAAGGCAGTGAAGTCAGGGATGCAAATCTGCCTCATCCTCCTTCCCTAGCCGAGGTTATGATGGAAGCTGAGAGAAACAAGCGGGAGACCAACCGTTTGTTGGAGCGTATTGAACAGAACACAACACACCATCAGAGGACTAACGTGGTGTCACTCAGTGATTTTATCAAATTACATCCACCCACGTTCCACCACTCCGTCGAGCCTCTCGACGCTGATGACTGGCTTCGCAGTATCTCTCACAAGCTGCGTTCCGCGCTAGTAGCTGAGGCTGACAAGGTCACCTTTGCTGCATATCATCTTGAAGGCCCCGCCAGTCTATGGTGGGAGAATTATGGAGCTATGCGCCCAGCGGGCCATGTCACTACTTGGGCTGAATTCAGTGAGGCTTTCCGTGAACATCACATTCCGGAGGGTCTCATGGACCGTAAACGTGAGGAATTTTGCAATTTCACCCAAGGCCGACTCTCTGTGGATGCTTACAGCAGGGAGTTTGGTAACCTCGCACGATATGCAACTGAGGAAGTTTCTACTGATGCCAAGAAGCAAGCAAGGTTCCGTAAGGGACTTAGTCCTGAGCTTCGCCGCGACCTCCGTCTGCATGAGTGCACATCTTTTCAGAAGCTTGTTAACAAGGCCATCAGTGCTGCAACTGGTCAGACTGATTATGACGCAACACGCAAGCATGGCCGTGACATGGGTTCCTCATCCGGTGATGGTCCTCAGAAGCGCCGCGTGTGGGTGCCCAACACCGCCCTGCCACCCAGGTTCACACCGAGGCCATCTTTCCAGGCGCCTCGCCCTGTTCAACAGTCTGCTCCAGCCAAGCCCTATGGGGGTCCAACCAACAATGCTCCTCCATGTACCAGTTCCGTGACTTGTTTCAAGTGTGGGGAATCTGGCCACTATATGCGTGAGTGTCCCCAGACCAACCCCAACCAATCTGCTAAAGCTGTTGGCCGTGGCAAGCCGACAGGGAAAGTGTTCCACGCCAAGCCGGCCACCGCTACACGTGGCCATGTCAACTGTATCTCTGCCGAAGAAGCTCAAGAGGATCCCAACGTCATTCTCGGTACGCTCCTTGTTAATTGCCACCCGGCATCTGTTCTTTTCGATACAGGAGCCTCTCATTCATTTATATACGAGAACTATGCTCGTTTGCATAACACCGCATTCTGTGACATGCCATCCACTATGGAAATTTCTACTCCCGGTTCTAGATGGCAGACCTCCAGTGTAAGTTATGGAAATGAAATCCAAGTCGACAGACTTGTTTTCCTTGCATCTTTGATAGCTCTCAAATTTTCAGATATTAATATCATTTTGGGTATGGACTGGATGTCAGCTCATCATGCCAAAATTGATTGCTTCTCTAGGACTGTTCAACTCACTCATCCTTCGGGGAAGATAGTCAATGTCTTGACCCGATTAGCCAAGCGACAATTATATTCTCTTAACGCCAGCCCTTTGCTAGACCTTGAGGACGTCCCGGTAGTCCGTGACTTCCCGGATGTCTTCCCAGAGGAATTGCCAGGTGTTCCACCTGACAGGGATGTTGAGTTCGTAATAGACCTTATTCCAGGAACCGTCCCGATTGCTAGAAGACCCTATAAGATGGCACCACTAGAACTAGCCGAGCTTAAGAAACAACTCGACGAGTCCTTGAAAAAGGGTTTCATCCGACCTAGTTCATCTCCGTGGGCTTGCCCCGTCCTCTTCGTCAAGAAGAAGGATGGTACGGACCGGATGGTTGTAGATTATCGACCTGTCAATTTGGTCACAATCAAGAACAAATATCCGCTCCCTAGGATCAACGACCTGTATGATCAGCTCGCTGGATCCTCAGTCTTCTCCAAGATGGATTTGAGGTTGGGCTACCATCAAATCAAAATCAGAAACGGGGACATTCCTAAAACGGCCTTTGTTACTCGTTATGGCCAATACGAGTACACCGTCATGTCCTTCGGTTTAACCAACGCTCCAGCCACCTTTTCTCGGTTAATGAACTCAATCTTCATGGAGTATTTGGATAAATTCGTCGTAGTTTATCTCGATGATATACTCATCTACTCCAAGAACGAGGAAGAACATGCCGAACATCTAAGGCTAGTGTTGAAGAAACTTCGAGAGCATCGTCTTTATGCCAAATTCTCTAAATGTGAATTTTGGTTGTCAGAAGTGACCTATCTGGGTCATGTAATATCTGGTAAAGGTATTGCTGTCAACCCTGAGCGAGTTCAAGCCGTCCTTAATTGGACTCCACCTGAATCGGTCAAGCAAGTTCGGAGTTTTCTGGGCTTAGCGAGCTATTGTCGTCGCTTTGTCGAAAACTTCTCCAAAGTTGCCAAACCTCTAACCGAACTCCTCAAGAAAGATAAGAAGTTCGAATGGACTCCACAATGTGAGCACAGCTTTCAGGAACTGAAAAGACGCCTGACTTCTGCTCCCGTACTGGTACCGCCAGACTTCTCCAAGGACTTTGTTATCTACTGCGACGCCTCGCGACAAGGACTAGGTTGCATTCTCATGCAAGATAGACATGTAATTGCCTACGCTTCACGGCAATTGCACCCACATGAGGAGAATTATCCTACCCATGATCTAGAGCTTGCAGCCGTAGTCTATGCACTTAAGACCTGGCGACATTACCTCCTCGGTAACCGTTGCGAAATATTCACTGATCACCAAAGTCTGAAGTACATTTTCACCCAACCGGATTTGAATCTCAGGCAAAGACATTGGGTTGAGTTGATGACAGATTTCGACTTAGGAATAACTTACACCCCAGGGAAAGCCAACGTCATGGCTGATGCGCTAAGTCGTAAATCTTATTGTAACAACCTAATGCTACAACAAAGTCAACCGCTTCTCCATGAGGAATTTCGGAAGCTTAACCTTCACATTATTCCTCAAGGTTTTCTTTCCACCTTGGTGGCAAAACCTACCCTTACGGATCAGATCATCAAAGCACAGAAGGTAGATCCGGGAATTTCCCGCATCAAGAGAAACATCAAGAAAGGAATTGCGAATTGTTTCTCCATTACTGATCAAGGGGTCGTATACTTCGGGAATCGACTAGTGGTTCCCAAGGTGTGAAACCTGAGGCGATTGATCCTTAAGGAGGCTCATGAATCTCCTCTCACCATTCATCCCGGTAGTACTAAGATGTATCAGGACCTACGCCAGCGGTTCTGGTGGACTAGGATGAAGAGAGAAATTGCTCAGTATATTGCTAATTGCGACGTCTGTCGTCGTATAAAAGCAGAGCATCAACGGCCTGCTGGCACCCTTCAACCCTTAGCTATTCCTGAATGGAAATGGGATAAAATTGGTATGGATTTCATTACCGGTTTTCCCAGGACCAAGAGAGGGAATAATGCTATCTTCGTCGTTGTCGAACGTCTTTCCAAAGTAGCCCATTTCCTACCTGTTCGTGAGAGTATAACCGCTAGTCAATTGGCAGACTTATACATCTCCCGGATAGTGTCTCTCCATGGTGTTCCTTTGGAAATTAATTCGGATCGAGGAAGTCTTTTCACCTCTCGATTTTGGGAAAGTTTCCAAAATGCTATGGGAACCCGTCTCTCCTTTAGCACCGCTTTCCACCCTCAGTCGAGTGGTCAAGTGGAACGCGTCAACCAGATTCTAGAAGACATGCTTCGAGCCTCTGTTATCTCATTCGGAATGTATTGGGAGAAGTGCCTTCCATTTGCCGAATTCGCTTACAACAACAGCTATCAATCTAGCTTGGGTAAAGCCCCTTTTGAAGTTCTCTATGGACGACGGTGTCGAACACCCCTTAACTGGTCAGAGACCGGGGAAAGACAATTCTTTGGCCCGGATATGATTCAGGAAGCAGAAGAGCAAGTTCGCATCGTTCGTGAAAAGTTGAAAACAGCCCAATCCCGTCAGAAGAGTCAATATGACCGAAAACATAAGGCTATGACTTTCGAGATTGACGAGAAGGCTTACCTTCGGGTTACCCCTCTGAAGGGAACCCATCGTTTCGGTATCAAAG
>NC_041385.1:581486557-581511211 GCF_002162155.2 Triticum dicoccoides
CTCCCAGACACCCCCTCTCCTCTCCAGCTCCTCTCCCTCGCTCTCCCACGCCATGGCTGACGCCATCGCCGCCACCCCCTCGCCGTAGCCACGCCCTCCGTCAACCCCACGCTGTGCCGCCGTGTCCAGGAGCTCCGCCGCCGTCCACTTCATCGAGCTAGCCGAGCCCTGTGTGCTCGTGCGGCCCGAGACCACCGCACCGACCTCGCCCGAGCTCGCCGTCGCCGGAGATCCCCTTCAACGCCGTCGCCGCCTCAGCTCGTCCCCGACCCCGCCGGTGGCCTCTACGGGAGCGCTGTGAGCCTAGCTACCCCTCCGACCCTCCCTCTCTCATTCCCGAGCCGTGTAGCCACCACACGAAGATCACACGCACGCACCGCCGCGGATCTCGTCGCCGACGTGCTCCCGGCCATCCTCCGGCCAACCCGCGGTGTCCAACGCACTCCCCACGCTGTGTTAGGCCCAACCGTGCACGTCCCGCACCTCCCTGCACACCCTAGCGTCAAGTTCGTCTTCGGCCGAACCCCAGTGGCCGCCAAAGTCGTCGCCGGCGCCAACTCCGGCCACCCCGACCCCAACGGACTCCACCAAGAGCTGCGGCTCGACCTCAGCTCCTCTCCGGTGGCCTCCGCGGCTCGTTTGGTTGCCGGAACGGCAAAACTCACTTCCGCCGCCGCGTCGGGCTCGCCGGCGGCTAAACGCCGGTGCAGCCAACCCGGGTTTGACCACAGGTGGGCCCTGGTTGACTCCCTGAGTCAATGACAGGTGGGGCCCAGCCCTGTTAATTAAACAGGTTTAGTTTTAATTAAACTTTAATTAAAATAATCACCCTGACATACGGGACCCACTGTCAGGTTTGACCCGGACGTGTTCCGTTGACCTGCTGACGTCACACTGACGTCAGGCTGACGCAATAATTGATTTTCTGGAATTATTCTAATATAGGAAATTCCAGAATATAATTTAAACTTCAAAAATTCATAACTTTTATTCTGTAACTCCAAATCAGACAAATTATATATGAAAAATGATCAGAAAAATCCAATCTATCCATCTGTACTATTTTCATGCATGACTAAACAAGTTAACTTGATGTTTAATGCAGAACAAGGAAAAACACTTTAAAGGGCCATGTTTGAGGTTGAAATTTGAATATTTGATTCAAATTGGTTCAAACCCTTCTGGTCTTAGTTGCATTAGCCCAACACACTCATATTGCTATGTTTCATGCATGCATCATATTGTTGCACATTGTTTGGTGATGGTTGTATATCGGTGTTCTTTGCGGCAGGATCTGCCCCCGAGGAGTACCGTGATTACCCTAACGAAGAACCGTATCAGTGCATCGAACCATCAGGCAAGCAACCAACCATTTGATCATATCGATACAATCCCATGTTCTCGCTCCTGCTCTCTTTTACTGCATTAAGACAATGCGTTTCAAACTGCTGTGTGCTACGGTAGTTGAACCCACTTCCTCTGCATGACCTGTCATTGCCACAGTAACTAGATGAAACCCACTAGCATGTGTAGGAGTTGATTGAGCCATATGTATGTGTTGTTCCTACCTTGCTATGCCTGCTATGCTTAGAGTCGTGTCAGGTCTGGTTCATCTGGGTGATGGGCTAGAGTGAAATGATTATGTCGGTAATGAGAGTGGTGTGGTGAACACGATTTGGTAAAGGTATCGATGAGAGGCCATGTAGGAGTACATGGTGGGTTGTTTCATTGAAGCCGACCTTAAGCACTGAGATCTGTATGTGTGATTTAAGAATCAGCTACTACCATGCATTGGGCCCGAAACCAATGGACCCTCTCGGCTTCTTATTCACCCTAGTTCTCCGTCCAGGAGTTGCAAGTAGTTTCTGGTGTTTGTAGCCTACTGGAGGCCGTGGACAGCGCTGACCGTAGGGGTGGGCTGTGATGCGGTAGGTACGTGGCCGGGTGTACCGAATACCGTTAGGTATCTCGGGAACCTTGTTCACATCGTTCGGGGCCGTATGGGAAACCTCGGCCGGACTCCCTGCGGATGGAACCTGGATAGGCGATAAACCTGGACTGGAGGCTTAGGTGATTAGGTAGGTCGTGGCCGACACCCACGTTGGGCTTCCGCTTGAAGGTTGTCGAGTACATGTCGTGTAAACGACGGTAAGAGGTGAGAGCGTGTATGAAGAAGTACACCCCTGCAGGGTTATCATGATCTATTCGAATAGCCGCGTCCGCAGTAAAGGACTACTTGGTTGCCTATACAGTTCATAGACAAGTAAATGGAAACTACTAAAAGCCTCAAGATAAGTGTGAGTGCCGAGGATGGCGCTTCCGTAGGAAGACGGAGGTGGATCCTGGGTAGTGTATTGAAGTGGTGAGTAGTGGACTCGTGTACGCAAAACCGTTTCAAATTGGAGTCTCGTAGGTTAGCCTAGCCAAGAGTCAAAGCTGGCTTGCTGCAACAACTCCACCAACCCTTCTTGATAATATGCATGTATGTAGGATCTGATGTAAGTCTTGCTGAGTACCTTTGTACTCATGTTGCTATCATTTACATTTTTACAGAAGACGCTGCAACCCCTTCTGATGGGTTCTACGTAGACGTTGACATCAATGAGTAGGCTAAAGGCCCAGGTGGTGATCCTGAGCTTGTGAAGGACCACGTAGTATAGCTAGGCTTTCCAAGCCTCTTTTATTTTACTAGTTGTCTGTACTCAGACAAGTTACTTCCGCTGCTAGTTGGTATGACTGTATGACTTGAATGTTGGGTCGTGTGATCCGTACCTTTGTGTATGTAATGTATGGCTCTCTGAGCCTTAAATAAAGTACTTGTGTCGTAGAGTCATGTTGTGATGCCTTGTTGTATTTGCACATATCGAGCATATTGTGTGTATGATTGAAATGCTTGGTATGTGTGGGATCTGACTATCTAGTTGTTTATCTTTAGTAGCCTCTCTTACCGGGAAATGTCTCCTAGTGTTACCGCCGAGCCATGGTAGCTTGCTACTGCTCTGGAACACTTAGGCTGGCCGGCATGTGTCCTTCTTCGTTCCGGTGTCTGTCCCTTCGGGGAAATGTCACGCATTGAGTACCGGAGTCCTGTTAGCCCGCTACAGCCCGGTTTACCGGAGTCCTGCTAGCCCAGTGCTGCATCCCGGACCCACTTGCTGTTGACCGACACGTTCGAAGCTGGGTCATGAATGTCTGTCCCTGTAAGTCTGTGCCACTTTGGATTTACGACTAGTCATGTCAGCCCGGGCTCCTTATCATATGGATGCTAGCGACACTATCATATACGTGAGCCAAAAGGCGCAAACGGTCCCGGGCAAAGGTAAGGCGACACCCGTGGGGATACCGTGCGTGAGGCCGCAAAGTGATATGAGGTGTTACAGGCTAGATCGATGTGACATCAAGTCGGGGTCCTGACAGGAAAATTCTCAAGACTTGCTCAAATCACGAATTCCTTTGGTCAAGAGAAGGAGAGGGAGTGGATCTTCACTTGAGTGGAATCTCTCTCAAGAACTCCCACAAATCCCTCCGGGATCTAAGATTTGAGGTAGGAGAAAGGACAGGGAGCTTTTCTTCAAGTGTGGGTCAAGATAGTTGTGTTGCTCAACCCCTCCACGAAGTAGTGAAGGGGTATTTATAGTGTGGCCCCAAATGGCCATTGGGGCAGAATTCTGCTCAGGAAAGTGTTGGACATCTGGTGAATTACCGGACGTCCGGTGGCAAAACAGGCACCAGACATCTGATGGAACACCGGACGTCCGACGGCGGTAGCACGCCATCAGATGAATGTACCAGGATATTTGCGAAACAGGTTTGACGGACGTCCGACATTTTTCGGACGTCCGGAGACCGGACATCCGGTACTTACCGGATTTCCGTCTGTTTGATTCTGGATTGCCTCACCGGATTTCCGGACATTACCGAACGTCCGGCCAAAATAACAGCACGAACCCCAAAACTAAAACATGCATAACTTTCACATTCGGACTCCGATTTTGATGATCTTGGGCTCGTTTTGAAGCTATGGAAAAGATCCAAGTCCTCAAATAGAGAACCACCCAAAATAAACCAAAATGGAGGGTTTATATTATGCAAATGTTAGATCATATATTTTGGGAAACTATTTGGCTTTGTCTTTTCTTTGGTACATAGGATATGAGTGGAATTGTGTATAGAAGATGTTGACTTGAGCAAATCCATCACAAACCCCTTTGATCCCCTCTTAATAGTGCGGGATCCTTATAACTCAAGAATCATAAAAATAGCTACACTACATAGTTATCAAGAATCCATTCTTGAGTGTATATGTTTCTTTGGTGGTGATTACTCCACAACACTAACATCAAAGGAACTAATACCTTTGACACAAGCCGTTCACTTGAGATTGATGTTAACGTTTCTTCTTGGCTCAAGATGAAGGCAAGACATTGGTGAAGTCTTCAAGTCTCTCCCTCATACACAATGTGGGGAAGCTTTGCTTTGTATTCATCTTCACTTGTCCATCATGTGATCATCCACAAGCTTCAAGCATGTAATCCTTTGGGATGGTTATCTTGAACTTGCCCTTGTCAACCATGATCACCAACACTTGATGTCATCCTTTCATAGACACTTGAAATCTCTTTCTCGATGCGAGCCCATGAGAATCACCTAAACCTAAAAAACATAGACAACACATAGTATGGGTTAGTACACAGAGTGCAATTGATAATTTATTATCATACCACAAGATCCTATGTGGTGCATCATTTGCGCTCGTGTGTTGACCATTTAGAGTTCGTTCTTCGAGCTTCATCTTGGTCAACCTATATCTCTACTCCATGTTTAGATGTCTTGAAGGGTATATTGAATTCTTCACTTGAATAGCTTGCTTGAATACTTGATCAATCATGACTCAACACATGAGTCCATTATGATCATATGTTTGAGCCACTCCTAGAGTTCATCATTCAAATCATCCTTTTAAGATCTTGATCCATTATGGCTCAAACCATAGCTCTAAGCGTGGCAACCCTTAAGATACTCCAATGAAATTCATTTTGATCATCTCAATTTAATTGTTGCTTCAAAGGATTTGTCTTCCATTATTCTTCAATTATATTCCAATGGGACTATCTTTCAAATGTATATCTTAATGCAAACATTAGTCCATAAGGATTGTAATTAATTACCAAAACCACACATGGGGACAACATGTACTTTCAATCTCCCCCATTTTGGTAATTGATGACAATCTCAACAAGAGGGTTCATATAATGAATTTTTAAACAAGCACGCAATTTTGGTAGCATCAATTATCCACAAAGAAACTTGATGATATCAAAACCGGTTGTACTAACATCAAAACACTACACAAGCATTTGATGTTAGTAAGACCACAATATATAGAGTAAGCTCCCCCACAATATATGCATGTGTGAATGAACTTTGAATTTCATTGCATATATTGGTTGATATAAACTAGTTGGAGATTTCTCTATATATTCATTCATGCAACAAGCATATATAACTAGGGTGAATAGCATGAATGACAACAAGAACTTCTAAAGATATTTATTCTAAACCCTCTAAACTTCTCCCCCATTGGCAACAAATGCCAAAATGGAAGACAAAACTTCTAGAAGACCAATATAGTATGAGTTCCTCCTTGATGTGTGCATATCACAAGATGTGAGTGAACGCAAATTCACATATTCAATAATGAACAATTTGAGGAGCTCAGAATCTATAGAATGCAACTAGATATGAAGATAAGAAAACAAGCATAAGACATGTGAGGAAAACAGTCAAAACACATGAGTGCGCAAGATTATATGCCAAACCTACAAGCACTCACGTCACAACCTCTTATCGAAGCCACCATAAGAATAAGAGGAAACAAACAAAGTGGCCGATAAGGAATAAATGATATCAAGGAAAGATATGAACTTTCACATGTATAAAAATTTCTGAGTGGCCAATCATAATCATGATATGTATCTGCAAAGAAACTTTGCAAACACAAAATAGATGCAATTGATAAGAACATGATATACAGAAGTGAATCCATTATTATACAACTGAAACCTAGTGATAATAGCAAGGCACATGGCACAAAGCACATGGCACAAATTGATCTCATTTGCATAACACAAAGTGAAGCAAGCAATCAAATGATCCGATGAGCCAAAAGGATAAAAGAATATTATGATTTGGGAAAATGAGTGTTCTAAGGAAAATAGAGAAGCTCCCCATGATTTGTGCACTATTTAGAATTTTTGTATTTGGATACAAGTGCACAAAATAAGATCATCACTCCCCCAAAATCAATAGGAACACAAAACAATTTCAAGTTGGCATAGATAAGAAAAGAAGCCTAGCATTTGCAACAAACATATGGTTGAGCAACATGTAAATGAGGCAACCTAAGAATAGGCACAACCAAAATGATGTGTGTGAGTCATGTCAAAGCACTTGAGAAGACTAGTATAAGGATGAGAATTAAGCATCAACATAGCCTTGAGTAAATGAGATACAAGGTGCAAGACATGTCCTTCCCCCACACATGAAGTTAATAAGGTCACACACACATCAAGCAAATGGGTTCACAAGCTCACTATTAGCAAACTAAAAATCAAAGCTTGTGACAACACATGATGAAGATAGGAAATAATAGGCTTGTCAAGACAAGCATGAGGACAACAATCTTCACCAAACATGAGTGCACTAAGATGCAAAGAGGTATGACATGCACTCATTCAACAAATGATTCCATGGAGCCACCAAAAAGATATAAAAAGTGAATGAAATGGTGGACATGAAAGAATAGGGATATCAACTAGAGACGTAACTTCCCTCGCATGTACTAGGTAGATGATATCCACAAAGAAGGATGAACACATAAAATAGTTACAAAAGGAAGGAATAAGATATCCAAACGGGAGTCATAAAATATACCAATGAGATCTTTGCTTGAAAGCATAGAACATGCCTTAATATAATCTTATTGTATATTAATGAACTCCAAACACACAACCATCAAAGACATCACAACTAGCAACAAGAGATCATTGTTGGGATGCTTTGAGAAAGGAAACAAGTATCACAGGAACGAGTCAAGAAGTTCATGCCATGATGCAACCTACACAAGGTTGACCCCATTTCTATATATATGCATGAAGTAAATACTTGTTACCGGGATAGCATTGGTATGAAGTCGTAGATCAATAAAATGTCCAAGCTTGGCTCTAATTTCCTCATAGTGCCACCACCTTCATGAATAAGCCAAGCACCCAATGCTTCTCAAATGTACCTAAAACATTTGAAGTACAATATGGTCCCCAAACTTATTGGGTCCGAAGTAGTTAGCATAACTATAACACATAGGGTAAAACCACTTAAATATGTGCCTATTGATATGAATTTGAATTTCATGCACATCATAGCTATTAAGAATTTGATGGATTTATCATATATATATTGGAGCAAATAAGGCAAACAAGGCATGTGAATTTACACATAGTAAATATGCATGCACAAGCCTACCAAAATCCAGGGAGATACAAATTTGACAAACGACCACATAACCGTTAATACTTCCAATAACATCACTAGTCATTCATATTGTCCATAATGAATCAAAGTGACAAATCAACATATGATAGCACACAAAGTTCAACATATGAACCAAGGAAAAAAACAATGAGCATATAAGATATGCATTGCACACATACTCATAGGAATATCTCACTCAAGTAGATATAGGACACTATAAACAATGAGATAACAAACTCTCATATAGAGCAATAAGATGAAATCGAACAAAATGGTATTTCGGGTTATCATTCGGTGTAGAAACCAAATAAGTACATGATCATCATGTAAAGCAATAATTGGAATAGCTTTAATCAAATGATTTTTGAAATATGATTTTAAAGATAACCATGGGCAAAACCGCACAAGAATGCCATACGTAAACAAGACATTGCATGCCACGGAGATATAAGATAATCTCAAATATAAATTCTAAGTGGCAACCCTCAATTGTTCATATTAACAAGGATTGTGATATGCACAAAGCATATCGCTCCCCCATAATATGATGATCCATGTATTATCCACAAGAAGCAAATGAAACCCAACTAAGGATAATTAATGGATGAGAATTTGAGTTTCAAATGAGCTTTACATACCACATAGTAACTAGATAATATTGTACTAATAATACTAGGTGGTATCCCACATACATACACATTTAAGGTTTGTGATATCCATAAAACATAGCACTCCCCCATAATGTGATGATCCAGCCAAGGAAGATTCAACTAATGAAGCAATAAAGGCTTGAAACCACACACGCACAAATATATGAAGTGCATTGCGACCTACACATGCTATATAACACAAATCAAGCATACTAGGAAGCACAACTATAAAAGCACATGCTAGGTACAAAACCTAAACATGCAAGGGACATAGTAACTTTCAATGTAAACAATGCAAGTACAAGTTACCGCAAAGAGGAGCATTGGATTGATAGATATGATGATAATCCACTTGAATTGGCATTAACCATAAAATATGGTGAAAATAGTTTTTCTTCATGAAGTAGCCAAGTCTCCAATGCCCTCCACACACCTATTGATCAAGTTTGAGCTTGATGGTCCCCAACCAAGTTGGGTCCTAAGAAGTTAGTAACAAAAGGCTTGGCAACCCAAATGGTCTTGTCCACTTTCAAACTTCTTTGGGAACCCACAAACTTGGCAAACACATTGCCAACAATATCGTTCCTTAGCAAATAATGATTATTGACTATAGGAGGCTTAGAGATGTTACCGTTGGGACAAGATGAAGCTATGTGTCCATTCTTACGGCAAATATAGCAACATGTGCTTCCCTTTCTCTTCTTCTTTACCTTTTCAACTTGGAGAGCATTATATTGGTTAGGCATGGGAAGAGGCCTTTCATTATCTTGATATTGAACTTGAGGCCACTTCCCTTGATGCTTCACATTTGAAGCCTTCTTCTTCAATGGACAAGATCTCACATGGTGTCCAACATTCTTGCACTTGAAGCAAGCAATGTTGGTCGAATTCTTGACTTGATCTTGTCCCTTCTTCTTGTTCTTGGACTTCTTATTGTTGGAGATGAAATCAAGTCCTATTTTGTCTTGAGGGTCCTTTTGCACACTCAAGATATTATCACAACATTTTTCCAAGTCTTTCTTCAAACTAGTGACTTGGGCCTTGAGCTCTTTATTTTCCTCTACAAGGTTAGTATTAACAAAAGAACTAGAGGAAGTAGAAGCTTCATTGTTAGAGCAACAAGCCATGGTGAGCAATTCATTACAAGATGTACCAATATCATGTAGAGAGGAATTGCAAGGACTAGCACATGACAATAAGGCATTTCGAGTAGAACATGTGCTAATATCCGCATGAGACTCACATATCTTTACCTTGGTGACCATAGCCTCATGAGCTAACTTTAACACATCATGAGAGATTAGAAGATCCTCATGAGTGCCTGAGAGCTTTTTATGACTTTCTCCCAATTTCCCATAATTGCTAGTTAGAAAATCAAGTTGAGTCCTCAGCTCAACATTTTCTTTTAATATCGATGCTTCACACAAGATAGAGTTAGTAGCACAAGCATCATTATCAATATGAGAGGATCATGTAGAAGCTAGAGACTCTGCATGAGTAGCTTAAAGTTCCTCGTGAGACTTAGAGAGTTTGGTGAGCTCTCCTTTGGCCTTCTTGTAGTCAAGGTCAAGGTGCCCAAAATCCTCTTTAAGTTTACAATGAGTATCTTCAATCTCTTCTTTTAAAGACCTCAAGTCACTAAGACATTGATGAGCCATAGCAAGTTCATGTTCAAGTTGTTCACTTTTTGCTTGCTCGTAAAGAAATAAGTCATTACGTTTTTGAAAGCAAGCAAGAACATCTTGGAGCCTTTTATAAGTGTTATTTTTAGATCTACGAAGAGTTTTCCCAATCTCATAGAGATTTTGAGTCAAGACTTCATCATCTTCCTCATTACAACTATCATCATTATCACTAAGAGAAGATGATACCTCGTCATTACCTCTTGCCATGAGGCACATGTGAACACAAGGGGTTGATGATGATTCTTTTGGAGAGGAGGATTCTTCATCAATCAAGCATGCCTCATATTTATTGATTTCCTCTACATGGTTAGTCATAGAACAACTAGAGGAAACCAAAACATTTCTATCATGGCAACATGGGAGATCAAGCATATCATCACAAATGAGATTAACACCATCATCACAAGATATTTATTCACTCACCATGTCATTACCTTGTGGTATGCCACATGTTGGTGAAGTGAAAGATGTTGAGGTATGCAAGTAATCGAAGGTGGAAGCAATAGAGAGCTCTTCATGATTTAAAAATGTGGAGAACTCCTCCATTAACTCCCCAAAAGAATATTGTCTTCATGAAGATTGGACCCACCATATATATCTTCAATTTTGGTCCAAGCATCATGAGCCAACGAACAAGACGAAATTGACTTGAACACCTCGAAGGTTATAGCTTGGTGAATGATACTTAAAGCTTCACTATCAAGATGCATATCACCAAGTGACAGAGATTGTCCATCCTTTAGATTTGAATTCCCTACAACCACAATCCGCAAAGCATTTGGACCCATGGCCCGAAAGTGACAAAGCATGTGTAATCTCCACATAATGTAATTTGTGCCATTAAAACAAAATGTGTCATCGTGCACTAGTTCACTAGTCAACATCGTTAATCTCTAGGCGGTTAAGCCTTGGAGAGACCTAACTCTGATACCAATTGAAAGGACCACGGTGTCGCCTAGAGGGGGTGTGAATATGCGTTTTAAAATCTTTTACGGATTTGGCTATATCCTAATGCGGAAATAAACTAAGCGGATACTTTTCAAGCACAAATCCAAAATATACTAGGCTCACTAAGTGCACCAACAACTTAGCATAAACAAGATGAGAACAACGAGGATATGAGTAAGCACAAGTAAGTTACACAAACTTACTCAATGTACATCACGAGAGATGGAAATTAATAATACACTCACCCACAAGTAGGCAATACAAGCTTACACAAATTTTATCACAATATATGAAATTGAATGATACAAACAAACTCAAGTAAGCACTACAAGCTTACACGAGGTATGTTACAAGCTAGCAATTCGCACTAAATACAAGATAGAACAATAGTAGGAAGTATGAATTGCCGACTATAAAGTATTGGCCTAAATAGTCTCTACAATATGGTAACCAACACAATATAATGAGGACAACAAGAATAGTGAATGCGCGGTCAAGTGACCAAGGTAAACCACAAGTAAGGAGTTAGGGTTAGGGATAACCGAAGTCACGGAGACGATGATGTATCCCGATGTTCACTTCCTTGGAGGGAAGCTAGTCACCGTTAGAGAGGTGGATGTTACCACGAAGGCACACCAACGCCATGAAGGCTCACCCTATTCTCCTTGAGATATCACCACGAAGGCGATTCCCAACCACTAGTGGTAGACCTTGAGGTGGCCTCCAAACCATCACAAACTTTCCGGGGGACAAATTACAAGTTGATTCCTCACCGGAGCACTCCTACCGCCTAGGAGTCTCCAACCTCCAAGAGTAACAAGATCAAGGGGAAAATGCTCAAGACTTGCTCAAATCACGAATTCCTTTGGTCAAGAGAAGGAGAGGGAGTGGATCTTCACTTGAGTGGAATCTCTCTCAAGAACTCTCACAAATCTCTCCGGGATCTAAGATTTGAGGTAGGAGAAAGGAAAGGGAGCTTTTCTTCAAGTGTGGGTCAAGATAGTTGTGTTGCTCAACCCCTCCACGAAGTAGTGAAGGGGTATTTATAGTGTGGCCCCAAATGGCCGTTGGGGCAGAATTCTGCTCAGGAAAGTGTCTTGTGAATTACCGGACGTCCGGTGGCAAAACAGGTACCGGACGTCCGACGGCTGTAGCACGCCATCATATGAATGTATCAGGATATTTGCGAACCAAGTTTGACGGACGTCCGACATTTTCCATACATCCAGAGACTGGACGTCCGGTACTTACCGGATTTCCGTCCGTTTGATTCTGGATTGGCACACCGGATTTCCGAACGTTACCGGATGTCCGGCCAAAATAACAGCAGGAACCCCAAAACTAAAACATGCATAACTTTCACATCCGGACTCCTATTTTGATGATCTTGGGCTCGTTTTGAAGCTATGGAAAAGCTCCAAGTCCTCAGATAGAGAACCACCCAAAATAAACCAAAATGGAGGGTTCATATTATGCAAAGGTTAGATCATATATTTTGGGAAACTATTTGGCTTTGGCTTTTCTTTGGTACATAGGATATGAGTGGAATTGTGTATAGAAGATGTTGACTTGAGCAAATCCATCACAAACCCCTTTGATCCCCTCTTAATAGTGCGGGATCCCTATAACTCAAGAATCATAAAAATAGCTACACTACATAGCTATCAAGAATCCATTCTTGAGTGTATATGTTTCTTTGGTGGTCATCACTCCACAACACTAACGTCAAAGGAACTAATACCTTTGACACGAGCCGTTCACTTGAGATTGATGTTGATGTTTCTTCTTGGCTCAAGATGAAGGCAAGACATTGGTGAAGTCTTCAAGTCTCTCCATCATACACAATGTGGGGAATCTTTGCTTTGTATTCATCTTCACTTATCCATCATGTGATCATCCACAAGCTTCAAGCATGTAATCCTTTGGGATGGTTATCTTGAACTTGACCTTGTCAACCATGATCACCAACACTTGATGTCATCCTCTCATAGACACTTGAAATCTCTTTCTTGATGCGAGCCCATGAGAATCACCTAACCCTCAAAAACGTAGACAACACATAGTATGGGTTAGTACACAGAGTGCAATTGATAATTTCTTATCATACCACAAGATCCTATGTGGTGCGTCATTTGCGCTCGTGTGTTGACCATTTAGAGTTTGATCTTTGAGCTTTAGCTTGGTCAACCTATATCTCTACTCCATGTTCAGTCTTGACGTCTTGAAGGGTATATTGAATTCTTCACTTGAATAGCTTGCTTGAATACTTGATCAATCATGACTCAACACATGAGTCCATTATGATCATATCTTTGAGCCACTCCTAGAGTTCATCATTCAAATCATACTTTTAAGATCTTGATCCATTATGGCTCAAACCATAGCTCTAAGCATGGCAACCCTTAAGATACTCCAATGAACTTCATTTTGATCATCTCAATGTAATTGTTGCTTCAAAGGAGTTGTCTTCCATTATTCTTCAATCATATTCCAATGGGACTAACCTTCAAATGTATATCTTAATGCAAACATTAGTCCATAAGGATTGTCATTAATTACCAAAACCACACATGGGGACAACATGTACTTTCAGGTTGCTAGTAGTGTTGATTACTCCTTGTAGTTGATGCTAAATTGGTTTACTTGGTGGAAGATCATATGTTCAGATCCTTAATGCATATTATTACTCCTCTGATTATGAACATGAATATGCTTTGTGAGTAGTTACGTTTGTTCCTGAGGACATGGGTGAAGTCTTGCTATTAGTAGTCATGTGAATTTGGTATTCGTTCGATATTTTGATGAGATGTATGTTGTCTCTCCTCTAGTGGTGTTATGTGAATGTCGACTACATGACACTTCGCCATTATTTGGGCCTAGAGGAAGGCATTGGGAAGTAATAAGTAGATGATGGGTTGCTAGAGTGACAGAAGCTTAAACCCTAGTTTATGCGTTGCTTCGTAAGGGGCTGATTTGGATCCATATGTCTAATGATGTGGTTAGGTTTACCTTAATACTTCTTTTGTAGTTGCGGATGCTTGCAATAGGGGTTAATCATAAGTGGGTTGCTTGTCCAAGTAAGGGCAGTACCCAAGCACCGGTCCACCCACATATCAAATTATCAAAGTACCGAACGTGAATCATATGAGCGTGATGAAAACTAGCTTGACGTAATTCCCATGTGTCCTCGGGAGCTCTTTTCTCATTATAAGAAATTATCCAGGCTTGTCCTTTGCTACAAAAAGGATTGGTCCATCTTGCTGCACTTTATTTACTTTCATTGCTTGTTACCCATTACAATTTATCTTATCACAAAACTATCTGTTACCTACAATTTCAGTGCTTGTAGAGAAAACCTTACTGAAAACCGCTTGTCATTTCCTTCTGCTCCTCGTTGGGTTAGACATTCTTACTTGTCAAAAGGACTACGATAGATCCCCTATACTTGTGGGTCATCAAGACTCTTTTCTGGCGTCGTTGCTCGGGAGTGAAGCGCCTCTGGTGAGTTGAACTTGGTAAGGAAACATTTATATAGTGTGCTGAAATTTTCTGTCACTTGTTACTATGGAAACTAATCCTTTGAGGGGCTTGTTTGGGGTATCTTCACCCCGACCAGAAGAGCAAAGAGTTGCTCCTCAAGCTACTGAACCTACTGAAAATATTTACTTTGAGATTCCTTCAGGTATGATAGACAAACTGCTAGCTAATCCCTTTGCAGGAGATGGACCATTGCATCCCGATTTACACCTTATCTTTGTGGATGAAGTTTGTGGATTACTTAAGCTTGCAGGTATTCCCGATGATGTTGTCAAAAGGAAGGTCTTCCCTTTCTCTTTGAAGGGAGATGCATTGACATGGTATAGGCTATGTGATGATACGAGATCTTGGAATTATAAACGATTGAAGTTGGAATTTCACCAGAAGTTCTATCCTATGCATCTTGTTCATCGTGATCGTAATTACATATATAATTTCTGGCCTCGCGAAGGAGAAAGCGTCGCTCAAGCTTGGTGAGGCTTAAGTCAATGTTACATTCATGCCCCAATCATGAGCTCTCCAGGGAAATGATAATTCAAAAAAATTATGCTTGGCTTTCTCCCAATGATCGCAACATGCTCGATACTTCCTGTGCTGGTTCTTATATGCTGAAGACTATTGAATTCAAATGGGACTTATTGGAAAGAATTAAACGCAACTCTGAAGATTGGGTTTCCGATGATGGTAAGGAGTCAGGTATAAAACCTAAGTTTGATTGTGTTAAATCTTTTATGGATACCGACGTTTTTCGTGGATTTAGCGCTATGTATGGACTTGACTCTGAGATAGTAGCTTCTTTTTGTGAATCTTTTGCTACTCACATTGATCTCCCTAAGGAGAAGTGGTTTAAATATAATCCTCCCATTGAATTAAAAGTAGTTGCACCTATTACAGTTGAAGAAAAGAATGTCACTTATAATGATCCTATTGTTCCTACTACTTATGTTGAGAAACCTCCTTTTCCTGTTAGGATAAAGGATCATGCTAAAACTTCGACTATTGTTCGTAAGAGTAATACTAGAACTTTTACACCTCCTGAGCAAATCAAAGTTGAACCTAGTATTTCTATGGTTAAAGATCTATTGGATGATAATTTAGATGGGCATGTTATTTATTTCTGTGGTGAGACTGCTAATATTGTTAGACCAGATGCTAAGATACATAGACCTGTTATAGGCATGCCTGTTATTTATGTTAAAATAGGAGATCATTGTTATCATGGCTTATGTGATATGGGTGCTAGTGCTAGGTCAATACCCTATGACTTATATAAAGAAATTATGCATGGTATTGCACCAGCTGAATTGGAAGGTATTGATGTTACCATCAAGCTTGCCAATAGGCATACTATTTCACCAGTTGGGATTGTTAGAGATGTCGAAGTCTTGTGTGGGAAGGTTAAATATCCTACTGATTTTCTCGTTCTTAGTTCCCCACAAGATGATTTTTGTCCCATTATTTTTGGTAGACCCTTCTTGAATACTGTTAAAGCTAGGATTGATTGCGAAAAGGATATTGTTACAATTGGCTTAGGGGATATGTCTCATGAGTTTAATTTTGCTAAGTTTCATAGACAACCCCGCAATAAAGAATCACCTAGTAAGGATGAGATTATTGGTGTTGCTTCTATTGCCGTGCCTCCTACTGATCCGTTAGAACAATATTTGCTAGACCATGAAAATGATATGTTTATGAATGAAAGAAGGGAAATAGATAAAGTGTTCCTTCAACAGGAACCTATTCTGAAACACAACCTACCCATTGAAATTCTAGGGGATCCCCCTCCACCCAAGGGTGATCCCATGTTTGAACTCAAACCATTACCTGATAATCTTAAGTATGCTTATCTTGATGAAAAGAAAATATATCCTATTATTATTAGTGCTAACCTTTCAGAGCAAGAAGAAGAAAGATTATTGAAAACTCTGAAGAAGCACCATGCTGCTATTGGATATACACTGGATGATCTCAAGGGCATTAGTCCCACGTTATGCCAACACAAAATTAATTTGGAGGACGATGCCAAACCAGTTAGAGATCCTCAACGACGATTGAATCCTAAGATGAAAGAAGTGGTAAGAAAGGAGATACTAAAGCTCCTTGAGGCAGGTATAATTTATCCCATTGCTGATAGTGATTGGGTAAGCCCTGTCCATTGTGTTCCTAAAAAGGGAGGTATTACTGTCATTCCTAATGATAAAGATGAATTGATCCCGCAAAGAATTATTACAGGTTATAGGATGGTAATTGATTTCCGTAAATTAAATAAAGCTACTAAGAAAGATCATTACCCTTTACCTTTTATTGATCAAATGCTAGAAAGACTATCCAAACACACACATTTTTGCTTTCTAGATGGTTATTTTGGTTTCTCTCAAATACCAGTGTCAGCGAAGGATCAATCAAAAACTACTTTTACTTGTCCTTTTGGTATTTTTGCTTCTAGACGTATGCCTTTTGGTTTATGTAATGCACCTGCTACCTTTCAAAGATGCATGATGGCTATATTCTCTGACTTTTGTGAAAAGATTTGTGAGGTATTCATGGATGATTTCTCCGTTTATGGATCCTCTTTTGATGATTGCTTGAGCAACCTTGATCGAGTTTTGCAGAGATGCGAAGACACTAGTCTCGTGTTGAATTGGGAAAAGTGCCACTTTATGGTTAATGAAGGCATTGTCTTGGGGCATAAGATTTCCGAGAGAGGTATTGAAGTTGATAAAGCTAAAGTTGATGCTATTGAAAAGATGTCATGTCCCAAGGACATAAAAGGTATAAGAAGTTTCCTTGGTCATGCTGGTTTTTATAGGAGGTTCATTAAGGACTTTTCTAAAATCTCTAGGCCTCTGACTAATTTATTGCAAAAAGATATTCCTTTTGTCTTTGATGATGATTGTGTAGAAGCATTTGAAATACTTAAGAAAGCTTTGATTATTGCACCTATTGTTCAACCACCTGATTGGAATTTACCTTTTGAAATTATGTGTGATGCTAGTGATTATGTTGTAGGTGTTGTTCTAGGGCAAAGAGTTGATAAGAAATTGAATGTTATCCAGTATGCTAGTAAAACTCTTGATACTGCCCAGAGAAATTATGCTACTACTGAAAAAGAATTCTTAGTAGTTGTGTTTGCTTGTGATAAGTTTAGACCTTATATTGTTGATTCCAAAGTTACTATTCACACTGATCATGCTGCTATTAAATATCTTATGGAAAAGAAAGATGCTAAGCCTAGACTCATTAGATGGGTTCTCTTGCTCCAAGAATTTGATTTGCATATTATTGATAGAAAGGGAGCTGAGAACCCCGTTGCAGACAACTTGTCTAGGTTAGAGAATGTTCTTGATGACCCACTGCCTATTGATGATAGTTTTCCTGACGAACAATTAGCGGTCATTAATGCTTCTCGTACTACTCCTTGGTATGCTGATTATGCTAATTACATTGTTGCTAAATTTATACCACCTAGTTTCACATACCAGCAAAAGAAAAAGTTCTTTTATGATTTAAGACATTACTTCTGGGATGACCCACACCTTTATAAATAAGGAGTAGATAGTGTTATTAGACGTTGTGTACCTGAGCATGAACAGGAACAGATCCTACGCAAGTGTCACTCTGAATCATATGGAGGACACCACGCTGGAGATAGAACTGCACATAAGGTATTGCAAATCTGGTTTTTATTGGCCTACTCTCTTCAAAGATGCTCGTAAGTTTGTCTTATCTTGTGATGAATGTCAAAGAATTGGTAATATTAGTAGACGTCAAGAAATGCCTATGAATTATTCTCTTGTTATTGAACCGTTTGATGTTTGGGGCTTTGATATGGGACTTTTTCCTGCCTCTAATGGTTACACACATATTTTAGTTGCTATTGATTACGTTACTAAGTGGGTAGAAGCTATTCCAACTAGTAGTGCTGATCATAACACTTCTATTAAAATGCTTAAAGAAGTTATTTTTCCGAGATTTGGAGTCCCTAGATATCTTATGACTGATGGTGGTTCACATTTTATTCATGGTGCTTTCCGTAAGATGCTTGCTAAGTATGATGTTAATCATAGAATCGCATATCCTTATCACCCGTCTAGTGGTCAAGTAGAGTTGAGCAACAGAGAGCTCAAATTAATTTTGCAAAAGACTGTGAATAGATCTAGAAAGAACTGGTCCAAAAAACTTGATGATGCATTATGGGCCTATAGAATTGCATACAAAAATCCTATGGGTATGTCTCCGTATAAGATGGTTTATGGAAAAGCTTGTCACTTACCTCTTGAACTTGAACATAAAGCATACTAGGCTATTAAAGAGCTCAATTATGACTTCAAACTTGCCGGTGAGAAGAGGTTATTTGATATTATCTCACTTGATGAATGGAGAACCCAAGCCTATGAGAATGCCAAGCTATTCAAAGAAAAAGTCAAACGTTGTCATGACAAAAGGATACAAAAGCGTGAGTTTAACGTAGGTGATTATGTATTATTATTCAACTCTTGTTCAAGATTTTTTGCAGGAAAACTTCTCTCTAAATGGGAAGGTCCTTACATTATCGAGGAGGTCTATCATTCCGGTGCCATAAAAATCAACAACTTCGAAGGCACAAGTCCGAGGGTGGTGAATGGTCAAAGAATTAAACATTATATCTCAGGTAATCCTATCAATGTTGAAACTAATATTGTTGAGACCGTAACCCTAGAGGAATACATAAGGGACACTTTCTAGAACGTTCCAGACTGCGAAAAGGAATAGGTATGTGGTACGGTAAGTAAACCGACTCCAAAACAATTCTAATGGCAATTTTTACCCGTTTTGGAATATTTAAGAATTTTGGAAAGAAAGAAGTAGTCCAGGAAGGACACGAGGCCTCCACGAGGGTGGAGGGCGCACCCACCCTTCCTGGGCGCACCCCCCTGTCTCGTGGCCACCTCGTGTGCCTCCCGGACTCCATTTTATTGCACGTTACGTATTTTGGTCGGTAAAAATTCATTATATAATCTCCCGAAGGTTTTGACCACCGTATCACGCAAATATCCTCTCTTTTCGTTTCGAGCTGTTTCTGTTATAGATTTAGAGCAATATGTCGTCTCAGGATTCGAAAGGGGAGAGCTATGTGGCTGATTACCTTGTAGACCTTACGGGGACTTGGAGCATGGTGGCTGGACCACTGAAGAAGAGGAAGACTATGAGTCTAAGGGAAATGAGGAGATGAGTTCAGATGAAGACGAAGCCCCATTTCCTCAACCTGGGGACATGCATGTGGAGTTTAAAAAGGCAAGCCTCACTTACAGAGCAAAGAAGCCAAAGATCGAGTTTATCCCTTTTCGTCTCTTGCAGGAAAATAAACAGGAATTATGCAAAAGAATATTAAGTCTTGAGCAGGAGATCGATGACCTAAAGGAGCAAAATACTATACTCAAGCGTAAATTGAGGAAGAAGCCTACATCATCAACAACTCCTACTTCACCACCTCCGAGGACATAATTACATGGGTATGGGCATTCCCCTTGGCAACTGCCAAGCTTGGGGGAGGTTCCCCGGTATCGTATCACCATCACACTCCTATCTTTACCGTTTTATTTAGTTCGATCCTTTTAGTAGTATCTTGATCTAGTAGATTGAAGTTTTAGTATCAATTAGTTTTGAGTTTTGCTTTGTGATCTCTTTCTGTAATCGAGTCCGTGAGCTATCTATAATAAAGATTAGTGTTCAGTCAAGGGCTTTGCTATCTTACCATGATCTTGAGAAAGTAGAAAAATAAAAATAATAAAAGATATCATATTAATCTTATGGATAGTAATGACTTCACACATAGAAAGTATGAGGCATAAAAGTTGTTAAGAGTTGACAAACGTAGTTTTGGTCATCGTTGCAATTAATAGGAAGTAATAAGGAAAGAGAGGTTTTCACATGCAAATATACTATCTTGGACATCTTTTATGATTGTTAGCACTCATTAAGTATGACATGCTAAAAGAGTTGATGTTGGACAAGGAAGACAACGTAATGGTTTATGTTTTCTCACATCTCAGTTAAAGTATATTGTCATTGATCTTCCCAACATGTTCAGCATGCCTGTCCCCCTCATGCTAGCCAAAATTCCTTGCACCAAGTAGAGATACTACTTGTGCTTCCAAATATCCTTAAACCCAGTTTTTGCCATGAGAGTCCACCATACCTACCTATGGATTGAGTAAGATCCTTCAAGTAAGTTGTCATGTTGCAGGCAATAAAAATTGCTCTCTAAATATGTATGACTTATTAGTGCAGAGAAAATAAGCTTTATACAATCTTGTTATGGAAGCAATAAAAGCGATGGACTGCATAATAAAGGTCCATATACAAGTGGCAATATAAAGTGACGTTCTTTTGCATTAAGATTTTGTGCATCCAACCCTAAAAGCACATGACAACCTCTGCTTCCCTCTGCGAAGGGCCTATCTTTTACTTTATGTTTTTACTTTATGCTTGAGTCAAGGTGATCTTCACCTTCCCTTTTTCATTTTATCCTTTGGCAAGCTCCTTGTGTTTGAAAGATCTTGATATATATATATATCCAATTGGATGTAAGTTAGCATGAATTATTATTGTTGACATCACCCAAAGGTGAATACGTTGGGAGGCAACACAATAAGCCCCTATCTTTCTCAGTGTCCAGTTGAAACTCCATAACCACAAGTACTACGTGAATGTTAGCAATCGTAGAAGACTATATGATAGTTGAGTATGTGGACTTGCTGAAAAGCTCTATTCTTGACTCTTTCTGATGTTACGATAAATTGCAATTGCTTCAGTGACTGAGATTATAGTTTGTTAGTTCCCAATGAAGTTTTTGAACCATACTTGACATTGTGAATTGATTGTTACTTGAGCATAAGAAATCATATGATAAAATCTATTTATGTTGTTGTTATAAGAATGATCATGATGCCCTCATGTCCGTATTTTATTTTTATCGATACCTCTATCTCTAAACATGTGGACATATTTTTCGATTTCGGCTCCCGCTTGAGGACAAGCGAGGTCTAAGCTTGGGGGAGTTGATACGTCCATTTTGCATCATGCTTTTATATCAATATTTATTGCATTATGGGCTGTTATTACACATTATATCTCAATAATTATGGCTATTCTCTCTTATTTTACAAGGTTTACCATGAAGAGGGGGAATGCCGGCAGTTGGAATTCTGGCTGGAAAAGGAGCAAATATTGGAAACCTATTCTGCACAGCTCCAAAAATCCTGAAACTCCACGAAAGCTATTTTTGGAATTAATAAGAATTATTGAGCGACGAAAGCACAAGAGGGGGCCCACACCCTGGCTAGGAGGGTGGGGGCGTGCCCACCCCTACTGGGCGTGCCCCCCTGTCTCCTGGGCCCCCTGGTATCCCTCCGGTGCCCATCTTCTGCTATATGAAGGCTTTTACCCTGAAAAAATCAGAGGCAAGCTTACGGGATGAAACTCCGCCGCCACGAAGCGGAACCTTGGTGGAACCAATCTAGGGCTCCGGCAGAGCTGTTCTGCCGGGGAAACTTCCCTCCGGGAGGGGGAAATCATCACCATCGTCATCACCAACGGTCCTCTCATCGGGAGGGGGTCAATCTCCATCAACATCTTCACCAGCACCAGCTCCTCTCAAACCCTAGTTCATATCTTGTATCCAATCTTGTATCCAAAACCACAAATTGGTACCTGTGGGTTGCTAGTAGTGTTGATTACTCCTTGTAGTTGATGCTAATTGGTTTACTTGGTGGAAGATCATATGTTCAGATCCTTAATGCATATTATTACTCCTCTGATTATGAACATGAATATGCTTTGTGAGTAGTTACGTTTGTTCCTGAGGACATGGGTGAAGTGTTGCTATTAGTAGTCATGTGAATTTGGTATTCGTTCGATATTTTGATGAGATGTATGTTGTCTCTCCTCTAGTGGTGTTATGTGAACGTCGAATACATGACACTTCACCATTATTTGGGCCTAGAGGAAGCCATTGGGAAGTAATAAGTAGATGATGGGTTGCTAGAGTGATAGAAGCTTAAACCCTAGTTTATGCGTTGCTTCGTAAGGGGCTGATTTGGATCCATATGTCTAATGTTGTGGTTAGGTTTACCTTAATACTTCTTTTGTAGTTGTGGATGCTTGCAATAGGGGTTAATCATAAGTGGGTTGCGTGTCCAAGTAAGGGCAGCACCCAAGCACTGCTCCACCCACATATCAAATTATCAAAGTATCAAACGTGAATCATATGAGCTTGATGAAAACTAGCTTGACAATAATTCACATGTGTCCTCGGGAGCTCTTTTCTCATTATAAGAAATTATCCAGGCTTGTCCTTTGCTACAAAAAGGATTGGGCCATCTTGCTGCACTTTATTTACTTTCATTGCTTGTTATCCGTTACAATTTATCTTATCACAAAACTATCTGTTACCTACAATGTCAGTGCTTGCAGAGAAAACCTTACTGAAAACCGCTTGTCATTTCCTTCTGCTCCTTGTTGGGTTCGACACTCTTACTTATCGTAAGGACTACGATAGATCCCCTATACTTGTGGGTCATCAGCCTCCCAGGCAGAGGACCGCCAGGCCCAATGAGTCTTCTAAGCTGGAACTGTCGGGGTATTGGCAACGCCCCAACGGTTCAAGAGCTGCGAGAAATCGCGTTAAAGTTTGCCCCTGGAGTGATTAGGAAGGGAGAGAGCTGAAAGTTTAGCAAACACTTTAGGTTTTGAATATGCTTTTGCTATTGTGAAAGTGCGTTATATCGACTAGAGGGGGGTGAATAGGCGATTTTTATAAATTCGTCACTCAGGAATATCTAGGTGAAGAAATTTCTAAGTAACGACACACTAGCAGCGGAATAAGTACTCAGGTATAAGCATAACAGAGCAGTAGCATAGTCATCATGATGAAATGAAAACAAACATAGAGTACAAAAAGCGTGATAATAGGATAAGCAGGCTGAAGACTATGTGACTGAAGAAATAGGATTGAGGAAATAGAGAAAGTCTTCAACCAAAGTCTTCAAATAGTAATGATCAGGTTCATCAACACATGAATGAGCAAATGAAAGGGTTGAGGAAATAGAACCAGTTGGCTTGGCGAAGAAAATGATTTGGTAGACCAGCTCCAACTGTTGTGGCAGTTGTACGTCTAGTTGGAGCGGCTGAGTATTTAAACTCGAGGACACACAGTTCTCACCGTATTCTCCTTGAGCTAAAGTCACACAGACCTCGCCCAACACTCATGGTAAGTCTTCACAGGTGACTTCCAAACCTTCACGGACTTGGTCACTCAGCGATCCACAATTCCACTCGGATGCTCAGACCATAATGCCTAACCATCTAGAGGATACACAGTCCTCAAAGGTAGCAAGCATCGGTTCCACACAGGAACAATCTCTTCAGTGATGCTTAATCACTTTGGGTTTGTAGGTGTTTGGGTTTTCCTCACATGATGATTTTCGCTCAAAGTCCTCGGAGGATGGGATGCTCTCAATGACAAGTGTTAGTTTCTCTTGGAGCAGCCAACCAGCTAGTGGTTGTAGGGGGCGGCTATTTATAGCCTAGGGAGCAGCCCGACATGATAAGACATAAATGCCCTTCAATGATATGACCGTTAGGTGGTAGGATATTTTGGACAGCTGGCGCATGGCACAACAACGGTCGGATCTGAGGTATCAAATTCCTCAGGGCTATCATGTTCCTCACTGTGTAGGCAATCCGCACTGGCGAATTCCTAACTCCTCAGTCAAAACAAATTCCTCAGAGACCAGAAGATCTTCATCTCTGTCATTGAAGAAATTGACTGAACTGATATGAGATTTCCAATGGCTTCACTCGAAAGGATTGGGTAGGTGTAGGATTTTGAGATGAGCATCACTTGGAAATTAGTTTCCTTAGTATTACCTCGACCCCCTTTAACAGTACGGTGTTTCCTATGACTCAAGAAAGATAAAATGAAACTATGAAAACAAAAGCCTTCACGCTTCATAATCCTCGCATGAATATCCAACTCTCCAAGGTCACACCAATTTCTTCACTTTCAAAATCTTCAGGAGAACCAAAGTCTTCAGTTGAAGACATACATTTTTAGGGGTCAACTTTCACAGTAAATATCAAACTCCTCATCAACTTATAGAGCATGTGTACACTCACAAACATATTAATCCTTTAACCTATAAGTCTTCAATACACCAAAATCACTAAGGGGCACTAGATGCACTTACAATCTCCCCCTTTTTGGTGATTGATGACAAATAGGTTAAGTTTTCAACGGGGATAAACATGTTAATTGAAAGTGC
>NC_041385.1:581511354-581631493 GCF_002162155.2 Triticum dicoccoides
CATATGTGAGGAATTTGCTTTCAAAAAGCAATGCACAAGTAGAGTAATATCATGGAGATCTCCCCCTATATCTTGTAATTCATACACGCATTTAACATATCGTATGAAGAATTTGAAATGCATGATGAAATATGGTGATTGATGTAATTCAGCATGTGTGCATTAACATATATGAGTAAATAGCATGCAGAAAAACAGAGCAAAAGTATCAGGTCACCATCGGACTTAAGTTTACAAGTTAGCGAATCAAACACTTCAGAAGAACAAGAGTTGTAACTTAGCAAAAAAACACCCATATGTAGACCCGCTTGAAGACTAACTCAAATTTCTCCCCCTTTGTCATCAAATGACCAAAAGGGACGAAAAGTGAGAACCAACGCCCCTGAAGAATATCATCACGAAGTCGATGGAGGAGCGCCACCATTGTTGAGGTTGGTTGTTGAAGTAGGGTCTACCGCAGTGTCGTCCAAATCTTCATCTTCATCAGTCTCGTGCGATGAAGAAAAAGAGCTGGCCACCAAAGAAGGAACTTTGAATTTCTTCGATGCTGGCTGAGACCAGTCAAAGTCCTGCTTGAAGCCCATCTGATTAATATCTTCTTCACCGTAGAGATGAGACAAAACAGCCCAGGTGCGATCAAATACTTCATGGAGGTAGTAATGGTTCTTCTTCATCGAATTGTGTGTAGCAGTCATGTTATGAAGAATTGAACCAAACTGACGCTTGACCCATTTGTGGTTGCGATCGACCTTCTGATGAAGACTGAAGAGAAGCTCACGATCAGTCATCACCCTTGGTTGTGCCTTGAGGATTTTGCTTTGAAGCATTGGCGGCAGAGTCATGAGTGGCAGAGTCATCATTGGTGGAGTAGGATGTAGCTTTGCGGAACTTTCCATCCAATGGACGAATACCTTCATCAATAATAGTGGCCTCGCCCTTCTCGTCGGCTGTGGAAATAGTCCGCTTGAGGACTTCAATGGGGGGCAAGTAGTTGCCATGGTTAAGTGTATTATCCTTGTAGTTAATTGAAGACCTTGATTTGATGAATTTCATGATCCAAGGAGCGTAAGGCTTCAATTTAAACGGAGAAAGAGCAACATATGACATAGTCCTCATGAAGAAATCATGGTAGTTGATTGCAATACCATGCATGATATTGAATAGCAGATTCTTCATGATGCCAACGACCTCTTCTTCATTAGAGTCGTGGCCTTTGATTGGACTAAGGGTCTTGGTCAAAATTCTATATATGGTCTGAGGCCCATAAAGCAATTCCTTCACGAGGAATTTGGTTCTTGGGGCTTGGTCAGGCTTCAGTGGCTTCATCAACACTTGCATGAAGTGATCGGATAGTTCAGGTTCATGATAGATGAGACGTGCACCTTCAAGGGGAGGACTGACAGGCAGGGCATGAAGCAATTCAGAGGCCGGTGCTTTGAAGTGTGTATTCTTTGTCATCTAGTCCAACATCCAAGAATTTAGATCTTCAGCATTGCCGGTGATGTGCAGCGTCCCGTAGAACTGAAGAATTATCTCTTCCTTCCAATCACATATGTCAGTGCAGAAGTTGAGTAGCCCAACATCATGAAGAACACTAAGGACTAGGGTGAAGCAAGGTAGAGATTCCATATCCACATGAGGAATATGCTCATGGTCAAAGATCTTGTCATTATCAAATAGCAGAGAAGAATTAAAGTTCATCTGACTTGATGTCCAGAAACGCTGCCTTCGAAGACGAGCATAGTCATATGGGTTGTATTCCGTGAAGCACACGTGCTCATGGAAGAAGTCATCAGATTTCAACTTTTGTTCCTTTGAGAAGGGATTCTTCGGCTTGGGCTGAGGTGTATCTGTCAATGTCTTCACAGCCTCAGGAATCACAGTCTCAAGAGCCACGGGCTGAGGAATTTCAGTTTCTGCTTCAGTAGCAGCCTGGGTCTCCATCTTTTCAGCAGCATTAAAATCAGCACAAGTGGCTGGAATTTCTTCTGGGATGGTCAGAAGTGAAGCTTGAGGTTCATTAGAGCCCATGTGAATTTCTTCTGTCTGGACTGGGGACCGAGGAATCTGTTGTAGTGGGGTGAACATGGGCGAATTGGGGTGATGACTTTCCCAATAGTCATCATTCAACACTGGAGTGATGCTCCCAATGTCCACATCTTCTTCTTCTTCATCCAATTGTTCAATGCTGCCTCTTCAGCCGTGAACTAAGGCATGGGAGATGAGACAAGAGGGGTTGAAGGGATATCATCCACTTCAATTTCTTCGTCCAACTGCTCTGAAGAAGAAGCAGAAGGAACTTCTTCATCTGATCCGCTTGGAATCACATAATCTTCACCAAAAGGAATGATTTCTTTGATGGCATGCTTGAAACTGGAACAACATCAATTGCATTGTGATAAGAGATTGTCAAAGTCTTCGCCTTCCTTAGTGTAGAAGACTCTGAGGAAGCAGATGCTTTCCTTTTCTTCACTACTGCTCGCTCTGCAGCCTTGGTTTCTTTGCTTCTAATGCAAAAGGAAGGATAGGACTTGGTGTTGGTGCAGGAGGAGCAGAGGAATCTGGTGCATTTTCTTCAGGCGCAATTGATGCAGTCGCCCTGGCTTGTTTAGTAACTTCAGGCATAGTAGCAGATGCTTCAGTTGACCTGACTTGATCTTCAGGCGCAACACTAGTGGTTGCCCTGGCAATTTCATCAGCGGCTGGAACAACTTCATCAGCCCTGGTACTTTCAGTTTCATCAGCAGCCTAATTTTCATCAGCGGTGCTGGCATGTTCTTCAGTAGGCTATGCAAATGCTTCAGCCTGAGGAATTTCAATGTGCGTTTGAGCAACAACATTGGATGTAAATCCCTTTGCCATTTTGACAAATCTGACCTTGGCTCCCGGCCATTCAGCCTTGTAGGCATCAAATTCATTACTGAGCGCCTTGATTTCAGACTGTGAAGTCACAAGTTGTTCAGTTGTCATTTTCAGTACACTTTTCTTCAAATAGTGCTCCTTCTTGTACTGAGCTTTCTTCACGAACCTGGCTTTCTCAAATTTCCATTTTTCTTCAAAAATGAAAGTCGTCAACATATGACTTTGGCCAGGTGAGAGATTTAATTCTGGCAAGGGAGCGTTTGGGACTTTGTGCCAGAGGTCAATGAAGTCCAGGATCTTCTTTGGATCCAGCAAGAGTGGCACAGCACTGTCCTTGGCTCTAGTGGCCCTTTGATGTCTATCTCTGATGATTTCTGCTAATTCCTCATCATCAGCTTTGTCTTCATCTGACGGTACTTGGAAGGCAACTTGCTTCTTATGAGGACTTGGTCTTGTGCCCCGTCCAACAGTAGCCTTGGTCTTCAGCAAAGTGGGGCTTGTTGAGGACTAAGGAGGAGCTGAAGAACTTGCAGATGCTCCTGAAGCAATTGAGATGCATGTGGTCCTTTGGCAAGAGGCGAGATGCACAGGTGCCGAGGACTTTGCTGGAGGAGCTGAGGGTTTTGCAATTTGAGGAACTGGAGCAGCTTGAGGAATATGCCATGAGGGCATAGATGAGCTTGGTCGTGAGGGCATTACTAAGGAAGGTGGTTTGCGAGCTGGCTTCCTAGGTGAAAGGATCGATATGGTTGACTAGAGGGGGGGTGAATAGGCAACTAACAATTTTTAAGCTTTTCTTTATCAAATTAAACTTTGCAACAAAATAGGTTGTCTAGATGTGCAACTAGGTGAGCAACCTATATGATGCAAAATACAACTAGCACACAAGCAAGCAAGGATGTAACAACAAGTAGGCTTGCAAAAGTAAAGGGATAAGATAACCAAGAGTGGAGCCGGTGGAGACGAGGATGTGTTACCGAAGTTCCTTCCTTTTAAGGGGAAGTACGTCTCCGTTGGAGCGGTGTGGAGGCACAATGCTCCCCAAGAAGCCACTAGGGCCACCGTAATCTCCTCACGCCCTCACACAATGCGAGATGCCGTGATTCCACTATTGGAGCCCTTGAAGGCGGCAACCGGACCTTTACAAAGAAGGTTGGGGCAATCTCCACAACAATCGGAGGCTCCCAACGAAACCACGAAGCTTCACCACAATGGAATATGGCCTCGAGGTGACCTCAACCGTCTAGGGTGCTCAAGCACCAAGAGTAACGAAATCCACACAAGAAAGTATGGGGGAAGTAAATATCCTTTGGTGGAAGTGTAGATCTAGGTCTCCTCCTTCAAACCCTAGCACATCAACAAGTTTGAGTGGCTAGAGAGAGAGATCGGGCAAGAGAGCTTGAGAGCATCAATGGTGGAGTGAGAGAGGTAAGAGATAGGGCGTGGTAGGTGGAGCAACCACCTTATATAGCAACCCACTAAAATCCAACCGTTACTGTGTTTTCAGTACTGCAGCGGTACAACCGCTCCTTGTCCCGGTACAACCGGGACTCATGATGCAACTGCAGAACCCTACCAGGTGGTACAACCGGGCCATCGGGCGGTAGTACCGGTCATTAGAAAATAACCGGACCAATCGCCCAGCTACCGCACAACTACCGCACCTAAACAGAACGGAGTCACCCTTGAGGGCGGTAGTTGGGCAGTGCAGGGCCGGTGCAACCGCCTGGTCTTGATCTCTTGAGCGGCTAAGGAACGAGCGGAAGAACCGCTCGAACCTCCGGTTGTACCGGTTGAAAAGGATCAACCGGACCAACCGGGCCACCACCGCCCAGCCACCGCATCAGGACAGAACCCTGACCGGTACATGGGCGGTACATGGCCAGAACAACCGCTGCTGGACTATGCAGAGTCAGATGGCGGTACCACCGCCCGGAGGCAGCGGTACCACCGCTTGACATCAGCAGAGTAGCGTCAAGATCCAGCGGTACAACCGCTCGGACGAGCGGTACAACCGCTGGGAACACACAGCAAGGATTAGATGAGGAGGGAGGCACTCTCTTGACTAGAAAAGGAGGAAAGGAAGAGAACGAGAATGGACTCCCCTATTCTATCCACAGATGATTCCCTCTAGAGTGTACGGGATCCCTACGACCAAAGAGATAAAAGCGTAGAGGATCCCTTCTTCAAATGATTCCTTCGATAGAGAACCACTAACCGATGAATGCCTAATCATTGAGAACCTGAAATAATTAGCACAGGATTAGACCAACAAATGGTTGTCATCATCATCCAAAACATAAGATAGGGAAATGCCCTTACAATCTCCCCCTTTTTGGTGGATGATGACAACAACACGATATAAGATAGAAGACTATAGAATCTAGACGGAGCTCCCCCTAGATGTGAGCCCCAGGTAGAGACTCCCCCTAGATTCTATAGGCTAGACAAATAAAGCATATAACAAGAAGGTAGCAAACACAAAGAAACATGAGCAATACTACCAAATAAGACCAACAAGCATAAAACCACACAAAACAAACGATAACGACCAAAGTTCAACTGGAGACAACAGACAAGTTCGAAACGAGACACACACTACGCAACCACCCATGCAACTCCCGAGTCCTATCACACTCTCTCCCCCTTTGGCATCAGGACACCAAAAAGGAAGAGAGCGAAGCTATCGCCCCGGGCTCAGTCGTCCTCCTCTGACTCCTCGGTAGCATCAAGGTCTTCATCATTGTCAGAATCTTCACCATCATCAGAAACTTCATCATCGTCCCGATCTGAGTCCTCCATGATATCATCAGCAGCAGTAACGGTGGTGGAGGGCTGAGGAGGGGCTTCATCATCAGTCCAGGCGCTGTGGGAGGATATCCAACGCTCCTCCGGTGTGATGCACTTCTCAGAGCCACTCTGAACTGTCATGCTTAGGTGCCGCATCAAAGCAATCTGGCGACGCCGCGCAAGCTTCTCATTGACATGTGCCTCATACATCCTCTTCTGGATGTCAGACTGGAGGCAGAAGGTCTTCTTTACCTTGGCAGTGAGCTTGTCCACCCACGAGGGCTTGGCCCCTGGTTCCAACTCAAAGTCCTCATCATCAGAAGTGGCATAGACATCCTCAGGAGCATTAGCCGGGAAACGTGGCTCGGCGTGCTTCTTCTTCTTAAGGAGCTTGACTTCATGATTGGTGGGATTGTCAGGAGAGGTGAGGGGCTCTCCAGGACGGCGAACCCCCCACACTGAGTTCAGAAAGCACATGACAAATGGAGCATAAATGGGGACCTTCCTGTAGATGACCATGTTGTACATCTCGTGCCACAGCCAGTTTGACACATCAAACGTCTCCCCAGATCCAACCTTGGTCTTCATAGCAACCATCAAGTCAACAAGATAGCCATGGATTTCATCTTGATTCCCCACTTTGGGCAGAAGCACATTGCGAAAAACACGATGCATGATGTCATAGACCTTCACCAAATCCTTAGATTCACCAATAATACCACGGCCCCGAATGTACAGAGGGGCAAGCTTCTCCTTGGGCATGGGGTCAGGATGATCATGGGGGCGAATGCCACCCCTTCCTTCCAGACAGGTATCATCGTACCCAATAGCATTGCAGAAGGTCCTCCAGGGAACTTGAAAGAGCTCATCACGACACATGAAAGTGAGGGTGCGCGCGTCATCTTCTCCAAAGTGAACGGTGGCATAGAACTGATGGATGAGTTGAACATCAAAGTCACAGTTGACGGACATGAGCTTGACAAGATCAAACTCCTCACAGAGAGCCAAAGCCTCACCAAAATACTCCAGGTTGTTCCGCCAATGATCAAGATCGATGGTCCACTGCTTGGCATATCTGTTCTTGTTGTGCTCAAAGAGTTCATGAACAATTCGTACTTGCATCTCATTCCGAAACTGAACAGTGGTCCAACGAGGAGCTACGGGAACCACATAAGGATTCTTTGAGCGGAAGGCTTCCCAATCCTTGGCTTTCCAACGGTGGAGTGGCATTATCACACGTTGTCTGACAGCGGCAGACTTTTCACGGCGAGTGGGCTTGGTGGGGATCACAACTTCATCTTCAGAGTCAGTCGGGCGCGAAGCCCATCGAACCCTCTTCTTGGTCTTGCGAGGAGCAGGGCGAGAACTGGAGCCACCTGAACACAAACACGAAGGGGACACACGAAACCAACAGAAATGAGAGGAAAGCACACGAAAATGCAACACAAAGAAACCAGAACAGTGCTATGGTTCATATCTACCAGTTGAACCAGATCCCCCACCGGTAGTACCGCCCCACCGGTTGTACCGCACATCTGGGCGGTAGAACCGCTGACCGTGGCACTACCAAGGTATTTAGATCTGTTCAAGACGTGCAAATCACTCAAGCAATATTCGGAGTTCTATGTACTGCACAGACACAAGAAGAACGACGGTCTCTCCCAACCAAAGAACAACCACAACACTAGGAGGATAAGGTAATGCCCTAGAACACGAAGAAAACCTAGAACAAAGAACGAAGAACAAGGACATTACCACCATCCATGGGAGAAGATCGGAAGACTTCCACGGAGAGAATCCGCGGAGAATCCTCGGGACCGAAGCGCGGGGCGCACTCCGGGACGAGGCAGAGGTGACCGGCGGCTAGGGCAAGGAGGAGGCGACTGGGGACGAAGGGAAAAAAAGAAAACCCTTCGCCCCGACGGATATAAATAGGCCCGTAGCTGCGCGGCGGTAGAACCGCTCCTAGGACCGGTTGTACCGCAAGTCAGGTGACCGGAAGTACCGCCCGAAATGGGCGGTACAACCACCCAAGCACCGAAGGTAACCCAACTGGGGCAGCACAACCAGGTATCAGCGGTAGAACCGCTCGTGACACCAGTTGTACCGCCCGACCACCAAAGCCCAGACAAAAAGAAACAAGACAAACGGGACAACACAAAAGAAAGGGAAACACGAAGGGAAATCACAAGCAACCGCACACAAGCTGAGCGAGCTCAGTCCTCTCTCTTAAGAGAGGGCGATGGCCGAAGCCACCTATGTTTGAGTCAAGTGGTATGGCACCGCGAAGAATTATCCTTGGGCCCATGACCAACACTCGTCTTTGAAGCACAGATGCCATCAACAATGGCTAATGTGAAAGAGGTGATCGATTTATGCATGATGGGGGGAGGGAGAGTTCATTGATAGAACAACACTCCCCCTATGTCTATGCCTACACCTAAACTAGACAACACGTTGAGTGTGGTGGGGGTGTACGGGTTCAAGTCACATTGCTCAAATCAATGATATTTAGCTCATGCCTTAACTCGCGAAATCTTGCTTCATCCAAGGGCTTCGTGAAAATATCTGCAAGGTTATCATGAGTGTTGACATACTTGAGCTCGATCTCTCCTCGCCTAATGTGATCCCGGATGAAGTGATACCGAATCTCAATGTGCTTCGTCTTGAAGTGTTGTACCGGGTTGAGAGAAATCTTGATGGCACTCTCATTATCACACCAAAGAGGCACTTTGTCACAAATGACACCGTACTCCTTTAAAGTTTGCCTCATCCATAGGAGTTGAGCACAACAACTACCAGCCGCCACATACTCCGCTTCGGTGGACGAGAGGGACACACAACTTTGCTTCTTGGAAGACCAACTTACCAGAGAGCAACCAAGAAATTGGCACCCTCCGGAAGTGGACTTCCTATCCACTTTGTCCCCCGCCCAATCGGAATCCGTGAAACCTTCAAGCTTGAAATTTGCTCCTCTTGGGTACCATAAGCCAAAGTTTGGGGTATGAGCCAAATATCGAAAGATTCGCTTGACCGCCACATGGTGACTTTCCTTTGGTGCGGCTTGAAACCGAGCACACATCCCCACACTCAACATGATGTCCGGTCTAGATGCACAAAGGTAAAGCAAGGAGCCAATCATGGAGCGATATAACTTTTGATCCACCGCTTTACCACTGGGATCGATGTCAAGTTGGCACTTGGTAGGCATTGGAGTAGAAGCCGGCTTGACATCACTTAGCTTGAATCTTTTAAGCATGTCTTGAGTGTATTTGGCTTGGTTGATGAAGGTTCCTTCTCTTCCTTGTTTGATGTCAAAGCCAAGGAAGAACTTCAACTCTCCCATTGAAGACATCTTGAACTTGGAGGTCATGAGAGCGGCAAATTCCTCATTGAAGGCTTTGTTAGGAGAACCAAAGATAATATCATCAACATATAGTTGGCATACAAACAACTCCCCTTTGACCTTCTTAGTAAAAAGAGTGGGATCGATTTGTCCTACTTCAAAGCCACGATCTTGTAACAACTCGGTAAGGTGGTCATACCACGCACGTGGGGCTTGTTTAAGGCCATAGAGTGCCTTATCGAGTTGATACACATGATCCGGGAAGTAGGGGTCCTCGAACCCAGGGGGTTGCTTGACATAGATCAACTCATTAATGGGACCATTAAGAAAAGCACTTTTCACATCCATTTGTTGCAACTTAAAGTTGTGATGGGAAGCATATGCAATCAACAAACGAATGGATTCAAGACGAGCAACGGGAGCAAAGGTTTCACCGTAGTCGATACCCTCGACTTGGGAGTAGCCTTGTGCTACCAATCTTGCCTTGTTGCGAATGATGTTCCCGTGAGCATCTTGCTTGTTCTTGAAGATCCACTTTGTTCCAATGACGTTGTGGTTCCCCGATGGCCTTGGCACCAATCTCCAAACTTTGTTGTACTCGAAGTTGTTGAGTTCTTCATGCATGGCATTGAGCCAGTCCGAGTCTTTGAGCACCTCATAGACCTTTCGGGGTTCAACACAAGAGACAAACGCGTGATGTTCACAATAGTTTGCTAATTGTCTATGAGTGCTTACCCCCTTTCTTAGGCTTCCAAAAACATTTTCCATGAGATGGCCTTGAGTGGTGAGCTTGGAAGCAATCTTCGCGGCACGACGCTCTAATTCCTCCTTGGATGTGGAGGGAGGGTTGACTTGATCATCTTGAGCGCCGTCTTGAGCTTGTTCTTGATCTTGAGCTTGCTCGAGGGGGAGAACTTGACCTTGGGCATCATTTAGAGGTTCACCGCCATCTTGAGGTTGATCTTGCCCTTGGTCTTGTTCACAAGATTGAGGGCCTTCACTTTTTTCTTCGGAAGCGTGTGGGTCTTGATGAGGTGATGGCTCTACTTGAGTAGAGCATTGTCCTTCTCCTTCGGTCACAAGGGGTTCCTCAATGGGTAGGATTTGACCAATACCCATTCTTCTTATGGTTGGGGAGGAATTTCATCACCTACATCACAAGTACCACTTTGCTCCACTTGGGAGCCGTTATTTTCGTCAAACTCCACGTTACACGTTTCCTCAATGAGTCCGTTGGACTTGTTGAGAACACGGTAAGCATGAGAGTTTGAAGCATAACCAACAAATATGCCCTCATGAGCTCTAGCTTCAAATTTAGACAAACGAACACCTTTCTTGAGAATGAAACACTTACACCCGAACACCCGGAAGTACTTGAGATTGGGCTTGTTCCCGGTGAGTATCTCATACGGAGTCTTGTTCAAGCCTTTGCGGAGATAGAGCCGATTGGATGCATGACAAGCTGTGTTGATGGCTTCGGCCCAAAAGTTGTATGGAGACTTGAACTCCGCCATCATGGTCCTTGCCGCATCCATCAACATCCGGTTCTTCCTCTCCGCAACACCATTTTGTTGAGGGGTATATGGTGCGGAATATTGGTGCTTGATCCCTTCATCACTAAGAAACTCATCCAAGGTGTAGTTCTTGAACTCGGTGCCGTTGTCACTTCTTATTGTCAAGATCTTTGCATTATGTTGACGTTGAGCTTCATTTGCAAAGTCGATGACGGTTTGTTGAGTCTCACTCTTCCTCTTGAAGAAGTATACCCAAGTGTATCTTGAATAATCGTCCACAATCACCAAGCAATACTTTCTCCCTCCAAGACTATCAAAAGATGGAGGCCCGAAGAGATCCATGTGAAGGAGCTCCAAGGGTCTCTTCGAGTAGATGATGGTTGAAGGAGGGTGAGCCTTTTCATGAAGCTTTCCTTCGATACAAGCACTGCAAGCACGATCTTTGGCAAAACTAACATTTGTTAGTCCACGAACATGGTCCCCCTTGAGAAGACTTTGCAAAGATCTCATATTGACGTGGGCTAAACGGCGATGCCAAAGCCATCCCACATCAACTTTAGCCATTAGGCATGTCGCGGTCTTAGTGGGTTGCTCCGAGAAGTTAACCACATAGAGACCGTTCTCGACATGCCCAACAAAGGCTACTTTAAGAGTCTTTCTCCACAAGAGGGCCACGGTATCAATATCAAAGAAGGTGGCAAAACCCATGAGTGCGAGTTGACGAACAGAAAGTAAATTGAATGCAAGGGACTCAACAAGCATGACTTTCTCGATCGTTAGATCATGAGAAATGACAACCTTGCCAAGACCCAATACCTTAGAATGTGAGGCATCACCCCATTCGACATTGGTGGGCATAGATGGGATATTGTGCACGTCCACCACCAAGTCCTTGCTCCCGGTCATATGATTTGTTGCTCCACTGTCGAGCAACCATGATCCTCCACCGGAAGCAAACACCTACAAGAGATCAATGCTTGGTTTTAGGTACCCATTGAGTAATGGGTCCTTTGATGTTAGTAACAAGGGTCTTAGGAACCCAAATAGACCATTCAATGTACTCATAAGGAGAACCAACAAATTTAGCATAAACATGTCCATCACTAGCACGGCACAACACATAAGAGGGGTTAAAGTCGCCGTCTTTGTTGGGAGAGATGGCGTTGCGCTCTTTGGCTTCACCGCTCTTCCCATTGTTCTTCTTCTCCTTAGGAGCACCTTCTCCTTCCTTCACAAAGGTTTGCATGAGCGGAGGAGGTCGATTGGTCTTGCTCTTCTTCTCCTTGTTCTTCTTCTTGTTCTTGGACTTGGGTGCGAACCCAACTCCCTCCTTTCCCACAACTTCCTTTTGATTGCTCAAAAGGTCATTTAGGTTCTTCTCGCCTTGTATGCATGACACAAGACCTTTCTCGAGTTGTTCCTTCAACTTGGCATTTTCCTCCACAAGATGCACATGCTCACAACATGGGTTAGTAGCATTTGCATTATCAATTAAGACCATGTGAGGAAATGTGGCATTTTCCTTAGTTAGCTTAACTTGGAGTTGAGCATGAGACTCCTTGAGGGTGGCATGAGCACTTTTCAAGACCTTGTGGGCCTTGTCAAGTACATCAAACTCCTCCGTGAGTCTAACATGATCAACCCCAAGTTTAGCCTTCTCGGAAGCTAGAACACGAGACACAACACGAGCATGATCAAGATCTTTCTTTAGTTTAGCGTGACCATCGTTGTGTGACTCCTCAAGAGACAAACGATGCTCACGCTCTTCCTCAAGAGCATTAGAGAGATCCGATATCTCATCGGCATAGTCATGACTATGACTTTCCATCTTAGTGATGGTTTCTTCATGAGCCTCGATCATGTCATTGGCTTCACCAAGTTGTTCCAAGAGAGCAACGAAATGCTTCTTGGATTTGCCCTTGAGCTTACTCATGAAGGACTCAAATTCATTGATCTCCTCATTAGACCCCTTACCATTATCAAAGTCATCCGTTGAAGGAGGGTTAGGAATAATGGTGGTTTTGATGTTGGGGGTTACCTTGTTGGTGGCCTTAGCCATGAGGCACTTGGCAGTGATGTTCTCGTTAGGTGCATCGAATAGAGACACCCGAGGAGTTGAGACAATGGCAACGGATGCCATGGCCATTGTTTCACCATCTTCATCATCATCGTCATCCTCACGGTATTCTTCTTGAACCACCAACCCGCGAGAAGGAGTCCTCTTGGTGAAGTTGTTCTTGTTGGGGAAGGACTTGGCTTTGTCTTTTCGAATGAACTTGCCACCATTGTCTTCCCGCTTCTTGTATGGACAATCCGCAACGAAATGACTGACATTGCCACAGCTGAAACAAGTTCTAACTCGTTGCTTCCCTTTGAGGCCACTTGAGTTGTTCTTGTTGAAGTTGGGCCTTGTAGTCTTCTTACTCCAAAACTGTCTTGAGGCAAGAGCCATGTGCTCATGATAATCATACTTTGTGTCCTCGGGGTTGCTCTCCTCATCTTCCTCTTCTTCTTCTTCTTCCACACTCACCTTGGCCTTCAAGGCGAGATTGGGCTTCTTTGCCCTTTGGGAATGGAGCACCGCATTGTCGGCGGTCTTATCCAAGATGTTCATTGCAATGAACTCATCCAACACTTCACCAAAGGTCATGGAGTGGAATTCCGGTCTTTAGCGGATGACGGAGGACATGGCCTTGTTGTAGGGCATCATGACCTTGAGGAACTTGCGCTTGATCCAATTGTCATCCATGTCTTTACTCCCATGATCTCGGAGTGCGACCGCAAGTTTGGTCACTCTTCGAAAGAGCTCATGAGGTTCTTCATCCTCTTTCATTGCAAACTCATCGGCTTCATCTTGCACCACTTCATAGTTGGAGCGTTGAATGCTAGCACTTCCTCTATACATACGCTCGACACACTTCCATGCTTCTTTAGCCATGACATGAGGTCGAAGATGAGGGAGATCTTCAGGAAGGATAGCATCTTGGATGATGAAGAGAGCACTCTCATTGAATTGGTTGTCCACTTCTTCTCGAGGGGTGAAGTTGCTTGGATCATGAGGATACAAACCTTCTTCAATAATTCTCCAAAGGTTAGTATTCACATGTTTTAAATGACGCTTGAAGCGATAGACCCAAGAATCAAAATCTTCATTTTTCACATATTTAGGAGGAGGACCGGCATGATTCAAATGCGTAGAGGGGATCGGTCCTTTATACACCGGGGGTTCCACATGGGCAAAGATGCCGGTGCCATTTCTACCACTAGTAGACGGACTCTTTTCACTATTAGCTTCCCCCTTGTCGGGGTTAGCATCCGTCACCTTGTTAGTGGGATCACCCACTTTCATCGGCAAGGTAGATAGTTTGAGTCCCTCTAGGAATTCAGTAAACATGCTTTTAACCTTGGCCGTCATGGAGGTTTTCAATGTGTCTAAAGCCACATTGAATTCCTCACGAGAGACCGAGGTTCCCCCTTCGGTCGACGACGAGATGGGATTCACACCGGAGTGTTCCTCCGCACCGTCGTTGACGTCAACCATACTCTTCGGACGGCAAAGTCCTTAATAAAGAGACGAGGCTCTGATACCAATTGAAAGGATCAATATGGTTGACTAGAGGGGGGGTGAATAGGCAACTAACAATTTTTAAGCTTTTCTTTATCAAATTAAACTTTGCAACAAAATAGGTTGTCTAGATGTGCAACTAGGTGAGCAACCTATATGATGCAAAATACAACTAGCACACAAGCAAGGAAGGATGTAACAACAAGTAGGCTTGCAAAAGTAAAGGGATAAGATAACCAAGAGTGGAGCCGGTGGAGACGAGGATGTGTTACCGAAGTTCCTTCCTTTTAAGGGGAAGTACATCTCCGTTGGAGCGGTGTGGAGGCACAATGCTCCCCAAGAAGCCACTAGGGCCACCGTAATCTCCTCACGCCCTCACATAATGCGAGATGCCGTGATTCCACTATTGGAGCCCTTGAAGGCGGCAACCGGACCTTTACAAACAAGGTTGGGGCAATCTCCACAACAATCGGAGGCTCCCAACGAAACCACGAAGCTTCACCACAATGGAATATGGCCTCGAGGTGACCTCAACCGTCTAGGGTGCTCAAGCACCAAGAGTAACGAAATACACACAAGAAAGTATGGGGGAAGTAAATATCCTTTGGTGGAAGTGTAGATCTAGGTCTCCTCCTTCAAACCCTAGCACATCATGTCAGGACCCCGACTCAATGCCACATCGATCTAGCATGTAACACCTCATATCACTTTGTGGCCTCACGCACGGTATTCCCCCGGGTGTCGCCTTACCTTTGCCCGGGACCGTTTGCGCCTTTTGGCACACGTATATGACAGTGTCGCTAGCATCCATATGATAAGGAGCCCGGGCTGACATGGCTAGTCGTAAACCCAAAGTGGCAAAGACTTACAGGGACAGGCATCCATGACCCAGCATCGAACGTGTCGGTCATCAGCGAGTGAATCCGGGCTGTAGCACTGGGCTAGCAGGACTCCGGTGAACCGGGCTGTAGCGGGCTAACAGGACTCCGGTATTCATCGCGTGACATTTCCCCGAAGGGACAGACACAGGAACGAAGAAGGACACATGCCGGCCAGCCTAAGTGTTCCGGAGCAGTAGCAAGCTACCATGGCTCAGTGGAAACACTAGGAGACATTTCCCTGTAAGAGAGGCTACTAAAGATAAACAACTAGATGGTCAGATCCCACACATACCAAGCATTTCAATAACATACACACAATATGCTCGATATGTGCAAATACAACATGGCATCACAACATGACTCTAAGACTCAAGCAATTACTCATTAGGCTCCGAGGAGCGAGATATTACAAACATGGGTCTCATGACCCAACACTCAGAGCATACAAGTCAAAGCACAAGCGGAAGCTATCATGTCTGGGTACAGACATCTATAAATGAAAAAGGCTGAGAAGCCTGACTATCTACCAGATCCTGCCGGGGGCACAAGATCGTAGCTGAGGTAACAAGCTAAACGTCGAAGTCCACGCGGAACTACTAGGGAGACCGAAGTCTCTCTGCAAAAACATAAAATAGGCAAATGTGAGTACAAATGTACCCAGCAAGACTTACATCAGAACTAACTACATATGCATCATTATCAACAAAAGGATGGTGGGGTTTAACTGCAGCAAGCCAGCTTTGACTCGGTGGCTATCCTAAACTACGACTGCAAGCGACTCTTTTGAGGTGGCGCACACGAGTCCACATATTCACCATATCAATACACCACTATGGATCCGCTCCCGTCTCCCTACGAGAACGCCATCCATAGCACTCACGCTTATCTTGCGTATTTTAGAGTATCCACTTTCACTTGTCTATGAACTGATATAAGCAACCCAGAAGTCCTTTACCGCGGACACGGCTATTCGAATAGATGATGTTAACCCTGCAGGGGTGTACTTCTTCACACACGCTCTCACCACTTACCGCCGTTTACACGACATGTACTCGGCTACCTTCAAGCGGAAGCCCAACGTGGGTGTCGGCCACGGCCTGCCTAAACACTCAAGTCTCTAGTCCAGGTTTATCGCCTATTCGGGTTCCATCCATGAGGAGATCCGGCCGGAGTTTTGCTCACAGCCCCAAACGATGTGAACAGGGTTCCGTGACACCAAACGGGCGCCCGGTATACCCGGCCACGTGCCTACCGCATCACAGCCCACCCCTGCGGTCAGCGCTGCGCACGGCCTCCAGCATACTACAAACACCAGAAACTACTTGCAACTCCTGGACAGAGGACAAGGGTGATTAAGAAGCCGAGAGGGTCCATTGGTTTCGGGCCCAATGCGTGGTAGTAGCTGAATCATGGATCACAAACACTGAACTCAGTTCCTGAGGACGGCTGCAATGAGACAACCCACCATGTACTCCTACATGGCCTCTCACCGCTACCTTTACCAAATCGTGTTCACACACTTAGCTCACACACAGTAGGACAGGTTCACACGCCTCTGATTCATCCCCGATGAATCAGACCTGACTCAACTCTAAGCAGTAGCGGGCATGACAAACAAACATGAATGAGTAGGCACAACAGGGCTCAAACAACTCCTACTCATGCTAGTGGGTTTCATCTAATTACTGTGGAATGACAGGTCATGCAGAGGATAAAGGGGTTCAGCTACCGCAGCAAGTAACAGATGAATCGATGTTGTCCTAATGCAGTAAAAGAGAGCAGGAGCGAGAGAGTGGGATTTTATCAAAATGAACAAGGGGGTTTTGCTTGCCTGGCACTTCTGAAGATAACATTGAGTCTTCATCAGTGTCAACGATCACATCATCGGTATCACGTCTATCGAGAGGGGACAAATACCGGCAAATACAGAAAAACACGATCAATGCAATGCACAATATGATGCATGCTATGACATGGCAATATGAATGTGTTTTGGGCTAATGCACCTAAAACCAGATTAAATGAAGTTGGTTTGAATCCAAGATTCAAATTCAAACTTCATATGTGGATATTTAAATGCCATTAGTATGATTTGTGCTAAACAGCATCTATAAGTTGTTCTAACATGCATGAAAATGGTACAGATGGATTCCTTGGATTTTTCTGATAATTTTTCATATATAATTTATTTAATTTGGAGTTACGGTTAATTTTCTATGAATTTTAGAAGTTTTGGATATTATCTGAAATTTATAAATCATTTTTGATTTATTTTAATTCCAGAAACAAATACTGCGTCAGCATGACGTATTAGTGACGTCAGCAGGTCAACGTGGCTGGTCCAGGTCAAACCTGGCCAGTGGGGTCCACACGTCAGTGTCTCAGACTGGTTTGTGTCGCTGACATGTGGGCCCAGTCAACGGCCACGTCAGCGCGGTCAAAACTGACGCGTGGGGCCACTGTGGTTAACTTAAACTAAACAGGGGCTAACGTGGTTAGTTAAGGGCGTGGGGCCCATATGTCAGTGAGAGATAGGGCTGTTAGTAGGGTCATTAGCGACTAAGTAAGTGCGCCACGTCGGCGTCACCGGAGACCAGCCGGCGGCGACCACAGAACACGGCGGGGCACGCCGGACTTGCGCTAGAGGCGTCAGTTTGGCGCGCTGAGGGCACCAGGGGATGGCCCTTGCTCCCGCGCATCCAGAGGACCGAGTGGGAGGTCGTGGGGTCGCCGGAACTCGTGCCGGCGACGAGCTTTGGCGGCGATGGTGTTCGGTGGTGCTCAGGCGCGTCGCTACGTTGCATCAGTGAGTAAATGGAGAGGCTGGGCAGCACCTGCTAGGCATGGGGAGCACTAAGAGCAGCTCAGTGAGGCCAGGGGAGCACGGAGGCTATGCGTGCAGCAGCAATGGCGGACGGTGGCTTCGGTGCTCGTGGGGAACGGCGCTACGGCACGGAGGGGAGCATGCTGAGTTAAGGGAGAGGGTCAGTGACTCACGGCGATGACGAGGGGACGCTCGGCGAGGTCGGGGACGGTCCGGAGCCGGCGAATTTGACGAAGATGGCCGGCGGGTCCGAGGTAGAAGATGACGGCGATGGCGGCGATGCAGGGCTTCCGGAGGGCTGTGGATCGGTGGGGAGGAAGAGGGGGTCGAGGCGGAGCTCCTGGGTGCATCGGCGAGGCTAGGGGTGGCCGGTGGCCATGGGTACGGCGACGATGACGGCGAGCTCCGCTCGGTCGCGAGAGGGGAAACAGAGGAGCGAGGGGGAGGGAGGTCCAGAGAGCGAGGGAGAAGTGAGAGGGGGTCGGGGACGTCTCCGTGGCGTCGCGAGGAAGTCGGGGAGGCTGCCACGGCGAAGCAAGAGGTGGCCGGCGTCGGCGCGCGTGCGTCCAGCACGCAGCTGCTTCGGGGCGAGGGGGAGGAAGATGACTGGCAGCTGGGCTGCACAGTAACGGGCCACGCAGAAGCTGGGCCGGCTACAGGTAAGTGGCCCAGGTACGGGTCTTTCTCTCTCTCTGTCTTTTATTTTAATTACTGATTTCTATTTTTCTGTAACTGTGAGGCTTTATTAAAAATACTTAGGCATCTCTAAAAAATCCAGAAAATAATCAGGGGCTCTGTTTAGAATATTTCCAACAGCCCACACTTATTTTTAGAATTATTTGGGCATTTAAGATATTTACTAGCATTTAAATGCCCAAAAGCAAAGTACATATGATTTTATTCAGTGACCAAATGTGTCCTGCAAAAATATAAACCATTTGTGGTAGATGCTTCCACCTCAAACCAGAAATGTTGAACATTTTTAGAGGACATTTTGAGTTCAATGAAAAAGGTTTTATTTTGTCCCTAGTTGAATTCATTTGGTGCTAGGGCTTAGTCAATCCCCATCTCAGGTTTAAATGAAATTTAAACATGGTGCAACACTCTAATGCATGCACTAGGCATTGTCAGAACTAGGGATGTGACACATCAACAAGTTTGAGTGGCTAGAGAGAGATCGGGCAAGAGAGCTTGAGAGCATCAATGGTGGAGTGAGAGAGGTAAGAGATAGGGCGTGGTAGGTGGAGGAACCACCTTATATAGCAACCCACTAAAATCCAACCGTTACTGTGTTTTCAGTACTGCAGCAGTACAACCGCTCCTTGTCCCGGTACAACCGGGACTCACGATGCAACTGCAGAATCCTACCAGGCGGTACAACCGGGCCATCGGGCGGTAGTACCGGTCATTAGCAAATAACTGGACCAACCGCCCAGCTACCGCACAACTACCGCACCTAAACAGAACGGAGTCACCCTTGAGGGCGGTAGTTGGGCGGTGCAGGGCCGGTGCAACCGCCTGGTCTTGATCGCTTGAGCGGCTAAGGAACGAGCGGAAGAACCGCTCGAACCTCCGGTTGTACCGGTTGAAAAGGATCAACCGGACCAACCGGGCCACCACCGCCCAGCCACCGCATCAGGACAGAACCCTGACCGGTACATGGGCGGTACATGGCCGGAACAACCGCTGCTGGACTATGCAGAGTCAGATGGCGGTACCACCGCCCGGAGGCAGCGGTACCACCGCTTGACATCAGCAGAGTAGCGTCAAGATCCAGCGGTACAACCGCTCGGACGAGCGGTACAACCGCTGGGAACACACAGCAAGGATTAGATGAGGAGGGAGGCACTCTCTCGACTAGAAAAGGAGGAAAGGAAGAGAACGAGAATGGGCTCCCCTATTCTATCCACAGATGATTCCCTCTAGAGTGTACGGGATCCCTACGACCAAAGAGATAAAAGCGTAGAGGATCCCTTCTTCAAATGATTCCTTCGAGAGAGAACCACTAACCGATGAATGCCTAATCATTGAGAACCTGAAATAATTAGCACAGGATTAGACCAACAAATGGTTGTCATCATCATCCAAAACATAAGATAGGGAAATGCCCTTACACTAGGCATAGCCTTCTTGCTAGCAGAGGCCTCAGCAGTGGCAGCAACTGAGTCTTCGTTGAATTTCCTCACTACTTCCTTGGCCTGTTTGGTCAATTTTGTTTGCCGCTTGGCCCATCCATTAGGATAGTCCTCACCTTGCTTGAGGCTAGTGGGATCAGCAATTTGGCCAGGTGCCAATGGAGGTCTTGGGCAAGGAGGGTGAAGAGCGAATTTCTTCATGTACTTTGGAGTAACGTATTTGTATTCCCTCCATTCCTGTGCCCATCTTCGTTCAATCCTCTGAATGCACACCTTGCACTCATTGTTCATTTTTTCTGTGACTTGCCTCATCAGGAGTGCAATACCCTGCATACATGTCATCAGGGATTTCAAAGGCAGTGTTCACTTCCAGTTTCTTCCCTCCCTTTTGAGGTTCCTTGCCATCTGCCATTTTCTTTAGCTGAGGATTTTGAATAGTGAGTTCTCTGAAGAGGTATGCAGGTTTTCTTCGAGGAACGCTGCAAATGAGTTAAGTTGATGAGAACCTAGTGATTCAGCAGTGGACATGTGTACCTATGAATAGAGTATAGGTGCGAAGAATTTGTCATATGCGTTCTCAGAAGTTTTTGCAAAAGGAACAAGTTTGAGGAATTTGACCAGATATGTCTTGAGGAATTTCACTAAGCGTTCTTTGACTTAGGTTCCAAAGTTGTATGGATTTCAGAAATTCACATAATTGAGGAATCTTGAAAAGAATGTTGCTTAGAGAAACAGATCAAGAACAAATGATTGTGTGAGGTGTTAAAAGTGGAGAAGTTGAAGTATAAACACCTTTGGAAGATTTTATCGAAATCATCAGAATCAACAAGGGCAGTAAAAGTAACTTTTAATTACCCTTGACGAAGAATATGATGAACTGGGAGTGTTAGATTGGAAGTTCGTCAGTCTAGATCTTCCATGCCCTAACTTGGCAGAGGAAGACAGCTACAACGGCGATAGAGTGAAGATATCCGCAGCCGGCGCGAGTACGATGGCGACGAGGTCGAGGCAGTGAAGCTCTTCCTCAATGGCGACGATGAAAGTAGCAGCGGCGCTAGGGCTTGAGAGCTCGAGCGAGGGAAGTGAGTTCGAGCGGCGTAAATGCAGTCTGAGGAGGGTGAGGGGTATTTATAGTTGAGGTGAAAAACCGCTCGCCCGAGGAAAAATTGATGAACGTGCCCCTGACCCTTCTCATCCTAGCGGCATGTGTCACCCACGTGCAGAGTGGTGGAGATCGTGGGTGAATAGATAAATCCTATCGTGGGATCTGGAACGGTTTGAGTGGCAAAAGCCGAAAATTCAGATAGGAAAATTCTAATGTTTCGTTTGCAAATTCTCCGGCTGACAAGGACATAGTGAAGATTTTGAGCGGGTTTCAAATAGAATGCACATGAAGAATTTGTGAACAGACTGGGTTGAGTTTAGCATAGAGGGGGAATGGGTCTGATCACATTCACTTAGCAGAAAAGGCAACTTGAAGAATTAGCAATAAGTGAATGATGTTGAGGACATAAAACTCAAGTATATATATATAGTCAATGAAGAACAACGACGGAAAGAGTGAAGACAATGGAAGGTTGATGAAAATGAACAACTGAGGAATTTCAAAAGTGAAGAAAAACTCAAATTGAAGATTTTCAACTTTGGTTGGTGGCGTAACCCATCGTATAAGAATGATGATTTCAGACACCGCGTACAATTGTCGTAGGGTTCTGAGAATCAAATTCTTCATTAATTTCTTCACACTTAGAGGGTTAGTGTTCATTGATTGAAGAAAAATGTTACTTGGTGTGTTGCACATCTAAGTCATCAAATTTGCATAAGTGCTAGGATGTGTGTCCTTTTCAAAGAACATTCGAAGATTCTAAGATATTTAGCTCACACCGCAACTTGCTAAATCTCTTCTCATCCAAGGGCTTTGTGAAGATATCTGCCAGCTGGTCTTCAGCATTTGCGTGGTCGATGGAGATGTCGCCCCTCAACACATGGTCACAAAGAAAATGATGACGAATCTAGATGTGCTTTGTCTTTGAGTACTGAATTGGGTTGTGAGCAATCTTGATAGCACTCTCATTGTCGCAGTAGAGTGGCACATTCTTCACATTGATGCCATAGTCCTTGAGGGTTTGCTTCATCCATAGCAATTGAGCACAACAAGATCCAGAAGCAATGTACTCAGCTTCAGCAGTAGAGAGTGATACACAGTTCTACTTCTTCGAGGACCAACATACCAAGGATCGTCCGAGGAAATGGCATGTGCCTGATGTTGACTTGTGGTCCACTCGATCACCAGCATAGTCAGAGTCAGAATATCCAATGATATCAAAAGAAGAGCCCTTGGGATACCATAATTCAAGTGTTGGAGTGTGAGCTAGATATCGAACAATATGCTTCATAGCCTTATGGTGTGACTCCTTCGGCGTAGCTTGAAATCAGGCACACATGCAAACACTAAGCATAATATCCGACCTAGATGCACATAGGTACAATAAAGAGCCAATCATGGAGCGGTATACCTTTTGATTGAAGTCTTTACCATTTTCATTGGTGCATAGATGGCCATTTGTAGGCATAGGGATTTTGACGCCTTTGCAATCTTGCGTGACGAATTTCCTCAACACATCCTTGAGGTATTTCTCTTAAGATATGAATATGCCATTGTGTTGTTGACGAATTTGAAGACCTAAGAAGAATTTCAACTCTCTCATCATAGAAATTTGATATTCCTCACTCATCATATAGGCAAATTCATCACTGTAATGTTGGTTAGTACATCCAAAGATAATATCATCAACATATATTTGGCACACGAATAATTCATCATCATATGCTTTGGTGAAAAGAGTTGGGTCAAGTGAACCGGGTTTGAAGCCTTTCTTCATGAGGAATCACGCCTGAGGTGCTTGCTTGAGGCCATAGAGGGCCTTGTTGAGTCTGTAGACGTGATCTGGAAATTTTGGACACTCAAAACCTGGTGATTGAGCAACATATATTTCTTCCTCAAGCTTACCATTGAGGAATGCACTTTTCACATCCATTTGATGTAAGATGATATTATGATGGTTAGCGTAAGCAAGAAATATGCGAATAGCTTCAAGTCTAGCAACAGGTGCAAAAGTTTCATCGAAATCAATTCCTTCAACCTATGTGTAGCCTTGAGCTACAAGACGAGCCTTATTCCTCACCACAAGGCCATTTTCATCTTGTTTGTTGCGGTAGATCCATTTGGTACCGATGATGTTGTGCTTGCATGGGTCTGGTCGCTTGACAAGCTCCCACACATTGTTGAGCTCTAATTGGTGCAATTCATCTTGCATGGCTTGAATCCACTCAGATTCCATGAATGCTTCATCAACTTTAGTGGGCTCTGTGATAGAGACAAACGCAAAATGCCCACAAAAGTTAGACAAGTGTGAAGCTTATGAGCGCATGAGAGGACCTGGTGCGTTGATGTCGCTGATGATTTTCTTAATCCGCACTTCATTTGCAACGGGAGGATGAGCCGGTTGACGACTTTGCTTAGGCCTAACAATTTCTTCAGGGCCATTTTCTTCAGTAGCACCAGCGTGATTGTCTTCATGATCCGGAATGACTTCTTCAGCAGATTCTTTGGTAGGGATGAAATCCTCAGTAGCCTTGAGCTTGATGGATTCCTCAGGTGACATCTAGCATAGGAGGTAGGTGCTCTGTTTGCGAGCCATTAGTTTCATCAAACTGCACATCTACAGTTTCAACAATCTTGTGATGAGTTCTTTCTGTAACCAAGCATAGAACCCTCATGTGCTTTCGGTGCAAATTTAGAGTGATTGTGAGGATCTCTAATCCAGCATTTAGCACCAAAGACTTTGAAATAACTTACATTGGGTTTCTTATCAGTGAGGAGTGAGGGAGTCTTGGATTAGGGGGTCCTCAGACAACCGGACTATATGCTTATGCCGGACTGTTGGACTATGAAGATACAAGATTGAAGACTTCTTCCCGTGTCCGGGTGGGACTCTCCTTTGCGTGGAAGGCAAGTTTGGCAATTCAGATATGTAGATTCCCTTCTCTGTAACCGACTCTGTGTAACCCTAGCCCCCTCCGATGTCTATATAAACCGGAGGGTTTAGTCTGTAGGACAACAACAATCATAATCATAGGCTAGCATCTAGGGTTTAGCCTCTACGATCTCGTGGTAGATCAACTCTTGTAATACTCATATCATCAAGATCAATCAAGCAGGAAGTAGGGTATTACCTCCATATAGAGGACCCGAACCTGGGTAAACATTGTGTCCCCCGCCTCCTGTTACCATTAGCCCTAGACGCACAGTTCGGGACCCCCTACCCGAGATCCGCCGGTTTTGACACCGACATTGGTGCTTTCACTGAGAGTTCTGATACTTCTCCATCGTATCTATAATTTTTGATTGTTCCATGCCAATATTATTCAACTTTCATACATTTTTGGCAACTTTTTATATTATTTTTTGGGACTAACATATTGATCCAGTGCCCAGTGCCAGTTCCTGTTTGTTGCATGTTTTATGTTTCACAGGAAACCCATGTCAAACGGAATCCAAACGGGATAAAAAGGGATGGAGAATATTTTTGGAATATTTGGGATTTTCCGGAGGAAGAATCAACGCGAAACGGTGCCCGAGGTGGCCACGAGGGTGGCCCGCGTGTCCACTTATACTGGGCGCCCCTGACCCTCATGGGCCCCTCGTAAGGCGGTTGCTGCTCTACTTTGGCCGCAAGAAGGCTAATTTTTGGAAAAATATCTGGGCGAAGGTTTCAATCAAATCGGAGTTACGGATCTCCGGATATAAAAGAAACGGTGCCAGGGCAGAATCTGGGAACGCAGAAATAGAGAGAGACAGAGAGACAGATCCAATCTCGGAGGGGCTCTCGCCCCTCCCACGCCATGGGAGCCAAGGACCAGAGGGGAAACCCTTCTCCCATCTAGAGAGGAGGTCAAGGACGAAGAAGAAGAAGGGGGGCTGTCTCCCCCTTGCTTCCGGTGGCACCGGAGCACTGCCGGGGGCCATCATCATCACCGCGATCTACACCAACACCTCCGCCATCTTCACCAACACCTCCATCACCTTCCCCCATCTATATTCAGCGGTCCGCTCTCATGCAACCCGATGTACCTTCTACATGAACATGGTGCTTTATGGTTCATATTATTATCCTATGATGTGTTGCCATCCTATGATGTCTGAGTAGATTTTCGTTGTCCTATCGGTGATTGATGAATTGCTATGATTGGTTTAATTTGCTTGTGGTTATGTTGCTGTCCTATTGTGCCTCCGTGTCGCGCAAGCATGACGGATTCCCATTGTAGGGTGTTGCAATACGTTCATGATTCACTTATAGTGGGTTGCTTGAGTGACAGAAGCATAAACCCGAGTAAGGGGGTTGTGGCGTATGGGATAAAGGGGACTTGATGCTTTAATGCTATGGTTGGGTTTTACCTTAATGATCTTTAGTAGTTGCGGATGCTTGCTAGAGTTCCAATCATAAGTGCATATGATCCAAGTAGAGAAAGTACGTTAGCCTATGCCTCTCCCACATAAAACTTGCTATTGGTCTAGTAAAGTAGTCAATTGCTTAGGGGCAATTTCACAACTCCTACCACCACTTTTCCACACTCGCTATATTTACTTTATTGCTTCTTTATCTAAACAGCCCCTACTTTTTATTTACGTGCTCTTTATATTCTTGCAAGGCTATCCCACAACACCTACAAAGTACTTTTAGTTTCATAGTTGTTCTAGGTAAAGCGAACACTAAGCGTGTGTAGAGTTGTATCAGTGGAAGATAGGACTTGAGAGAATATTTGTTCTACCTTTAGCTCCTCTTTGGGTTTGACACTCTTACTTATCGAAAGAGGCTACAATTATCCCCTACACTTGTGGGTTATCAAGACCTTTTTTTGGCGCCTTTGCCGGGGAGTCATAGCGTGGGGTGAATATTCTCGTGTGTGCTTGTTTGCTTTATCACTAAGTAATTTTTATTTGCTGTTCTTAGTTGTTTTCTATCTTTAGTTATGGGTAGGAAATGCAAAATACCAAAAAAATTAGTTGTACCTAATGAACCAATGGTCGAAGAACCACTTAAAATCTATCACACTCCTGTTTTTTAGTTGGATCATCTTCGATCCCTTTGTGCTCGTGCTGAAACCCCCACTAGCTTAGTTGGGGGAAATCTTTAGATGAGCATGCTTGTTATGTGCGACACCGTATATCTAAAAAAGGGAAACTTTTACTAGATCAAATTCATCGTTTGCAATGCTATGCTTGGAATTTATGTGAAATTTATGATTTTACTTGTTGTTCTAAAAACCCTAAGAAACACCTTCCCTACCAATGTGAGTTTAGTGATAATGGAATCGTATCTTCGTATGCTACGGGAGTTTATAATTACTATGATGTTCAACAAATTGAAGAATTTGTTGCTTTTAAGGGTGCTTATGACATTGCTTCTTTGATTGAAAAGTATGATGCTACTCTCTACAAATCTGGAAATTTTGCAATAGTTGAATATTGTTATGATAATTATGCTTCTAATCCCTATGTTAAACCATATATTGAGGACTTCTCCGCTGTCAAAGAAGAGACTAATATTTTTGCAGGAGTCTATGGAAGAAGAAATTGAAGAAACGGTGAGCTCATTGGATGAAAAAGATGATGAGGAGAGCGAAGAACAAAAGGAGGAAGAGCGGATTAGCTACCCGTGCCCACCTTCTAATGAGAGTAACTCTTCAACTCATACATTATTTAATCCCCTTCGTGCTTACCGAAGAATTATTGCTATGATGATTGTTATGATCCCGTTGATTCTCTTGAATTACCCCTTTTTGATGATGCTTGCTATGCTTGTGGCCAAGATGCCAATATGAATTATGCTTATGGAGATGAACTTGCTATAGTTCCTTATGTTAAACATGAAATTGTTGCTATTTCACCCACACATGATAGTCCTATTATCTTTTTGAATTCTCCAAACTACACTATGTCGGAGAAGTTTTTGCTTATTAAGGATTATATTGATGGGTTGCCTTTAACCATTGCACATGATAATTTTGATGAATGTAATATGCATGTGCTTGCTGCTCCTACTTGCAATTATTATGAGAGAGGAACTATATCTCCACCTCTCTATGTTTCCAACACGATAAAATTGCAAGAAACTGCTTATACTATGCATTGGCCTTTACTTGGTGTGCATGAATTGTTCTTTTATGACATGCCGATGCATAGGAAGAGAGTTAGACTTAGTTGTTGCATGATATATGTTACTTTGTGCTCACTACTAAATTACAAATCATTGTTAATTAAAATTGGCTTTGATATACCTTGGGATCTGGGTGGATTCGTTACTTGAGCACTAAATGCCTAGCTTAATGGCTTTAAAGAAAGCGCTGCCAGGGAGACAACCCGGAAGTTTTAGAGAGTCATTTATTCCTGTTGAGTGCTTTTATATAGTTTAAAAACAAAAAAATAAAGAGGGGAACACAAAAACTTTTCAAAAAGGAAAGTGAAAGTGAGAAAGACAAGCATTGTTGAAGTGGGAGAGCTCCTTGAACTTTGTTCATGCTCACAGAAACTTTGTGAATCTTGATTACAGAAAATTTTCATCAAAAATAATTATCACCTTGTAGAATTCCATTGTATTACAAAAATAATGTGCCAAGGTTTGCCTTTAGGATGTTTACAATGCTTGTTGGTTTGTATGGTGCAGGACAGAAACTTTGGTTGTAGTGTGCGATTTTATGTTTTTTACTGGAACATCAAATGGTTCTGATTCTTTTTGCACTGTCTTGTCGTACAAAGTTTTTATTTTGCCTAATTTTGGTAGAATTTTTGGGGTACCAGAAGTATGGTGAATGTTCAGATTGCTACAGACTGTTCTATTTTAGACAGATTCTGTTTTTGATGCATAGTTTGCTTGTTTTGATGAATCTATCAATTTCTATCAGTGGATTAAGCCATGGAAAAGCTATATTACAGTAGACACAATGCAAAAACAAAATATGAATTGGTTTGCAACAGTACCTAGAGATGTGATTTGCTTTATTATACTACGGATATTACCGAGTTTTCTGTTGAAGTTTTGTGTGGATGAAGTGTTTGATCGAGGAGGTCTCGATATGTGGAAAAGGAAGAGAGGCAAGAGCTCAAGCTTGGGGATGCCCGAGGCACCCCAGGTAAATATTCAAGGAGACTCAAATGTCTAATCTTGGGGATGCCCCGGAAGGCATCCCCTCTTTCTTCAACAAGTATCTGTATGTTTTCGTATTCGCTTCGTTCTTGCAATATGTGCAAGTCTTGGAGCGTCTTTTGCATTTAGTTTTCACTTTCTTTTATGCACCATGCTGGTATGAGATAGTCCTTGGTTGATTTATAGAATGCTCATTGCACTTCACTTAAATCCTTTGAGTATGGCTTTTTAGAATGCTTCATGTGCTTCACTTATATCATTTGAAGTTTGGATTGCCTATTTCTCTTCACATAGAAAACTGCCATTTGTAGAATGCTCTTTCGCTTCACTTATATTTGTTAGGGCGTGGGCATATCTTTTGTAGAAAGAATTAAACTCTCTTGCTTCACTTATATCCATTTAGAGAGATGACAGGAACTAGTCATTCACATGGTTAGCCATAAAATCCTACATAAACTTGTAGATCACTGAATATGATATGTTTGATTCCTTGCAATAGTTTTGCGATATAGAGATGATAATATGTGGGAGGTACTAGTAGATGGTTGTGTTTAGTAATGATGTTGGTGTTAAGGTTTGTGATTCCCAAAGCATGCACGTACGGTCTACTAACTATGTAACCAAATTGGCATGCATTGTATTTTGATTGTTTATCTTTGTGTGAAGGTCGGGGGCGCGCGATGGTTAACTCCTACCAACCTCCCCCCTAGGAGCATGCGTGTAGTACTTTGTTTCGATGGCTAATAAATTTTTGCAATAAGTATGTGAGTTCTTTATGACTAATGTTGAGTCCATGGATTATACGCACTCTCATCCTTCCATCATTGCTAGCCTCTTCGGTACCGTGCATTGCCATTTCTCACCTCGAGAGTTGGTGCAAACTTCGCCGGTGCATCCAAATCATGTGATATGATACGCTCTATCACACATAAGCCTCCTTATATCTTCCTCAAACAGCCACCATACCTACCTATCATGGCATTTCCATAGCCATTCTGAGATATATTGCCATGCAACTTCCATCATCATCATATACATGACTTGAGCATTCATTGTCATATTGCCTTGCATGATTGATAAGATAGCTAGCATGATGTTTTCATGGCTTGTTCATATTTTATGTCATTGCTATGCTAGATCATTGCACATCCCGGTACACCACTGGAGGCATTCATATAGAGTCATATCTTTGTTCTAGTATCGAGTTGTAATATTGAGTTGTAAGTAAATAAAGTGTGATGATCATCATTATAGAGCATTGCCCCATGAAAAAAAAGAGGCCAAAGAAGCCTAAATAAAAAAGGGGGCCAAAGAATCCCACCCAAAAAAAAGAAGAAAAAATAAGAAAAAGAAAAGGGGCAATGTTACTATCCTTTTACCACACTTGTGCTTCAGAGTAGCACCATGTTCTTCATATAGAGAGTCTCCTATGTTATCACTTTCATATACTAGTGGGAATTTTCATTATAGAACTTGGCTGTATATTCCAACGATGGGCTTCCTCAAATGCCCTAGGTCTTCATGAGCAAGCAAGTTGGATGCACACCCACTTAGTTTCAGTTTGAGCTTTCATACACTTATAGCTCTTTGTGCATCCGTTGCATGGCAATCCCTACTCCTGGCATTGACATCAATTGATGGGCATCTCCATAGCCCGTTGATTAGCCGTGTCGATGTGAGACTTTCTCCCTTTTTGTATTCTCCACATAACCTCCACCATCATATTCTATTCCACCCATAGTGCTATATCCATGGATCACGCTCATGTATTGCGTGAGAGTTGAAAAAGTTTGAGAATACTAAAAGTATGAAACAATTGCTTGGGTGACACCGAGATAGGCATGAGGGGTACCTTGTGTTAAGAAAAGGGAGCATACAAGACTATATGATTTTGTAGGGATAACATTCTGAAGCATTGATATTTTGAAAGACATGATTGTTTGTTGGGATGCCCAAAGTATTATTGTTTTTATGTCAAATGATAGACTATTGCCTTGAATCACTCGTGTCTTAATATTCATGCCATGATTAGATATATGATCAGGATTATGCTAGGTAGCATTCCACATCAAAAATTATCTTTTTTATCATTTACCTACTCAAGGACGAGTAGGAATTAAGCTTGGGGATGCCGATACGTCTCCGTCGTATCTATAATTTTTTATTGTTCCATGCCAATATTATTCAACTTTCATACACTTTTGGCAACCTTTTATATTATTTTTGGGACTAACATATTGATCCAGTGCCCAGTGCCAGTTCCTGTTTGTTGCATGTTTTATGTTTCGCAGGAAACCCATATCAAACGGAATCCAAACGGGATAAAAACCGACAGAGAATATTTTTTGAATATTTGGGATTTTCCGAAGGAAGAATCAACGTGAAATGGTGCCCGAGGTGGCCATGAGGGTGGCCCGCGCGCCCACTTATATTGCGCGCCCCTGACCCTCGTGGGCCCCTCGTAAGGCGGTTGCTGCTCTACTTTGGCCGCAAGAAAGCTAATTTTTGGAAAAATATCTGGGTGAAGGTTTCAATCAATCAGACTTATGGATCTCCGGATATAAAAGAAACGGTGCCAGGGCAGAATCTGGGAACGCAGAAAAAGAGAGAGACAGAGAGACAGATCCAATCTCGGAGGGGCTCTCGCCCCTCCCATGCCATGGGAGCAAAGGACCAGAGGGGAAACCCTTCTCCCATCTAGGGAGGAGGTCAAGGAAGAAGAAGAAGAAGAAGGTGGGCTCTCTCCCCCTTGCTTCCGGCGGCGCCGAAGCGCTGCTAGGGGCCCATCATCACCACGATCTACACCAACATCTCCATCACCTTCCCCCATCTATATTCAGCGGTCCACTCTCCCGCAACCCATTGTACCCTCTAATTGAACATGGTGCTTTATGCTTCATATTATTATCCAATGATGTGTGGCCATCCTATGATGTCTGAGTAGATTTTTGTTTTCCTATCGGTGATTGATGAATTGTTATGATTGGTTTAATTTGCTTATGGTTATGTTGCTGTCCTATTGTGCCCTCCGTGTCGCACAAGCGTGAGGGATTCCCGTTGTAGGGTGTTGCAATACGTTCATGATTCGCTTATAGTGGGTTGCTTGAGTGACAGAAGCATAAACTCGAGTAAGGGGGTTGTGGCGTATGGGATAAAGGGGACTTGATGCTTTGATGCTATGGTTGGGTTTTACCTTAATGATCTTTAGTAGTTGTGGATGCTTGCTAGAGTTCCAATCATAAGTGCATATGATCCAAGTAGAGAAAGTGTGTTAGCTTATGCCTCTCCCACATAAAACTTGCTATCGGTCTAGTAAAGTAGTCAATTGCTTAGGGGCAATTTCACAACTCCTACCACCACTTTTCCGCACTCACTATATTTACTTTATTGCTTCTTTATCTAAACAGCCCCTACTTTTTATTTGCGTGCTCTTTATATTCTTGCAAGTCTATCCAACAACACCTACAAAGTACTTCTAGTTTCATACTTGTTCTAGGTAAAGCGAACACTAAGCATGCGTAGAGTCGTATCAGTGGCAGATGGGACTTGAGAGAATATTTGTTCTACCTTTAGCTCCTCATTGGGTTCGACACTCTTACTTATCGAAAGAGGCTACAATTATCCCCTACACTTGTGGGTTATCAAGTTCCATTGTGTCATCACAATAAGGCTTAATGACTCCCTCAATCATCTACAACGATGCGGTCCAGGGCGAGGTCTTCCTCCCCGAACAGATCTTCGTATTCAGCAGCTTCGCACTGCGGGCCAACTCGCTTGGCCGTTTGGAGCAGATCGATAGCTACACCCGTGGCCATCAGGTCAGGTTTGGAAGCCTGAATTACACTGCCGACATCCGCGGAGAGTTGATCTTCGACGGATTCGAGCCCATGTCAGGTGCACCCCACGGTCGCGATGAGCATGACCTAGATCTGCCATCGGGCAGTGTTCCGGAGAACACACCTGTGGCTGCCCTAGATTCAAATCCAGCGTAGATCGTGCCATCCGAGGATGGGAGGATGGACCCCGCCACGGAGGCCGCACACTCAACGGAGATAGAGACAAGTACATATTTCACTTCTGATAAGGTCTGTGTCATCGGACCCTCGGACTCGTCTCCGGCCATAGGCTCCGAACTGCATGCGCCCGTGCCCGTCAGATCTAACTGGGCACCAATCATGGAGTTCAGCTTCGCGGATATCTTTTAGCACTCGCTTTTGGGCGACGTACTAAACTCATTGAGATCTCTCTCCTTGTCAGGAGACTCTGGGCCGAACTATGTCCGGCTTGAGTGGGAAGCGGATGACGAAGGAATTCGTTACCCACCCACCACCCACTTAATAGCCACTGTGGACGACTTAACTGACGTGCTTGACTTCGACTCCGAAGACATCGACGGTATGGATGACGACGACGGAGAAGAACAGGAACCACCGCCCATAGGGCGCTGGACAGCCACCTCATCATATGACATATACATGGTGGATACACATAAAGAAAACAATGGCAAAGATCAAAAGGATGCAACGGAGGGTGATCCTCTTGAGAAGCAACCTAAGCGCAGACATCAATGGCGCCGTTCTAAACCCCGCCATAGCAAAAACAGCGATACCGGCACCAGAGACAATAGCACTCCGGATGATGCCGAAGACGAAAACAATCCCACCCAGCCAAGCTTCGAGCAGGTCAAACGGGAGGACGGGCAAGCTAGCCCTGATCAAAAGGCAATGGATGAAGACTCAGAGGATGACAATTACATGCCCCTCTCCGAAGACGAGGTGAGCCTCGGCGACAAAGAATTTATCGTGTCTGAGGATCTCGTCGAGGAGGAGCGCTTCAAGCGTCGGCTTATAGCCACTACAAAGAGCCTGAAGAAAAAAGCAGCAGCAGCTTCAAACTGATCAAGATCTGCTCACTGACAGATGGACTGAAGTCCTGGCGGCCAAGGAATATGGACTCGAGCGCCCAAACAAAGCTACCCGAGGTGCAGGTTGTTACCTCAATTCGAGGATGGAGCACTAGAGCCTATACTACCAGCGCAAGATGTGGCTGACCGACCACCTCGTGGCCGAGATAAAGCGGCCTATCAAAATGAACACCAGCCCGCACCCTGTCGCCAAACAAACAAAAACACGAAGGCCCGGGGCTACATGCATGACCTGCGAGAAGAATTGGAAAACAAAGCAGGACAGTCAAGATCGATCTACGGATTGCAGGGGTGCGCCCCAACGTGTGACGATGACCGCCATGCCGGATATACTAAATACAAATCCGTCCGGGCCGAACACAACAGACCAGATTCATCCGAACTGCGTCGTGATGTAGCCCAACATAGAGGCGCCACACACCCCCTATGCTTCACTAACGAAGTAATGGAGCATGAATTCCCAGAAGGGTTTTAACCCGTGAACATCAAACCATATGATGGTACAACAGACGCCGCGGTATGGATCGAAGATTTCCTTCTCCACATTCACATGATCCGCGGCGATGTTCTACATGCCATCAAGTACCTCCCACTAAAACTCAAGGGACCAGCTCGGCATTGGCTAAATAGTCTGCCGGCAAACTCCATTGGCAGTTGGGAGAACCTGGAGGACGCATTCCTTGACAACTTCCAGGGCACTTATGTGCGACCACCGGACGATGATGACTTAAGTCATATAACCCAACAGCCCGGAGAGTCAGCCAGGAAATTCTGGACTCGGTTCTTAACTAAAAAGAACCAAATCGTCGACTGTCCGGATGCCGAAGCCCTAGCTGCCTTTAAGCATAACATCCATGATGAGTAGCTTGCCCGACACCTCGGCCAAGAGAAGCCGAAGTCCATGGCAGCCCTTACGACACTCATGACCCGCTTTTGTGCAGGCGAGGACAGCTGGTTGGCTCGTAGTAACAGCACATCAGGAAATCCTGGCACTTCAGACGCCAGAGATAGCAACGGCAAGCCTAGGTGCAACAGACACAAGCGTCGTAATAATGGCAAAAATGCCGAAGACACGGCCGTCAATGCTGGATTCAGTGGCTCCAAGTTCGGTCAATGGAAAAGCCATTTAAAAGAAGCAATCCGGGCCCGTCCAGTCTAGACCGCATACTCGAGCGCTCATGCCAAATCCACAGCACCCCCGATAAACCAGTCAACCACACTAATAGAGAATGTTGGGTATTTAAGCAGGACGGCAAGCTGAATAGAGAAAACAAGGAAAAAGGGTCGCATAGTGATGATGACGAGGAACCCCGGCTACTGAACACAGGGGGACAGAAGAAATTCCCTTCCCAAATAAAAACGGTAAATATGATATACGCCACCCATATTCCCAAGCAGGAGCGGAAGCGCGCACTAAGGGACGTCTACGCGATGGAGCCAGTCGCCCCAAAATTCAATCCATGGTCTTCCTGTCTGATCACCTTTGATCGCAGGGACCATCCGACCAGTATTCGTCATGGCGGCTCAGCCGCACTGGTCCTTGACCCTATCATTGAAGGATTCCACCTCACACGAGTCCTCATGAATGGTGGCAGCAGCCTGAACCTGCTTTATCAGGATACAGTGCGTAAAATGGGTATCGATCCCTCAAGGATCAAACCCACCAAAACCACCTTCAAAGGTGTCATACCAGGAGTAGAGGCCTGTTGTATAGGCTCAATCACACTGGAAGTGGTCTTCGGATTCCCGGACAACTTCTGAAGCGAGGACTTAATCTTCGACATCGTCCCCTTCCGCAGTGGTTATCATGCACTGCTAGGACGAAATGCATTTGCTAGATTCAATGCGGTGCCACACTATGCCTACCTCAAGCTCAAGTTGCTCGGACCCTGCGGTGTTATAACAGTCAATGGAAATATAGAGCGCTCCCTCCGTACGGAGGAGCACACTACGGCCCTTGCAGTAGAAGTACAGAGCAACCTCCTTAGGCAGACCTTTAATTCGGCAATAAAGCCCCCGGACACCGTCAAGCAAGTCTGGAGTAATCTGCAACAGGATCTTCCGGCCCGTCCAGAGCTTGCCTAGCAATTCGGCCTCCGTCCTAGTCCCAGTCAAATGGTAAAATTTGTGCCGCGCGTACATAATTACGCACTTAAAATACCATGGGCACAGACGGAGGCACAACTAGACTGCAGTCCACAATGCGGCTCAACCGCCCCAGGATTTGCATACCTTCACCTTTTTCTTTCTTTTAGGTCCCTCTCTACTTGAGGCTCTTCTGATAACCTGATTGTCAGACCCATCACGGGACGGAAACACCAAGGAGGCAAGGAGCTTTGACGTACAAGGGAATCCCCAGGTGGTCTCTGATAACGACCGCTATACCTGTTTTACATACCCACATGTAGCTCGCTCTTGGTTAGGGCATGTCAAATAGTCCTATTTGCTTATCGCACTACTTGTATATATATGCCTTGACGTATCATTCAAATAACAATGGAAAATAACTTACAGGGTCAGCTTCTTACTTCATTTCTTTTACTGTTTATTTATTACAAATAGCACTTGTACATTCTGGTACGTTCAGTTCGCCACGGGCTTCAGTGTACCCCATATATAACACGGCAAAAAAGTCTGAACACTTTCAACAGTGTGGCACCCCAAACTTATAGCATTATATGCATCAGCTCCGAATCATGTCTTGGGTCAATAGTTGGGTTGCCCGGCTCCTGTGCTTGCTACCCTACGTTCCGCTATATCGGCTAGGGTAGTAAAGGGAGAACAACTGCGATTGTGTCCCGGTTCTTCCGGACAAGCACCTCAGTAGAGAAAGCCGAAAACTGACTGTCATGATGCGGCGAGAGCTGGTCGTTGTTTGAGAGGTTATAAATCCTTAAATATTTTTCCGCTTCATGCGAGGAATCGGTCTTTTTCCGATTTAGGCGTGTATAGCGCCCCTAGTTCGGCCTTCCGAATACCAGGGGCTACGCCAAAATTTAAAATTATAGAATTTCTATGGCTAAGTTGAGGGTGATAAAGTTGTATAGTCAGATTGCCTTGTTCGTTGCGCTAAACACCTCCTTAAAGGACCAAAAACTTGGATAAAGAGTGTTTAGATTTATCCTGAACACCCCTGTGCTAGTTACATGGGGGCAGAAGCCGGCGACTTGCCAACTCTCAGATTTTGTAAACGGCCGCACAGGAGGTAAAGTTTTAAATCAACAAGCATTATATTGCACAAATGAACTTGTTTCATATTACAGGATAAAATGAGTACATTCACTCAAAGATTACATCCTTCGCACATTGTTCGGCCACAAGGCAGGAGCCCTTCAGAACACTGTCATAATAATTTTCGGGTCGGCGGTGCTCCTTGCCCTTCGGAGGCCCCTTGGTCATCAGCACCATGGCGTCCATCTTCGCCCAATGCATCTTTGCACGGGCAAAGGCCATCCGCACACCTTCAATGCAAACTGACCGCTTTATGACTTCAAGTCGGGGGCAGGCACTCACGAGCCGCTTCACGAGATCGAAGTAGCTGCTGTGCATAGGCTCAGCAGGCCATAGCCGGACTATGAGGTCCTTCATGGCCAGTTCAGTTGCCTTGTGCAGCTCGACCAGTTGCTTCAGCTGGTCGCTCAAGGGCATCGGATGTTCTGTCCCAATATATTGAGACCAGAATAGCTTCTCCGTTGAGCTCCCTTCTTTGGCTCGGTAGAACTCTGCGGCATCTGATATGTTGCGCGGCAGATCCGCAAACGCTCCTGGAGAACTCCAAATTCGGGTAAGTAAAAGGAAAGTCTCCTTCACATGCTTGCTTTGCATAACAAATTCCTTACCCGCCGTAATCTTCTTGGCCGCCTGAATCTCCTGGAGGGCCTTCTCGGCTTCGACTTTGGCGTCTTGCACGCTCTGGAGGGTCTTAGAGTCATGCTCCAAGGACTCGTATTTCTCGACGAAATCCTGGAGCTCTTGCTGGACCTCGCTGACCCGGGCCTCGTGCTTCTCGCTCTTGGCGTGTTCCTTGGCCGCTTTGTCTTCGGCCTCGGCCAATGCCTTCTTAAGGGATGCCACTTTGGTCGTGGCCCCTATCAAAGTTCATGACGCTTCTATCAGCAGAAACCATTTATCCTTTATAAATATATGGATGGGGTGTTGCGTACCTTGACTTTCCTCGAGTTGCCTCTTCATGAGGCTGAGCTCTCCCTCGGTCCGCTCCAGGTCCTACTTTAGTCCAAAGACCTCCGTAGTGCGAGTGGCAGCGGCCAGCAGTGACGTCTGCTTGTTCACATAGGCATATTATTAGACTCATGTGATTATTATTTGATCCTCTGCTCGGCTTTTCTTTCCAAACACCAAACATAGCATCAAGGGCTACTGTCTACATAGTGGTATTTTCTCACAATTTTATTACTTACCTCAAAGCCTGTTAGAAGGCTAGCGCAGGCTTCGGTCAATCCGATTTTGGCGGACCGGACCTTCGCAATCACCGTACTCATAAGAGTATTGTGTTCTTCATCAATGGAAGCGCTGCGAAGCGTTTCTAGCAAGTTGTCCGGCGCCTCCGGATGGGCAGAGGTCGTCGGCACAGGCGGCTCTCCCTCCTTAAGGGGAGGCTGCCTACCTGAATCTGGAACCACTTGGGTTTCCGGAGTCGTATTCGGCTGGGGGCCAAACTGGTTGCGGCCCCCATTATCGGAGTCCATCGGGGTCCTCCCCCCATGTGCCCGACGACTGGGATTTTGCCTGGGGGTGTCTCCGGAATGGTCTCCCCCTGGCCTGGTATTCTTCGAGACAACACCTCGGTGTCGTCTATGGCCTTAGGAGAAGAGGTTGTTGGAAGCGAATCGTTGTTCATCACCGCCGGGTCCAGAGACCCCTCCGGAGAGGAGGATATATCGATATTGGATCTGGCCGGACTACAGGTGCACGTTTGGCATGATAAGAAGCGACAAAATAAACATACCGGAAGTATTATTGTGTCCGGATACTTACGACTTAGCCAGGGGCTTGTCCCTGGGCTCCCACTCCTCGCTGCTCTTGGTGGCTGCGGTGGGGTGGTCCGGAAGGAAGATTTTTCCCTTCTTGGACACCTCGGCCTCCTTGTGCATGGAGGCCTTCCTCTTTTTTCTCCCCCCGGTGGGGGGAGTATGGATTTCCTCCTCTTCCTCGTCTTCGGTGGAGGAGTGTGTCTTGGTATCTTCGGACGTCATGTCCGATGTAACCTTGCGCCGGAGACCTTCTCTGGTCCCCGCGGCTGTCTTCTTGACCTTCTTCTCCGGCACCTCATAGGGCGCCGGAAGCAGCATCTTCGTCAGAAGAGGCAATTCTGGTTCTTCAGGTAGCAGAGCCGGACAGTCGATCTGCTCCGCTATCACTACCCAAGCCTGTGAAATTGGCATGGGGGCTTAGATTCCTCCCACGGATGTGCTGGTAAAAGGCATATCTTGCAAAAATATGAAAACTTACCGGGTTGGCTCAGCGTTTTGCGCTGAGTCCGCGATCTTCGGTTATGGGCAATGGTACCTCGTTGGCTTTGAAAAGCACCTTCCAGACGTCTTCGTGCGTCATGCCAAAGAGCTCTCGCGGTGTCTAGTGTTCGGCCGGGTCGAACTCCCACAGATTGCAAACCCGTCTCTGACACGGAAGAATCCGGTGGAGGAGCATAACCTGGACCACATTAACGAGCTTGATTTTCTTGCATATCATGTTTTGGACGCAGGTCTGAAGTCCGGTCAGTTCTTCCGCTGAGCCCCAGGCTAAGCCCTTCTCTTTCCAGGAGGTGAGCCGCATGGGGACGTCGGATCGAAATTCGGGGGCCGCCGCCCAGTTGGCATCACGTGGCTCGGTGATGTAGAACCACCCCGATTGCCACCCCTTCACGGTCTCCACAAAGGAGCCTTCAGGCCAGGTGACATTGGGCATCTTGCCCACCATGGCGCCCCCACACTCCGCTTGTTGGCGGCCCACCACCTTTGGCTTCACATTGAAGGTCTTCAGCCATAGGCCAAAGTGGGGCGTGATGCGGAAGAAGGCCTCGCACACGACGATAAACGCTGAGATGTTGAGGATGAAATTGGGGGGCAGATCAATGGAAATCCAGCCCGTAGTAGAACATTAGTCCGCGGAAAAATAGGTGAAGGGGGAATCCCAGCCCGCGGACGAAGTGAGAGAGGAATACTACCCTTTCCTGGGGCTTCGGGGTAGGGATGATTTGCCCTTTGGCCAGAAGGCGATGTGCGATGTCTGTGGATAAGTATCCGACCTCCTGAAGCTTCTTGATGTCCTCCTTCGTGACGGAGGAGGCCATCCACTTGCCTCCCACTTCGGACATGTTCGTAATGGTTTTGCGGAAAAGGCGAAAGCTTGGGTGTTGGAGCTCGAGAATGGATGAGCAGAGGAAGAAGAAGGCGTGGGTGAAAAGGGGGAGTCATTGTCTCCTTATAAAGGCAGCAGATCATGCGCCTCCCCACTTGCCCTAGAAACTAGCTTATTCCCCAAGCGACGTGCTAATGGCATGGTTGGGTTACCCATGCCCGTATTGATGAGGATCCTGTGATAAGGGGACACGATCTCTGCATCGACAAGACGTGCCAATAAAACCGCCTCGCAAGATGTGCAGTAGCAGGTTGAGAAAATGGTTTGAATAATAACCAGGCCGCAGCGTGATGTCACGCTAGGTAAAAGTTGTCAGTAGATTAGACTCGCGGAATACTGTACTCTCTACGGTGGTATGTGGAATTTGTTTTGCAGAGTCGGACACGATTCTTGTGTTCAAGATCCACATTGGAGTATTCGGAGAAGGAACCCGCCTTGCAATGCCGAAGAAAAATCTGCGCGCCGGACTCATCGTTATTGAAGCCTGGTTCAGGGGCTACTGAGGGAGTTCTGGATTAGGGGGTCCTCGGACAGCCGGACTATATGCTTATGCCGGACTGTTGGACTATGAAGATACAAGATAGAAGACTTCGTCCCGTGTCTGGGTGGGACTCTCCTTTGCGTGCAAGGCAAGCTTGGCAATTCGGATATGTAGATTCCCTTCTTTGTAACCGACTCTGTGTAACCCTAGCCCCCTCCGGTGTCTATATAAACTGGAGGGTTTAGTCCGTGGGACAACAACAATCATAATCATAGGCTAGCTTCTAGGGTTTAGCCTCTACGATCTCATGGTAGATCAACTCTTGTAATACTCATATCATCAAGATCAATCAAGCAGGAAGTAGGGTATTACCTCCATAGAGAGGGCCCGAACCTGGGTAAACATTGTGCCCCCCGCCTCCTGTTACCATTAGCCTTAGATGCACAGTTCGGGACCCCCTACCTGAGATCCGTCGGTTTTGACACCGACAATGAGTTCATATGAGGTCTTTTTGAACAATTTGTGAAGATATACTCTGTTGATGATGTGGCATGCAATATCAATAGCTTCTGGCCAAAAACGTTGTGGTGTCTTGTATTCATCAAGCATAGTGCGAGCCATCTCAACAAGAGTTCTGTTCTTGCGCTCCACGACGCCATTCTGCTCAGGAGTATAGGGAGCAGATAACTCGTGAGTAATACCAAGTATATCAAGATATTCATCGAGACCAATGTTCTTGAACTCAGTTCCATTATCACTCCTGATATGCTTGATCTTCACACCGAAGTTCATAGATGTTCTTGAGGAAAATCGTCTGAAGACTTCCTGCACTTCATTTTTGTAAGTGATGATATGCACCCAAGTATAACGAGAATAATCATCAACAATGACAAAGCCATATAATGATGCAGAACTAGTGAACATGGCATAATGAGTAGGGCCAAAGAGATCCATATGAAGTAATTCAAAGGGACGAGAAGTGGTCATGATAGTCTTTGAGGGATGCTTGGCTCTGGTGATCTTTCCAGCCTCACAAGCCCCACAAAGGTGATCTTTGAGGAATTTGACACCCTCGATGCCAACGACATGCTTCTTCTTCGCGAGTGAATGCAAGTTCCTCATCCCTGCATGACCAAGTCGTCGATGACATAACCAGCCTTCTGAAGCTTTTGCTAGTAGACATGTGTGAAAGTGCTAGTTATCGACTAGAGGGGGGGTGAATAGGCGATTTTTATGAAAGTCTTCAAAACGTGGAAGTGTTGAAGACAAACAATAGAACCGACCTAATTGATATGCAGCGGAAGATAAACTACAACAAGCAAGCCATAGTCAAGTATGCGATAATGTGAAAATACAAAGACTAATAGCAGCTAGGTAGTAAGGATCAGGATGGAAGATAGTATGTAGCCAGCAAACAATAGTAGTCAAGCAATGAAGTCAAACAGGTATGACGATTAAGAAATGACTTCACGAAGACAAACACTAAGTAAAAACGAAGAGGATAGAACCAGTCACTTGTTGAAGACACATGATTTGTTGGACCAGTTCCAGTTGCTGTGACAACTGTACGTCTGGTTAGGGTGACTGAGATTCAACTCAGAAGACCATGTCTTCACCTTATTCCCCTTGAGCTAAGGACACCTAGTCCTCGCCCAATCACTCTGGTAAGTCTTCAAGGTAGACTTTCGAACCTTCACAGACTTCGTTCACCGGCGATCCACAATGACTCTTGGATGCTCAGAACGCGACGCCTAACCGGCTGGAGGATTCACAGTCCTCAAGTGTAATAAGTCTTCAGGTCACACAGACAGAAAGACTTCAGTGATGCCTAACACTCTTTGGCTCTGGGTGTTTGGTCTTTGTCCTCGCAAGGATTTCTCTCTCTCAAAGGCTTCGAGGTGGGTTGCTCTCAAACGACAAAAGCCATAAACTAACTCTGAGCAGCCACCAATTTATGGTGTAGGGGGTGGGCTATTTATAGCCACAAGGCAACCCGACCTGATATGTCCGAAATGACCCTGGGTCACTAAGGAACTGACACGTGTTCCAACGGTCAGATTTCAAACACACACGGCAACTTTACTTGGGCTACAAGCAAAGCTGACTCATCCAGCTCTGGATAAGATTTGCTCTCATTGTCTTCGCTCGAAGACATAGGATTTTGGTTGAGCATCACTTCAGTCATCCTGACTTAGTTCACTTGGACCCAACTTAACAGTATGGTGGTTCCTATGACTCAACAAAGAAGAAAAGGAAGCAACGAAACGACACAGTCTTCGCGCTCCATAGTCTTCACTCAATGTCTTCTTATGTCATAGTCTTCAATGTGAATATCTTCACACACCACCATTGTCTTCAATGTCTTCATACATTTTTAGGGGTCATCGCCGGTAGGTAAACCGAATCAATGAGGGACACTTCCTGCGTTATCCTGCAATTCTCACAAATGCATTAGTCCCTCAACCAACTTTGTCGTCAATACTCCAAAACCAACAAGGGGTGGCACTAGATGCACTTACAATCTCCCCCTTTTCGGTGATTGATGACAAACTGGTTGAAGTTTTCAACGGGAATAAAGTATGTGAAATTGTAGAGGATAGGATATTGTCTTCATAAGTGGCAGAGGCTCCCCTGAAGATGTGCATATAAGTAATTTGCTTTTGGAATGCAAATGCACATGGCAGGTTGTACTTGTGGAGATCCTCTTCAACTTATGAAGATAATTCATCATGCATGAAATGATGTAACAAAAGGAATGACATGCATAATGAAAAATGGACGTCTGTAGAATGATCTAAGTGCGAAAGTTATCATCGCACATGCAGAATTTATCATCGTATCACAGAAAAGAAAATAAGTAGCAGACGACCATCGAGTTTAAGTGTTACAACTCAAAGAACCAAATGTATCAGAAGCAAGAGTTGTAAACACGAGGCAAAATATAAAGCAACCACCCATATGAACCCGTTTGAAGACTATCAACTCATACGCTTCTCCCCCTTTTGTCAGTAATGACCAAAAAGGTTTGAAGACATAGAGTATCTACTCGTTCTCAGGAGTAGGAGAAGCATCAGGGTTGTCATTGTTGTTTGGCGGTGCAGATGTACTTGGTGCAGTGTCGATGCGTGCAGAAGTAGGAGGCGGTGAAGTAGCATCGTCTTCATCATCGATCACTCTGGCATTCACAGTTGCCGCGGAGGAAGAATAGTCAGAGTCTTCAAGAGATGGGGTTCGACGTAGGATAGCATTCCGTGGAGGAGTGGAGTCAAACTTGAATCTTTCAGTGAAGCCATCGTCTTGAAGATCTTCTTCAGCACTTAGCAGCGTCAAACTCTTCCATGATCGCCAACAGGTCTCGTGAGTGACAAAGGCATTTTTGGTGGCAAGATTTCGAATGCGATTGACGTCCACCAAGAGGCTTTGCATTTGTCGCTTGAGCCAAAAGTGATGCTTATCTTGTTTCTGATGCAGCGCCACAAGTAGTTCTCGGTCATTTAGAACGCGAGAGCGCTTCTTGGGTCTTTGGGTAATTGTGCTCTCAGTAGCTTCAGTCTGCGCACAATGAGGCAGTCGAGTGTTCCCAGCCATTGGATAGATACGAGTTATTGCTTGGACTCCTTCCATGGGCTGAGTGAAGCTTTGGTGTTCAGCATTTTGAAGACAAAGAGGCTTCTTGGCTGGCTCAAGGTATATGGCTTCAACTGACATATCAACCTCTGGTAGAAAGATCAGATGATTGCGAGTAGAGGGCTGATAGTTGATAGCAGAGTGTAGCTTGATGAGGCGCATGACCCATGGAGCATAGAACTTCAGGCCAAAAAGGTCAGATCCAGACGCAGCAAGTTGCTGGATGAAGAATTCTTGTGCATTGAAGCTGATGCCATTGAGGATGTAAAGACCAATGTCTTCATGGCTCCTTCAAGTTTTGCAGCTGATGAATGCCCTTTGATAGGCCATAGAGTCCGCCTGATGATGTGATATATGGTGCGAGGCAGATACTCAAGGTCACTAACAAAGAACTCTGTTGGGTATTCAGCGTCATGTGGCAAAGGCTTCATCATGCTCAACATCTGGCTCATGTTGGGTTCTGGCTTATGGAAGATGCTCTCCAGTGCATTGCGGTGAAGTTGACAATCAGGTTCGTACAGCTCTCCGGGAGTGGATAAGCCTGTAAGCTCAATGATGTCATGAGCTTTGGCTTCATGGTGAACATTTCCAGTCATCCACTCGAGAACCCATGTCTTTATATCCTTGTTGTAGCCGCGAATGTGGAGGGTAGCATAGAATTGAAGCAACAGTTCCTCATTCCAATGCTCGTGGTCTGTCACAAAGATGAGCAGACCTGCATCACGAAAGCAGTCAAGTGCTTCTTCTAAGCATGGCAGTCCAGCAATGGCTTCAGTGTCGAGGCGCATATGAGGGAAATGCGCCCTTGATCATACAGAACGTAGGAGTAATAGCTTCGCTGCTGATAGCTCCAGAACCGGTCAGATGATATTCTAGGTTTTGTGTAGGGGTTCTTTGCGCTGTCAAAGAAGGTGTTGTGGCTTTTGAAGCCATTTGCATTGAAGGACCCTGTAGAGTTGGCAGTTCCTGGGAACCTTGGCAGTCTTGGCTTTGGTTTCTGGACCTGAGGCCTGTGCTCAACATGATAATCAAACTAAGGACCAGAAGCAGTAGGCGGAGGGACCAGAATGGGCCATTGGACAGTGGTTAGCTGACCATGATTGTATGCTTGCTCAATAGTATAGGGCCTTGGTGGCGGAACAGGAGCAGTGGCAACAACTGATGCTTCAGGCTGCATAACTGACACTTCAGGAGCAGTTGCATCATTGGCTTCGGGCACATTGGTTGGTGCAAGCTCCACATTAGCTTCAGCCATGACAACGTCATTGGCGTCATTGGTGTTGGTGGTGGCAGCCTCAAGATTTTCAACCTCCACTTGACGAGCTGGAGGGTCGGGCACTGGCACGTTCACATTAGGAATAGCTTCTTCAGTATTGGGGGGAGTGGAGACACGTGCGTCTTCTTGATGTTCATCGGCTGATGCAGCCGGATTGTCTTCAGCAGCTTGGGCTTCAGACACGGAGACATTCACAGTTGGAGTGGCTTCTGGAAACACTTGACGTGCAACAGATGAGTGGTGCACGTCTCCTTCTGGAATGCTCGAAAGAGGGACCTGAGGCTTTTGTCCTTTGCAAAGCCTGCGAAAAGCTGGCGACGCCTTTGGAGATGGAGTTGGCTGGGCCTCAAAGTCTTCTTGTTCTTCTTGTGGGCGGTGTTACTTGTGGTTGTGGTTGGGGAGTACTTGGGGAGTCTTGTTGCTGTGGGTGATCAGCCCATGATGCATCCTGAGCAATTGGCGTCAGAGGACGACCAATGCTGATGAGTTCGCTGTTCGTGAGAACAGGTGATGATACCAAGTTGTGTTCGATCTGAGGAAGAACGTCATCATCTTCAACATTGTCATGGTGACCAATGTCTTCAGCAGCGGTGGATTCAACTGCTGGAATGTCTTCAGCTTCATAAGCCTCTGTGGAAGCAGGCTCATGAACTATTAGCTGTTGTTCGTGGTGTTCAGATGCAGGAGGCACCATTGAGATGGGTTCAACAACCAAGGGCTCTGTGGGGGTAGCTCGATTCTTCTTGGTTTTGCGCTTCTTCTTGGAGGGAGCAGCATCAGAGGCTTCTGTAGTTTTCCGTTTTCTGGCTTCAGCCTCTGCAGCCCTCGTCTTCTTCAGTTCTGAAGCGGTTGACATGACCTTTGGCTTCGAGCCAGTCATGCTGCTTGGGAAGACTATGCGAGGTTCTTCCTGCCTTGAAGGTGCAGATTGGGCAGTTAATAGCTTCTTCTTCTTTGCAGCCATTCTTGGGTCAATGCCAGGACGACCAAGAGACTTGCGCTTCTCAGCCTCATTGTAGGCTAGCACACACTTGTCAGCCAGACTCTTCATACGCTCACGAGAGCCTTGAGCTTCTTCACGCTTCTTATGAAAGGCTTCTTTGAGCTCGTGCAACATGATCTTGAAGTTTTTGACATCTTGCACGCTGAGCTTGGCAACATGCTTCTTGAATTGGGCCTTCTCATAGTCGATTTTGTGCTTAAGTTCAACAATGCGCTGAGCAAGAGCTAGCTCAGAAGCAATGGCGCCATTGAAGGCGACGCTGAGGCCAATGGGAAGTTGCAGATCATCAAAGCTGAGATTTGGGGTGTCAAACCACTCATCAATGAAGTTATGGATGATTGCCACATCGAAGAGGGGAAAATTATTGAAGATCTCTGCTTCTTCCTTGCTCTTGATCAGTTGCTCAAGGGCATCATCCGCAAGATCTTCATCACTGGACAGATCAATGTGCTCTTCACGCAGAATGGCAGCAGGAGTCAAGATTTGATCAGTGTGCTTGAGGATTCTCTTTTTCTTCTCCGTCTTCTTGGAGATACGTGATAGATCCTCAGACTGCACACTGTCTTCAGGAGGTGCAGTGGCCAGTGGCTTCACACGTGAAGCTTTTGGGGGAGCAGCTGATTCTGAAGCCTTAAGCTTCTTTAGCTTCTGTGGCTTTGGAGGAGGAGCTGGGGCTTCATCAGTGTCAGCATCATTATCAGAATGATCCACTTTGGCACCTTGGACCAAGATGTAAGTGATGAGGCCATCAAGGTTGGAGAAGGGGCCGATGACATTGGGTTCTGCATCACGTGAGCCGTCAGCACGGGGAGTAGAGGGACCAGGATTGAAGTCTAATCCCAATGACTTCTTGTTTTCTTTGGCTGATGCCTTTGCGTGCTGAAAGTTACGCTTGAAGAGATTGTCGTCACGACACCAGAGCAATGATGTTGAGTTTGCATTTTCAGGCTGAGGTCCACGGACCATACAGGGATAGAAACCCTATGCAATAGCTTCAGCTCTGTTCTTGGGTTGAAGGCCTCGATAGAGAATATCACCCCAAGGACTTTTGGTAGCATTCTTCTCAGCATATTCCTGGGTCACGAACTTGTATTTGAACCATTGTTCAGCCCAATATCATCGAATCCATTGGATCCGTGTCTTGCCCTGATGATAATTCTCTTCAGGATCTATCTTATACAGTTCTACGAGGTCATCAGGCAAATCTTTTGATGTTCCCCCTCGACGCTGTCTGCCACCCTTCCTTACTGGCTTCTTAGAAGCCATGAACTTACAACTGAATAGTTTCAATATGTTCAGAGGCTTCAAGAGCTTTCGCTTGCTGGACAGACAGGAACTGGCTTCAGGAGAATCAATGTGATGCTGTAAGAATTCTGCAAACGAATGCAGACTATGAGAACCAAGGGATTCTCCCATGGACATGTACCTGTGACAGCATTAGAGATGCGAGGGAAAGGGAAGAGGTCATATGCATTCTCAGAAGGTTTGAAGGTAAATCAGTTTGAAGACATTGACCTCATGATGCGAAGACATTCACTTATATGTTGAGAGTTGGTTCCAGATTTGTACGAATCCGTGAATAAGTACAAGTGAGGAATCTAACTTGGTATGAAGCTTAAGTGAATATACTAGGCAGTATGAGGTGCAGACAGATTAGATCTAACATTGTATAGGTAGAAACCACTTTTGGTAAGTAGGATGAATCTTTGAGGATCAAAAAGATGGTAAAAATAGAGTTATATTTACCACACGAAGAACTGCTAGATGGGATGAATAGGAGACGAGCAGTTCAATCCACCGTGCCCTAACTTGGCGATGGAGGACACCTACGGCGGCGGCGGAGAGGATGATGTCCGCGACCGGCATGAGGACAGCGTCGGAGAAGTTCCGGCAGCTAAGCGCTTCATCGCCGGCGTCGTTGAGAGCTAGCGGTGGCGCTAGGGTTTTGATGAGGTGGAGAGGTGGAAGAAGGTTTTCTTTACAGCAAGGGGCACGTATTATAAGGAAGTGTGTGGCACAGCGCAATTACGCAGGTGCCCCTGGCGGTTCCCATCTGAGGGGCACATGGCAAGCATGCAACATACTCAGAGTTGTCCCACGTTCCCACGCCCGCCAGGCATGTCGGATGGTTGTTCCGGCTTCTCCGGATTTCAACCAATAAAGATAAATCATTTAAAATAGACTTAATGTTTGTCTCCGTGTCTTCTGCTGACTAGGACGCAGAGAAGACATTCGACAGTTTCAATAGAATGCATATGATTTGGACAGATAGAGTTTGAGACAGAAAGCATAGAGTGATTAGGGTCTGATCACATTCACTTAGTTCAAAAGGTTCAACTGGGAAGACATAGCTATAAATGAATGCTGTAGAGGACAGAACACTAATATTTATATATCAGAAAGCAATCAAATCATCATAGTGAAGAGAATCATGAAGATAAATTGAAATTTGAAGACAAACAAAATGCGAAGACATTGCAAAAATAACGCCATGAGTGAAACACTTCAAACCAAGAAATTTGGTGGTGGTATTACCCACCGTATAGGAAGTATTAGACCCAGACACGGCGCACAATTATCATGGTGCTCCGAAGTCAAATTCCACGTTAATGTATTCACACTCAGAATGTAAGTCTTCATTAATTGAAGATATACTTTACTTCGTGTGTTGCACATCTAAGTCATCAACATGCATAAGTGTTAGGATGTGTGCCTGATCATAGGACATTTGAGGATTCCAAGATATTTAGCTCACACCGTAACTTGCAAAACCTTTTCTCATCCAAGGGCTTTGTGAAGATATATGCCAGTTGCTCTTCATTGTTGACGTGAATGATGTCAATATCTTTCTTCATGACATGATATCTGAGAAAGTGATGACGAATTTCAATGTGCTTTGTCTTCGAGTGCTGGACTGGATTGTTGGCAATCTTGATGGTGCTTTTGTTGTCGCAGAAGAGAGGTACTTGTTTCAGATTGATGCCATAATCCTTGAGAGTTTGCTTCATCCATAGAAGCTGAGCGCAGCAAGATCCCGCAGCAATGTATTCAGATTCAGCAGTTGAGAGTGACACACAGTTCTGCTTCTTTGAAGACCAACAGACAAGTGATCGACCCAGAAAGTGACATGTGCCTGATGTAGACTTGCGATCCACCTTGTCACCAGCATAATCAGCATCCGAGAAACCAACCAGATCAAATTTTGAGCCCTTTGGATACCATAATCCGAGTGTTGGGGTGTAAGCCAAATATCGAAGAATTCGCTTCACAGCTAAGTGATGCGATTCCTTTGGTGCCGCTTGGAATCGATCACACATGCAAACACTAAGCATAATATCTGGCCTAGATGCACATAGGTAAAGTAAAGAACCAATCATGGAGCGGTATACCTTTTGATCGAACTCTTTACCATTGTCGTCGGGACCAAGATGGTGCTTGGCTGGCATAGGCGTTGTATAGCCTTTGCATTCTTCCATTCCAAACTTCTTCAGACAATCTTTGAGGTATTTTTCTTGAGATATGAAGATGCATTCCTTTGCTGACGAATTTTAAGACCAAGGAAGAATTTCAGCTCACCCATCATGGACATCTGATATTGCTCTTGCATCATGTATCCAAATTCATCACTATACTTCTGGTTAGTGCATCCGAAGATAATGTCATCCACATATATTTGGCACACAAACAGTTCACCATCATATGTCTTCGTGAAGAGTGTGGGGTCAAGGGATCCAGGTTTGAAGCCTTTGCTCTTCAGGAAGTCTTTGATCGTATCATACCAAGCGCGAGGAGCTTGTTTGAGGCCCTACAGTGCTTTGTTCAGCTTGTACACCATATTAGGATGTTTTGGATCTTCAAAGCCAGGTGGTTGAGCTACGTACACTTCTTCTTCAATCTTGCCGTTGAGAAATGCACTCTTCACATCCATTTGATGTAGCAGAATGTTGTGGTGATTAGCGTAGGCTAGCAGTATGCAAATAGCTTCAAGCCTAGCCACAGGAGCAAACGTTTCATCGAAGTCAATTCCTTCAACTTGAGTATATCCTTGAGCCACAAGACGTGCTTTGTTTCTGACGACTTGACCATGCTCATCTTGCTTGTTTCGATATATCCATTTTGTGCCAATAATGTTATGCTTGCGAGGGTCAGGACGCTTGACAAGTTCCCAAACATTGTTCAGCTTGAATTGTTGAAGTTCTTCTTGCATAGCTTGTATCCATTCAGGTTCCATAAAGGCTTCAGCAACTCTCTTGGGTTCTGATATTGACACAAATGAAAAGTGCCCACAGAAATTTGCTAATTGTGTTGCTCTTGAGCGAGTAAGTGGACCAGGTGCATTGACGCTATCAATTATCTTCTCAATTTGTACTTCATTTGCAACTCGAGGATGAACAAAACGAAGACTTTCCTCTTGCTGATCATTGTCATCATTTGGAGGATTGTCTTCAGTCTGTGCATTGTCTTCTGATTGGTTAGATGCAGAAATGATAAGTTCCTCTTCAGGTTGTGCTTCAGAAGGCATGATTTCACTAGTTCCCATCAGCTTGATCGATTCGCTGGGCGGAGCTTCATCTAGTGTACTTGGCAGGAGCTCTCTTTGTGAACCATTGGTTTCATCAAATCTCACGTCCACAGCTTCAATGATTTTGTGGAGATAGAGGTTGAAGACTCTGTAAGAGTGAGAGTCCTTTCCGTAGCCAAGCATGAAGCCTTCGTGAGCTTTAGGTGCAAATTTTGACTTGTGAAGGGGATCCTTGATCCAGCACCTAGCTCCAAATACTCTGAAGTAGCTGACATTTGGCTTCTTGCCAGTAAGGAGCTCATAGGATGTTTTGTTCAGAAGCTTATGGATGTAAACACGGTTGATGATGTGACACGCTGTATCAATAGCTTCTGGCCAGAACTTTCTTGGTGTCTTGTACTCGTCGAGCATTGTTCGAGCCATCTCAATGAGAGTTCTGTTCTTGCGCTCTATGATGCCATTTTGCTGAGGAGTGTATGGAGCAGAAAACTCATGAGTGATTCCCATTGTATCCAGATAAAGATCAAGCCCTGTGTTCTTGAACTCAGTGTCGTTGTCACTTCTGATATGCTTGATCTTCACACCATAATTGTTCATTGCTCGATTGGCGAAGCGTCTGAAGACATCTTGCACTTCAGTCTTGTAGAGAATTATGTGCACCCATGTGTATCTTGAGTAGTCATCAACAATGACGAAGCCATAGAGACAAGCAGTTGTTGTGAGGGTAGAATAGTGAGTAGGGCCAAATAAGTCCATGTGTAACAGCTCGAAGGGTTGAGATGTAGTCATGATTGTCTTCGACGGGTGCTTTGCCCTTGTCATCTTTCCAGCTTCGCAGGCACCACACAAATGATCCTTCTTGAACTTGACACCCTCGATGCCTATGACATGCTTCTTCTAAACGAGTGTGTGTAAGTTCCTCATGCCAGCATGCCCCAGCCTCCGATGCCATAGCCAGCATTCTGAAGCTTTTGCAAGAAGACATACGGCAAGCTGTGGACCTGCTGAGAAATCTACCATGTATAGATCATCTTTTCGATACCCTTCAAAGACTAGAGACTTGTCAGATTCCATTAGTACAAGGCAACAATATTTTCCGAATAGCACAATCATGTTTAAGTCACAAAGCATTGAGACAGACATTAAGTTGAAACCAAGGGATTCAACAAGCATCACTTTATCCATGTGTTGATCCTTTGAGATTGCAACTCTACCTAGACCCAATACCTTGCTTTTACCAGTGTCAGCAAACATGATGTGACTCTTGTCTGATGGACGTAAGGTTGAGTCCATGAGAAGACTTCAATCACCAGTCATATGATTAGTGCATCCGCTGTCAATAATCCATTCTAAAGCTTTTGGTGTCGTACCCTACAGTGCAGTTAGGAGGATAGGCTTGGCACCACGTGCCATGAAGCAGTAGGTGGGAGCAGGATCGTCCTTGTCATCAGCTTCAGCGTTGGTGTAGAAGTCAGTGTCTTCGGTGTTGAAGATGGACTTGGCAACATAGGCTGTGGCTAGAGCCAGACTTGCAACGCCAGGGTCGGACTCCTCTCTAGACTCCACCTCCACCTCCTCAGATGTAGACTCCTCCTTTGAATCCATTTCCTTGCTAACAAAAGCACGAGCCTTGCCAGATGAGCTCTTCTTATGAGATGAAGGCCTTGATGAGGACTTGGAAGAAGACTTTAAGATTTCTTCTTCTTCTTGTCATCAGAATCATATTCCTTGCTCTTCTTCTTCTTCTTCTCATTGTCCCACTGTGGACACTCAGAGATATAGTGTCCAGGCTTCTTGCACTTGTGACATGTTCTCTTCTTGTTGTCATGAGTGGAAGCTTCATCATTTCTTGAGCTAGATCGTGAAGACTTTCTGAAGCCTTTCTTCTTGGTGAACTTCTGGAACTTTTTCACAAGCATAGCAAGTTCCTTTCCAATGTCTTCAGGATCATCAGAACTGCAGTCAGATTCTTCTTCAGATGAGGAAACAACTTTTGCCTTCAAAGCACGAGCTCGGCCATAGTTGGGACCATAGATATCTCTTTTCTCAGAAAGCTAGAACTCATGTGTGTTGAGCCTCTCAAGTATATCAGACGGATCGAGTGTCTTGAAGTCAGGGCGTTCTTGTATCATGAGGGCGAGGGTGTCAAAGGAGCTGTCAAGTGATCTCAGTAGTGTCTTGACGATTTCATGCTTGGTAATCTCAGTGGCGCCGAGAGGCTGAAGCTCATTTGTGATGTCAGTCAGACGATCAAATGTGAGCTGGACATTTTCATTGTCGTTTCTCTTGAAGCGGTTGAAGAGGTTGCGAAGAACACTGATCCTTTGATCTCTCTGGGTTGAGATGCCTTCATTGACCTTGGATAGCCAGTCCCAGACTAGCTTCGACGTTTCCAGAGCACTCACACGGCCATACTGTCCTTTGGTCAGATGACCATAGATGATGTTCTTAGCAGTAGAGTCCAGTTGAATGAACTTCTTGACATCAGTGGGGGTGACACCTTCACCAGTTTTGGGAACGTCGTTCTTGACGACATACCAGAGGTCGACATCAATGGCTTCAAGATGCATGCGCATCTTATTCTTCCAGTAGGGATATTCAGTTCCATCGAACACGGGGCAAGCAGCAGAGACTTTGGTTATCCCTGCAGTCGACATAGCTAAACTCCAGGTGGTTAAACCGAATCACACAGAACAAGGGAGTACCTTGCTATGATACCAATTGAAAGTGCTAGTTATCGACAAGAGGGGGGGTGAATAGGCGATTTTTATGGAAGTCTTCAAAACGTGGAAGTTTCGAAGACAAACAATAGAAACGACCTAATTGATATGCAGCGGAAGATAAACTACAACAAGCAAGCCATGGTCAAGTATGCGATAATGTGAAAATACAAAGACTAATAGCAGCTAGGTAGTAAGGATCGGGATGGAAGATAGTATGTAGCCAGCAAACAATAGTAGTCAAGCAATGAAGTCAAACAGGTATGACGATTAAGCAATGACTTCACGAACACAAACACTAAGTAAAAAGGAAGAGGATAGAACCAGTCACTTGTTGAAGACATAGGATTTGTTGGACCAGTTCCAGTTGCTGTGACAACTGTACGTCTGGTTAGGGAGGCTGAGATTCAACTCAGAAGACCGTGTCTTCACCTTATTCCCCTTGAGCTAAGGACACCTAGTCCTCACCCAATCACTCTGGTAAGTCTTCAAGGCAGACTTCCGAACCTTCACAGACTTCGTTCACCGGCGATCCACAATGACTCTTGGATGCTCAGAACGCGACGCCTAACCGGCTGGAGGATTCACAGTCCTCAAGTGTAATAAGTCTTTAGGTCACACAGACAGAAAGACTTTAGTGATGCCTAACACTCTTTGGCTCTGGGTGTTTGGTCTTTGTCCTCACAAGGATTTCTCTCTCTCAAAGGCTTCGAGGTGGGTTGCTCTCAAACTACAAAAGCCGTAAACTAACTCTGAGCAGCCACCAATTTATGGTGTAGGGGGTGGGCTATTTATAGCCACAAGGCAACCCGACCTGATATGTCCGAAATGACCCTGGGTCACTATGGAACTGACACGTGTTCCAATGGTCAGATTTCAAACACACACGACAACTTTACTTGGGCTACAAGCAAAGCTGACTCATCCAGCTCTAGATAAGATTTGCTCTCATTGTCTTCGCTCGAAGACATAGAATTTTGGTTGAGCATCACTTCAGTCATCCTGACTTAGTTCACTTGGACCCCACTTAACAGTACGGTGGTTCCTATGACTCAACAAAGAAGAAAAAGAAGCAACAAAATGACACAGTCTTCGCGCTCCATAGTCTTCACTCAATGTCTTCTTATGTCATAGTCTTCAATGTGAATATCTTCACATACCACCATTGTCTTCAATGTCTTCATACATTTTTAGGGGTCATCTCCGGTAGGTAAACCTAATCAATGAGGGACACTTCCTGCATTATCCTGTCATTCTCACAAACGCATTAGTCCGTCAACCAACTTTGTCGTCAATACTCTAAAACCAACAAGGGGTGGCACTAGATGCACTTACAATGTGGCAGGCCGTGGTCCTGCAGAGAAATCAACAATATACAAATCTCCTTTCCTAAAGCCTTCGGAGACTTTGGATTTGTCAGATTCCATTAGCACAATGCAATGATATTTGGCAAAGACGACAACCATATCAAGATCACAAAGCATTGAGATAGACATGAGATTGAATCCTAAGGACTCGACAAGCATGACTTTGTCCATGTGTCTATCCTTTGAGATTGCAACCCTGCCTAGACCCAATACCTTGCTTTTGCCTTTGTCAGCGTAGGTGATATGCTTCAGATGAGATGGAGATAAAGCAGTGTCCATCAATAAGTTCTTGTCACCGGTCATGTGATTTGTACATCCACTCGCGAGGACTGTCATGGAATTGTCACGGCAGATGTCCTAGTGTGAGGACTTAGTCGTGAGGCCAACGCATCTATATGGTAGCTTGAGAGGGGTTGATCGGGACAAAAGACGCAACACACAAGACAAGGATTTAGACAGCTTTGGGCCCCGGGAAACATCATCCGGTAAAAGCCCTACATGTTGTTTGTGGCTAGGTCTCATTATGCTCATGAGCGAGACTCCGCATAAGCTGGCTCCCCTTTGTTGTGTCTAGCCTTAACGATTATTTTCTGTCTTCTCTCTTGGGGTGCCCCACCCCTCCTTATATAAGTTGAAGGGGCGGGTTACATGTAGAGTCAAACTCGGATTAGGACTTAACCTATTTTGATGTCTTACCATGGGCATCTCACCATGGGCTTCTTAATGTCTTGGGCTTCTTAACGTCTTGGGCTTCTTAACGTAAGCCGGTTTACAATCCAGCTAATAATCTGGCTTAACTATCTGGCTTACATGACTGTGTCTGCCGGCTTACATGACTGTGTCTGTCGGCTTAAATGACTGTGTCTGACGGCTTACATGACTGTGTATGCCGGCTTACATGACTATGGATGCCGGCTTAACCTGCTTAACTGTTCCTGCCGGCTTAACCTGCTTAATTGTTCCCGTCGGCTTATAGTTTGCTGGGTCACCAATGAAACATCAAGTCCTAGCCGAGTCATATCTCTGGCCGGGTCACACCGCGGGGTATATCCCTGATGAGGACCCACACAGTAGCTTTGGGTTGTTCATCCTGCAGATGAATTAGTACAATTTATGAACTCATATACTTCATCAGTGAAGAATATGATATCAATTTCATCAACAGTAACAGATATAACAACATGAGGACGTGAGAAATGAATAGTTCATTTCTTCATGGTTGGCTTGCATCCATTCAAGCACATTCACTTCTCCAGCAAATTATTCAGACGATTAAGTTCGTCTAGAGACCTGACCCTGCATAAGAGATTAGTTATTTTTCTTCACCACCCACATCTGGAGGGGTGGCAAAGAGTTCATCATTCTGCGAGCTCCATAAGAAAAAGATGGCATTGAAGCCAGTGCACTTCGTTTCATAGAAGAGTGGTTAGGATAAGCATATGAATAAGTAGAGAAATTCTTCGAGGACTTATGAACATAATGGTTTGAAGAATAATGCACATATTCATAGCCTTTAGACTTTCCCTGCGAAACAGAAGTGTTAGCACAATGATGTTCATAGGAGGATTTTGATCCACCTGAGGAATTTGATCCAGATGAAGAATTTGGTCCATATGAGGACTTGGATCCATATGAAGATTTTGATCCATATGAAGAATTTGATCTGGGGCTCCTATTCTTCATAGGTGGTGTCATGATGAAATTCACCTGAAGATTTTCAAGGCACCTTTTGGGATCCCAGATTTTCTTCATAGGGGGACCGTTCCTACAATTAGTTTCAACATGTCGAGCAAATACTTCACCATTCTGATTTTTGAACAGTTTATAGTTGGAGTCAAATGAATCATCAGAGGAATAGGAAGAATCACAAGCCAGATAAAGTGCACGGATCTATAGGAGGTCCTGTTGCAGCAACCCATGAGGTTTTGGGTACTGCTCAGGTTTCTAGTAGGTCCCATTAGCATTGAGTTTCCTCTCAAAGGCAATACCCTATTTCCTAGGGTTCCTGTTCAAGATCTGCTTTTTGAGGATGTCACAAAGAGTCTGGTGCCCTTTGAGGCTTTTGTATATGCCTGTCACATACAATTCCTTCAACCCTGCATTATCGTCAGTGATACATGTGGTATCCTCAGATGAGGAATTTGTGACCACACAGACAGTTGAAGAATTTTCAGCAATAGAAGCATTTGAACATTCAGGTGAAGAATTAGAAGATTCACACTCAATGCATTTCAGACATGGTGGAATAAGTTCTTCCTGAGCGGAATTGATCTGTTGAGCAAGCAATGAATTGTTTTCCTTCTAAAGATCTTCATAACTCACTTTTAATTTCTCAAGATCTTGCTTTCTCTGAAGAAATTCATAAGAAAGCTTCTCATGATCTGTTAAGAGAGTGTTATGATGATTTTGAAGGTTGTCAAACCTAGACTGAAGTCTCTGAAGACTGTCAGTCAAAGCCTTAGTTTGATTCAATTCCTCACCCAACATATCATCACTTTCATCAAGCATGTTTTGAACTTTTTCAAGAGCTCTTTGTTGTTTAGTGGCAAGGGAAGCAAGTTTAGTGTAGTTGGGTCCAAATTCATCGCTAGATTCATCATCACTAGATTCGGAAAGGTAGCATTCAATTACCTTAGCACCCTTTGCCATAAGGCATGGTGCAATGGATGATGATTCTAGGGTGAAAGTCATCTCCTTAAGTGATTCCTTGAAATCCTCAAACCAAGGATCATGACGAGTTTGATGACCTTCATAGACCTCAGAGAGTCGGTCCCAGATAAGCTTCGCATGGTTGAGATGCATGATGTTCCTGAACTGATTTTGTGACAAACAGGAGCAGATGATATCCTTTGTTGTGAGGTTAAGTAGAGTGTACTTGCGAATATCATCAGCCTCTGCCATCTTGCATAGATTGGTAAGACCAATCTCAGTGACGGTCCACAGTTTGTTGTTCATTGCCATGAGGCACTTCTTCATCATGGCCTTCCACTTGGGATACTCATGACCATAAAAAATGGGGAAAGTCACTTTCTTCATTCCCGTAGTCGACATAACTAGAACTCCACGTGGTTAAACCAAAATCACACAGAACAAGGGAGTACCTTGCTCTAATACCAATTGAAAGTGCGTCATATCGACTAGAGGGGGGTGAATAGGCGATTTTTACAAATTCGTCACTGAGGAATTTCTAGGTGAAGAAATTCCTAAGTAATGACACACTAGCAGCGGAATAAGTACTCAGGTATAAGCATAACAGAGCAGTAGCATAGTCATCATGATGAAATGAAAACAAACACAGAGTACAGAAAGCATGATAACAGGATAAGCAGGCTGAAGACTATGTGACTGAAGAAATAGGATTGAGGAAATAGAGAAAGACTTCAGTCAAAGTCTTCAAACAGTAATGATCAGGTTCATCAACACATGAATGAGGAAATTAAAGGGTTGAGGAAATAGAACTAGTTGGCTTGTTGAAGACAATGATTTGGTAGACCAGTTCCAACTGTTGTGACAGTTGTACGTCTGGTTGGAGCGGCTGAGTATTTAAACTCGAGGACACACAGTCCCGAACACACAGTCCTCACCGTATACTCCTTTAACTAAAGTCACATATACCTCGCCCAACACTCGTGGTAAGTCTTCACTGGTGACTTCCAATCCTTCACAGACTTGGTCACTCCGCGATCCACAATTCCTCTTGGATGCTCAGACCATGACGCCTAACCGTTTGGAGGATACACAGTCTTCAAAGGTAACAAGCGTCGGTTCCACACATGAACAATCTCTTCAGTGATGCTCAATCACTTTGGGTTTGTAGGTGTTTGGGTTTGGGTTTTGGGTTTTCCTCACTTGATGATTTTCGCTCAAAGTCCTCAGAAGATGGGATGCTCTCAATGACAAGTGCCAGTTTCTCTCGGAGCAGCCAACCAGCTAGTGGTAGTAGGGGGGCGGCTATTTATAGCCTAGGGAGCAGCCCGACATGATAAGACATAAATGCCCTTCAATGATATGACCATTAGGTAGTAGGATATTTTGGACAGCTAGCGCGTAGCTGATAACCCGCAAGTATACAGGATAGTTGTAGCCTCTTTCGATAAGTAAGAGTGTCGAACCCAACGAGGAGCTAAAGGTAGAACAAATACTCTCTCAAGTCCTATCGGCCACTGATACGACTCTACGCACGCTTGACGTTCGCTTTACCTAGAACAAGTATGAAACTAGAAGTACTTTGTAGGTGTGATAGGATAGATTTGCAAGATAATAAAGAACACGTAAATAAAAAGTAGGGGCTGTCTATATAAAGATGCAATAAAGTAAATAAAGTGAGTGTGGGAAATTGGTGGTAGGAGTGGTGGAATTGTCCCTAAGCAATTGACTACTTTACTAGATCGGTAGCAAGTTTTATGTGGGAGAGGCCACTGCTAGCATGTCATCCCTCACTTGGAATTCTATGCACTTATGATTGGAACTATTAGCAAGCAGTACGCAACTACTAACGTTCATTAAGGTAAAACCCAACCATAGCATTAAGATATATTGGTCCCCCTTCAATCTCGTATGTATCAATTTCTATGCTAGGCTGAAGCTTCTGTCACTCTTGCCCTCCAATACATAGTCATATCAACATACAACTAACCCTAAGGTGTGATCCACGTGTGCGCTCATATGATGGGCACCAAAGGGCAACAACATAACCACAAGCAAATTAAATCAATCATAGCAATTCATCAACCACCAATAGGACAACGAAAATCTACTCAGACATCATAGGATGGCAACACATCATTGGAAAATAATATGAAGCATATAGCACCATGTTCAAGTAGAGGGTACAGCGGGTTGCGGGGAAGTGGACCGCTGTAGATAGAGGGGGAAGGTGATGGAGATGTTGGTGAAGATGACGGTGGTGTTGGTGAAGATCGTGGTGATGATGATGGCCCCCGGCGGCGTTCCGGCGCCACCGAAAGCAAGGGGGGAGAGCCCCCTTCTTATTCTTCTTCCTTGACCTTCTCCCTAGATGGGAGAAGGGTTTCCCCTCTGGTCCTTGGCTCACATGGCATGGGAGGGGCGAGAGCCCCTCTGAGATTGGATCTATCTCTCTGTTTCTGCGTTCCCTGTTTCTTCCCCTTCACTGTTTCCTTTATATCTGGAGATCCGTAACTCCGATTGGGGTGAATCTTTCGCCCAGATTTTTCTCGTAAAATTAGCTTTCTTGTGGCAAAAGAAGGGAATCAACCACCTTACGGGTGGCCCACGAGAGTCCAGGGCGCGCCCAGGGGGTGGGCGCGCCCCCCTGTCTCGTGGCCACCTCGGACACCGTTTCGCGTTGATTCTTTCTCCGGAAAATCCCAAATATTCCAAAATAATTCTCCATCCGTTTTTATCCCGTTTGGATTCCGTTTGATATTGGTTTTCTGCAAAACATAAAACATGCAACAGACAGGAACTAGCACTAGGCACTGGATCAATATGTTAGTCCCAAAAATAGTATAAAAAGTTGCCAAAAGTATATGAAAGTTGAAGAATATTGGCATGGAACAATCAAAAATTATAGATACGACAGAGACGTATCAGCATCCCCAAGCTTAATTCCTGATCGTCCTCGAGTAGGTAAATGATAAAAAGATAATTTTTGATGTGGAATGCTACCTAGCATAATCTTGATCACATGTCTAATCATGGCATGAATATTAAGACACGAGTGATTTAAAGCAATAGTCTATCATTTGACATAAAAACAATAATACTTCAAGCATACCAACCAAGCAATTATGTCTTATCGAAATAACATAGCCAAAGAAAGCTCATCCCTACAAAATCATATAGTCTAGCTATGCTCCATCTTCGTCACACAAAATACTCCCATCATGCACAATCCCGATGACGAGCCGAGCAATTGGTTCATACTTTTTAACGCGCTTCAGCTTTTTCAACTCTTATGCAATACATGAGCGTAAGCCATGGACATAGCACTACGGTGGTATAGAATATGATGGTGGAGGTTTATGTGGAGAAGACAAAAAGGGAGAAAGTCTCACATCGACACGTCTAATCAACGAGCTATGGATATGCCCATCAATTGATGTCAATGCGAGGAGTAGGGATTGCCATGCAACGGATGCACTAAGAGCTATAAGTGTATGAAAGCTCAAACTAGAAACTAAGTGGATGTGCATCCAACTTGCTTTCTCATGAAGACCTCGGGCGTTTGAGGAAGCCCATCTTCGGAATATACAAGCCAAGTTCTATAATGAAAATTCCCACTAGTATAAGAAAGTGATAACTCAAGAGACTCTCTATATGAAGAACATGGTGCTACTCTGAAGCACAAGTGTGGCAAAAGGACAGTAACACTTCCCCTTCTCTCTTTTTCTCTCATTTTTTATTTTTTATTTTTTTATTTTTTATTTCTTTTTGGTGGGCTTCTTTGGCCTCTTTTTATTATTATTATTTGGGCTTCTTTGGCCTCTTTTATTTTTCATAAAGTCCGGAGTCTCATCCCGACTTGTGGGGGAATCATAGTCTCCATCATCCTTTCCTCACTGGGGCAATGCTCAAATAATGATGATCATCACACTTTTATTTACTTACAACTCAATATTACAACGAACAAAGATATGACTCTATATGAATGCTTCCGGCAGTGTACCGGGATGTGCACTGATCTAGTGTAGCAATGACATCAAAAAACGGACAAGCCATGAAAACATCATGCTAGCTATCTTACCATCATGCAAAGCAATATGACAATAAATTCTCAAGTCATGTATATGATGATGATGGAAGTTGCATGGCAATATATCTCGGAATGGCTATGGAAATGCCATAATAGGTAGGTAAGGTGGCTGTTTTGAGGAAGATATAATGAGGCTTATGTGTGATAGAGCGTATCATATCACGGGGTTTGGATGCACCGGCGAAGTTTGCACCAACTCCCGAGGTGAGAAAGGGTAATGCACGGTACCGTAGTGGCTAGCAAATTGCGGAAAGGTGAGAGTGCGTATAATCCATGGACTCACATTAGTCATAAAGAACTCATATACTTATTGCAAAAGTCTACTTAGCCCTCGAAGCAAAGTACTACTACGCATGCCCCTAGAGGGATAGATTGGTAGGAAAAGACCATCGCTCGTCCCCGACTGCCACTCATAAGGAAAGCAATCAAAGAGCACCTCATGCTCCAACTTCGTTACATAACAGTTCACCATACGTGCATGCTACGGGACTTGCAAACCTCAACACAAGTAATCCTCAATTTCACAATTACTCAACTAGCACGACTCTAATATCACCACCTTTATATCACAAAACTATTGCAAGGAATCAAACATGTCATATTCAGCGATCTACAAGTTTATGTAGGATTTTATGACTAACCATGTGAATGACCAATTCTTGTCATCTCTCTAAAAGGATATAAGTGAAGCAAGAGAGTTTAATTCTTTCCACAAAAGATATGCCCACGCTCTAACAAATATAAGTGAATCAAAATAGCATTCTACAAATGGCGGTTGTCTATATGAAGAGAAACATGCAATCCAAACTTCAAATGATATAAGTGAAGCACATGAAGCATTCTATAAAGCCATACTCAAAAGATTTAAGTGAAGTGCAATCAACATTCTATAAATAAACCAAGGACTATCTCATACCAGCATGGTGCATAAAATAAAAATGAAAACTAAATGCAAGAGACGCTCCAAGACTTGCACATAATGCATAAACGAAACGAATACGAAAACATACCGATACTTGTTGAAGAAAGAGGGGATGCCTTCCAGGGCATCCCCAAGCTTAGACGCTTGAGTCTTCTTGAATATTTACTTGGGGTGCCTCGGGCATCCCCAAGCTTGATCTCTTGCCTCTCTTACTTTTCCTTGTATCGAGACATCCTCGATTAGACACTACATCCACACAAAACTTCAACAGAAAACTCGGTAAGATCCGTTAGTATAATAGAGCAAATCACCACTCTAAGTACTGTTGCAAACCAATTCATATTTTGTTTTGCATTGTGTCTACTGTAATATAACTTTTCCATGGCTTAATCCACTAATATAAATTGATAGATTCATCAAAACAAGCAAACTATGCATCAAAAACAGAATCTGTCAAAAACAGAACAGTCTGTAGCAATCTGAACATCCACCATACTTCTGGTACCCCAAAAATTCTACAAAAATTAGGAAAACTAAACATGTTGTACAGAAAGACAGTGCAAAAGGAATCATAACCAATTGACGTTCCAGTTAAAAATGTAAAATCGCGCACTACAGCCAAAGTTTCTGTCCTGCACCGTACAAACCAACAAGCATTGTAAACAAACCTAAAGGCAAACCTTGGCACATTATTTTTATAATACAATGGAATTGTACAAGGGGATAATTATTTTTGATGAAAAGTTTCTGTAATCAAGATTCACAAAGTTTCCGTGAGCATGAACAAAGTTCAAGGAGCTCTCCCACTTCAACAATGCTTGTCTTTCTCACTTTCACTTTCCTTTTTGAAAAGTTTTTGTGTTCCCCTCTTTATTTTTTTTTGTTTTTAAACTATATAAAAGCACTCAACAGGAATAAATGACTCTCTAAAACTTCCGGGTTGTCTCCCTGGCAGCGCTTTGTTTAAAGCCATTAAGCTAGGCATTTAGTGCTCAAGTAACGAATCCACCCGGATCCCAAGGTATATCAAAGCCAATTTTAATTAACAATGATTTGTAATTTAGTAGTGAGCACAAAGTAACATATATCATGCAACAACTAAGTCTAACTCTCTTCCTATGCATTGGCATGTCATAAAAGAACAATTCATGCACACCAAGTAAAGGCCAATGCATAGTATAAGCAGTTTCTTGCAATTCTATCGTGTTGGAAACATAAAGAGGCGGAGATGTAGTTCCTCTCTCATAATAATTGAAAGTAGGAGCAGCAAGCACATGCATATTACATTCATCAAAATCATCATGTGCAATGGTAAAAGGCAACCCATCAATATAATCCTTAGTAAGCACAAACTTCTCCGATATAGTGTAGTAGGGAGAATTCAAAAAGATAATAGGACTATCATGCGTGGGTGCAATAGGGACAATTTCATGTTTAACATAAGGAACTATAACAAGTTCATCTCCATAAGCATAATTCATATTGGCATCTTGGCCACAAGCATAGCAAGCATCATCAAAAAGGGATATTTCAAGAGAATCAACGGGATCATAGCAATCATCCTTCGGTAAGCACGAAGGGGAATTAAACAATGTATGAGTTGAAGAGTTACTCTCATTGTAAGGTGGGCATGGGTAGCTAATCCGCTCTTCCTCCTTTTGTTCTTCGCTCTCCTCATCATCTTTTTCATCCAATGAGCTCACGATTTCATCAATTTCTTCTTCCATAGCTTCCTGCAAAATATTAGTCTCTTCTTGGACAGCGGAGAAGTCCTCAATATATGGTTTAACATAGGCATTAGAAGCATAATTATCATAACAATATTGAAATATGGCAAAATTTTCAGATTTGTAAAGAGTAGCATCATACTTTTCAATCAAAGAGGCAATCTCATAAGCGCCTTTAAAAGCAACAAATTCTTCATTTTGTTGAACATCATAGTAATTGTAAACACCCTTAGCATACAAAGATACGATTCCATTATCACTAAACAAGCATTGATAGGGTAGGTGTTTCTTAGGGTCTTCAGAACAACAAGTAACTAATATATTTCACATAAATTCCAAGCATAACATTGCAAACATTGAATTTGATCCCATAATAGTCCCTTTTTCAGATATACGGTGTCGCACAAAACAAGCATGTTCATCTAAAGATTTTCCCTCAACTAAACTAGTGGGGGTTTCAGCACGAGCACAAAGGGATCGAAGATGATCCAAGTAAAAAGCTTCAGGAGTGTGATAGATTTTGAGTGGTTCTTCAACCACTGGTTCAGTAGGTACAACTAATTTTTTTTGGTATTTTGCCTTCCCTACCCATAGCTAAAGATAGAAAACAACTAAGAACAGCAAATAAAAATTACTTAGTGATAAAGCAAACAACCACACACGAGAATATTCACCCCACGCTATGACTCCCCGGCAACGGCGCTAGAAAAAGGTCTTGATAACCCGCAAGTATACGAGATAGTTGTAGCCTCTTTCGATAAGTAAGAGTGTCAAACCCAATGAGGAGCTAAAGGTAGAACAAATACTCTCTCAAGTCCTATCGGCCACTGATACGACTCTACGCACGCTTGACGTTCGCTTTACCTAGAACAAGTATGAAACTATAAGTGCTTTGTAGGTGTGATAGGATAGGTTCGCAAGATAATAAAGAACACGTAAATAAAAAGTAGGGGCTGTTTATATAAATATGCAATAAAGTAAATAAAGTGAGTGTCGGAAAGTGGTGGTAGGAGTGGTGGAATTGTCCCTAAGCAATTGACTACTTTACTAGACCGATAGCAAGTTTTATGTGGGAGAGGCCACTGCTAGCATGTCATCCCTGACTTGGAATTCTATGCACTTATGATTGGAACTATTAGCAAGCAGTCTGCAACTACTAACATTCATTAAGGTAAAACCCAACCATAGCATTAAGATATATTGGTCCCCCTTCAATCCCGTATGTATCAATTTCTATGCTAGGTTGAAGCTTCTGTCACTCTTGCCCTCCAATACATAGTCCTATCAGCATACAACTAACCCTAAGGTGTGATCCACGAGTGCGCTCATATGATGGGCACCAAAGGACAGCAACATAACACAAGCAAATTAAATCAATCATAGCAATTCATCAACCACCAATAGGACAAAATCTACTCAGACGTCATAGGATGGCAACACATCATTGGAAAATAATATGAAGCATATAGCACCATGTTCAAGTAGAGGGTACAGCGGGTTGCGGAGAGTGGACCGCTGTAGATAGAGGGGGGAAGGTGATGGAGATGTTGGTGAAGATGACGGTGGTGTTGGTGAAGATCGCGGTGATGATGATGGCCCTCGGCGGCGTTCCGACGACACCGGAAGCAAGGGGGAGAGAGCCCCCCTTCTTCTTCTTCTTCTTCCTTGACCTTCTCCCTAGATGGTAGAAGGGTTTCCCCTCTGGTCCTTGGCTCCCATGGCGTGGGAGGGGCGAGAGCCCCTCCGAGATTGGATCTATCTCTCTATTTTGCGTTCCCTATTTCTTTCCCTTCACCGTTTCCTTTATATCTGGAGATCCGTAACTCCAATTGGGGTGAATCTTTTGCCCAGATTTTTCTCATAAAATTAGCTTTATTGCGGCAAAAAAGGGCATCAACCGCCTTATGAGTGGCCCACGAGAGTCCAGGGCGTGCCCAGGGGGTGGGCGCGCCCCCCTGTCTTGTGGCCACCTCGGATACCGTTTCGCGTTGATTCTTTCTCCAGAAAATCCCAAATATTCCAAAATAATTCTCCGTCCGTTTTTATCCCGTTTGGATTCCGTTTGATATTGGTTTTCTGCGAAACATAAAACATGCAACAGACAGGAACTGACACTGGGCACTGGATCAATATGTTAGTCCCAAAAATAGTATAAAAAGTTGCTAAAAGTATATGAAAGTTTAAGAATATTGGCATGGAACAATCAAAAATTATAGATACGACGGAGACGTATCAGTAGCACAGCAACAGTCAGATTTGAGGTATCAAATTCATCAGAGCTATCATGTTCCTCACTATGTAGGCAATCTGCATTGGCGAATTCCTAACTCCTCAGTCAGAACAAATTCCTCGGAGACCATAAGATCTTCGTCTCTGTCACTAGAGAAATTGACTGAACTGATATGAGATTTCCAATGGCTTCACTCGAAAGGATTGGGTAGGTGTAGGATTTTGCGATGAGCATCACTTGGAAATCAGTTTCCTTAGTATTACCTCGACCCCCTTTAATAGTACGGTGTTTCCTATGCCTCAAGAAAGATAAAATGAAACTACGAAAACAAAAGTCTTCACGCTTCATAATCCTCGCATGAATATCCAAGTCTTCAAGGTCACACAATTTATTTACTTTCAAAATCTTCAGGAGAACCAAAGTCTTCAGATGAAGACATACATTTTTAGGGGTCGACTTTCACAGTAAATATCAAACTCCTCATCGACTTATAGAGCCTGTGTACACTCACAAACATATTAGTCCCTTAACCTATAAGTCTTCAATACACCAAAATCACAAAGGGGCACTAGATGCACTTACATGTTGAATCAGCTTGTAGAAGCGAGGGTTTGGTTCTTTTTTGGAATAATGGTAGTACACCATGGCGGTTGTCTTGCTTCTATGGTGAGGCACAAACACATCTCCGTCAGGCTTCGTGGGATATGCTAAAAGGAATGGCTGCCCACAGTTCCCTTCCATGGGTCTGTATGGGAGATTTTAATGAAGTTTTGCGACAAGAAGAGCACGATGGGATTGGGCAGAGATGCCAAGCACAAATGCAGGGTTTTCGAGACGTTGTTGATGTGTGTCGATTGATTGACTTGGGCTTCCTAGGCCGTATGTGGACTTTTGAGAAGAAGGTTACGGTAGGCACTTTTACTAGGGTCCGGCTAGATAGGGCTCTAGCGACGGCAGAATGGAACTCGTTATTCCCTGGAGCGGTGGTGGAACACCTAACGGCGGCGACCTCTGATCACTCGCCTATTTTGTTGAAGCTTAAAACTGTTCTAGTGAACCAAAGAAAAGAAAAGCTTTCTCGATACGAAGTAATGTGGGATTCACACGCAGATTTGAAGCAAGCGGTAAGAGACGTCTGGGATCCAAACAGTAACAGCCTGACGGCCAGCACAGTACGAACTAAGCTGGCGTCGCTGGCTAGCAGTTTGGGAAACTGGAGCAATTACACTTTTGGTAGTGTGAGAGGAGAAATCAGAAACTTAAAGAAGGAGTTGGACAGACTGAGAGGCGACAATGCAAGGGCAGGACCGAGTGCAACAGAAACAAAAATAAAGTTTCGTTTAATTGAGTTGTACCTCCAAGAGGAACTAATGCGGCGTCAGCGATCATGGATTGATTGGTTGTCTGCTAGAGATAAAAACACCCACCTTTTCCACCTTAGAGCCTTAATGCGGCGTAAGAAGAATCTGATCAAATTTCTACAGAGACCGGACGGGCAACTCACGGACGACCCGACTGAGATGCAGCAGCTGGCAATGCAATTCTACCAGCACCTATATACTTCTGAGGGAGTGTAGGGATTGGATGAGGTGTTGCAGCATGTACCAAACAATGTGACGGATGAGATGAATGAGTCTCTAATGGATCCATATAAGGAAGAGGAGGTAAAAGTTGCACTCTTTCATATGTTCCCCATGAAGGCCCCCAGACCGGATGGGTTTCCAGCCCACTTCTTCTAGAGACATTGGGATATTTGTGGGGCCTCGGTCGCCAAAGCGGTACTTGGTATTCTTAGGGGCGAGGAGAGCCCGGAATGCATCAATGACACTTTGCTGGTACTTATACCGAAGGTGCCAAACCCGACACTCTTGACTCCATTTCGGCCTATTAGTTTGTGTGATGTGTTTTATAAGATAGCATCGAAGGTACTTTCAAACCGCCTCAAAGTGATCTTGCCTGACATCATATAAGAGGAGCAATCTGCTTTTGTGCTAGGTAGACTTATCACAGATAATATACTCCGGTTATGAGTGCTTACATTTCATGAAGAGTAACCGGTCAAATAATAACAATTTCTATGCTCTGAAGTTAGACATGATGAAAGCCTATGATAGAGTTGAATGGAATTATCTGAAAGCTATTATGGAAAAACTAGGGTTTGCAGCACAATTGGTTTCAATCATCATGAATATGGTAACCTCAGTCTCTTTCTCAGTTTTACTCAACGGGAATAAATTGGAGGGGTTTAAACCTTCAAGAGGTATCCGGCAGGGAGGTCCTATTTCTCCATACCTTTCCTTGTTGGCAGCAGAGGGCCTTTCGTGCCTTTTAAAATCACAAAACTAGTCATCCCAGCTTGGCGGAGTCAAGGTAGCGCCGACGGTCAACCACCTATTATTCGCGGATAATAGCCTGCTGTTTTTCAAGGCAAGTGTTGATGGAGCTGAAGAGGTATCAAACCTACTGGAGACCTACTGTTTGGCACCAGGCCAAAGAATAAACAAAGAGAAATCTTCTATATTTTTCATCAATGGGTGCCCTGAGATAGTAAGAATTGTGGTGAAAGGTCACCTTCAAGTGCCAAATGAGTCATTGAGTGATAAATACTTGGGTCTGCCAATGGATGTGGGACACTCCAAGAAAGGAACTTTCAAATACCTTAGTGATCGGGTGTGGGAGAAGGTGAAAGGTTGGATGGGAAAAATGCTATCTGCAGGAGGGAAGCATGTGTTGATTAAATCTGTTGCTCAGGATATACCAGTATTTTCAATGTCATGTTTCAAGCTTCCCAGAGGGTTGTGTGAGAATAAACTCCATCATACGCAAGTTTTGGTGGGGATGTAAACAGGGTAAACGAAAACCTGCATGGGTGTCTTGGGAGATCATGACTACACCCAAATATCTTGGAGGTTTGGGTTTTAGACACCTTGAGCTGTTCAACTTGGCGTTATTGGCAAGACAGACTTGGAGAGTTCTTCAGGAGCCTAACTCCTTAAGTGCCAGGATTTTGTAGGCCTCTTATTTTTCCAATGGGGATATTCTCTCGGCAGAATTGGGTTCAAGCCCGTCACAAATTTGGAGAGCAATATTAGAGGGCAAAGATATAATGAAACAAGGGATCATCCACATAGTTGGTAACGTGCAGAGCATTGACATATGGGCTGACAACTGGATACCCAAAAAGGCAAACATAGACCGATCATGTCTCTGATAGCGAATCCTCCACGGACGGTCAGTGAGTTGTTGCTCCCAGGCATGGCATGTTGGAACGAGGAGCTTGTTAGGAGCATTTTTCTGCCGGTCGATGCGGAGGAGACATTGAAAATACCAGTGTGTACGCGAGACGTCCAAGACTCGTGGGCGTGGTATCCTGATAAGAAAGGTATTTTCTCTGTCAGCTCTGTGTATAAAATGATAATTAGCACCAAGATGGAAAGAGAATGTTGGCTGGAAGGACGGGGTGGTCCTTTAGAGACGTCAACGGAGGAGAAGGCTTGGACCTCGCTGTGGCAAATGAAGGTTCCTTCGAAAATACGTGTGTTTCCTTGGAGACTTGCAAGACACTCCTTCTTCAGAGAAGAAATATGGCTGTCCAAGATGCATGCACTCGATGCGGGGGAGAAGATTTGTGGCATCATGCACTAGTGTCCTGCACAATGGCCAGATGCACTTGGGCATTATCCGACGAAGTGATTGTCGATACAATGAGCAAAAATGGGATGCCAAGTGCTAAGCATTGGTTGTTTGATCTCTATGAAACCTTAAACCATGATAGTTTCACCAAAATGGCAGTAACACTTTGGGCCATTTGGTTCGTAAGGCGGAAAGCGATCCATGAAAACATTTTCTAGAGCCCGCAAAACACAGTTTCGTTTGTGAACTCTTATCTTAATGAGCTACAAATAGTACTGAAGATGTCAAAGCAGCCGCACATACTAGTTGCATCTCCACCTGCTATTCAACATTGGCTTCCTTCAGAGGAGGGGATAGCAAAGATAAATGCTGATGGGACTGTTTCGAGCGATGGATGCACGGGTGTGGCTGCTGCGATATGCCGTGACCATTCTGGACAATATCTAGGCTCTTCGGCTGTTGTTTTTAGAGGTATCTCTGACTCTACAATATCTAGGCTCTTTGGCTTGGGTTGAAGACCTGAACATTCAGAGGATACAAATTGCAAATGACTGCTAAGAAGTGGTGAAGGACATTAGTCAAGGAAGCAGAGGGCCACATGCAGCGATTCTAAATGAAATATCAGCATGGAGGAGTCTTTTTCTTTCTTGTAATTTTGTTTTCGAACGTAGGTGTCAGGACCCCGACTCAATGCCACATCGATCTAGCATGTAACACCTCATATCACTTTGTGGCCTCACGCACGGTATTCCCACGGGTGTCGCCTTACCTTTGCCCGGGACCATTTGCGCCTTTTGGCACACGTATATGATAATGTCGCTAGCATCCATATGATAAGGAGCCCGGGCTGACATGGCTAGTCGTAAACCCAAGTGGCATAGACTTACAGGGACAGGCATCCATGACCCAGCATCGAACGTGTCGGTCATCAGCGAGTGAATCCGGGCTGTAGCACTGGGCTAGCAGGACTCCGGTAAACCGGGCTGTAGTGGGCTAACAGGACTCCGGTATTCATCGCGTGACATTTCCCCGAAGGGACAGACATAGGAACGAAGAAGGACACATGTCGGCCAGCCTAAGTGTTCCGGAGCAGTAGCAAGCTACCATGGCTCAGTGGAAGCACTAGGAGACATTTCCCGGTAAGAGAGGCTACTAAGGATAAACAACTAGATAGTCAGATCCCACACATACCAAGCATTTCAATAACATACACACAATATGCTCGATATGTGCAAATACAACATGGCATCAGAACATGACTCTACAACTCAAGTATTTTATTCAATAGGCTCTCAGGAGCGAGATATTACAAACATGGGTCTCATGACCCGACATTCAGAGCATACAAGTCAAAGCACATGCGGAAGCTTAACATGTCTGAGTACAAACAACTACAAATGAAAAAGGCTGAGAAGCCTGACTAACTACCAGATCCTGCCGAGGGCACAAGATCGTAGCTGAGGTAACAAGCTAAACGTCGAAGCCCATGTGGAACTACTAGCGAGACTGAAGTCTCTCTGCAAAAACATAAATTAATCAACATGAGTACAAATGTACCCAGCAAGACTTACATCAGAACTAACTACATATGCATCATTGTCAACAAAGGGGATGGTGGGGTTTAACTGCAGCAAGCCAGCTTTGACTCGGTGGCTATCCTGAACTACGACTTCAAGTAACTCTTTTGAGGTGGCGCACACGAGTCCACATATTCACCATATCAATACACCACTATGGATCCGCTCCCGTCTCCCTACGAGAACGCCATCCATAGCACTCACGCTTATCTTGCGTATTTTAGAGTATCCACTTCAAGTTATCTATGAACTGTAGAGGCAACCCAGAAGTCCTTTACCGCAGACACGGCTATTCGAATAGATCATATTAACCCTGCAGGGGTGTACTTCTTCACACATGCTCTCGCCACTTACCACCATGTACATGTCATGTATCTCGGCAACCTTCAAGCGGAAGCCTGGCGAGGGAGTCGGCCACGACCTGACTAACCACACAAGTCTCTCGTCCAAGTTTATCGCCTATTCGGGTTCCATCCGCAAGGAGATCCGGCCGGGGTGTCACTCACGGCCCCAAACAATGTGAGCAGGGTTCCCAAGCCCACCTCGACGGGTGGATCTATGCTTGGTACACCGTGCCACGGTTCCTAGTCTGTCCCAAGCCCACCTGTACCGGTGCCACTTGGTACACTACTAACACTACCTACAAACACCAGAAACTAGTTGCAACTCCTGGACAGAGATCATGTTGATTAATAAGTCAAGAGGGGTCGAGTTATCGAAACCCAATGTGTGGTAGTAACTATTCATGGATCACAAACACAGAACTCAGTTCCTGAGGACGATTCCAATGAGACAACCCACCATGTACTCCTACATGGCCTCTCACCGCTACCTTTACCAAGTCGTGTTCACACACTTAGCTCACACACAGTAGGACATGTTCACACACCTCTGATTCATTCCCGATGAATCAGACATGACTCAACTCTAAGCAATAGCAGGCATGACAACAAACATGAATGAATAGGCACAACAGGGCTCAAACAACTCCTACTCATGCTAGTGGGTTTCATCTATTTACTGTGGCAATGACAGGTCATGCAGAGGATAAGGGGTTCAACTACCGTAGCAAGTAACAGATGAATCATTGTTGTCCTAATGCAGTAAAAGAGAGCAGGAGCGAGAGAGTGGGATTGTATCGGAATGAACAAGGGGGGTTTGCTTGCCTGGCACTTCTGAAGATAATATAGTTCTTCATCGGTGTCATCGATCACATCGTCGGTACACGTCTACTGAGAGGGGACAAGCACCGACAAACAAAGAAGAAACACAATCAATGCAATGCACAATATGATGCATGATCATGATATGGCAATATGATGTGGTTTGAGCTAATGCATCTAGCAGCAGGTTAAATGGAGTTGGTTTGAACCCAAGATTCAAATTCAAACTCCATATGTGAAGGTTTAAATGTCATTTATATGATTTGTGCTAAACAGCAGCTATAAGTTGTTCTAACATGCATGAAACCAGAACGGATGGATAGATTGGATTTTTCTGATCATTTTTCATATATAATTTATTTCATTTGGAGTTACGGTTGATTTTCTATGAATTTTAGAAGTTTTGAACATTTTTTGGAATTCCTGAATTATTTTAAATACAGAAATTGTTTACTACGTCAGCATTGCGTCAGGGTGACGTCAGCGGTCAACAGGGCTGCCCGGGTCAAACCTGACCAGTGGGGTCCATTGGTCAGTGAACCAGCGTTGTTTGTGCCACTGACAGGTGGGGTCGGGTCAACAGGTGACGTGGCCAAGTCAATCTGACCTGTGGGACCAGCGGGGTTAATTTAATTTAAACAAAACTAAATCAGGGTTAGTTAGGCAGTGGGGCCCATATGTCAGTGGGTGTTGGTTCTATTAGTGGCGCCATTAGCTGCTAATGACGCTGCCACGTCAGACATGCCGGCGGTTAACCGCCGGCGACCTTAGATCGCGTCGGCGATGATCGGGACGGCGGCTCCGGCGATCAAATCTATGGCCAAGCCCATCTACGAGGAGCTGGGGCTCATGCGCATCCAACGGTGGCAGGGGGAGGGCGCGAGGTGGCCGGACTTGGGCACGGCGAGGTCATCCGCGGCGGCCGGAGTTCGGCCAAGGTCGGGTTTGGCGCTACGGTGTGGGGGAGAGCAAAGGGAGGGAGGGGAAACGCAGTGGAGCTCACAGCGAGGGCGATGAGGTGGTCAGCGAGCTCGGGGATGCGCCGGGGTCGGCGAATCGGCGTTGACGATCTCCGGCGGCCGAAGCTTGAAGATGGCGGCGGTGTAGGCGTCCGGGGGCGTCCGGCTGCGCGTGTGTCCTCGAGGAGGCGTAGACGACGGAGGCGTAGCTCCTGGATGTGTTGGGGAGGCTAGGCGGTGGCTGTGGCCGCGGTGAACGGCGTCGGTGGCGATGGTGGTGTTTGGCCATGGCTGCGGGCAAGCGAGGGGGAGGAAGAGAGCCAGGAAAGAGGGGTGGAAGTGGCGGTGGGCTGGACCATGCTGGGCCGGTTGGTGGCGCCAGGTAAGGCCCAGGTACTAACTCTCTCTCTCTCTCTCTCTCTCTCTGTGTGTGTTATTTTTTTATTTCAGTTTTCTATTTTGTTCTGTTTTGTTTTCATTTAGTAAAAATACTAAACCATTTTATAAGATACTGGAAATAATTAGGGGTGCTGTCTGAATTATTCCAGTGACCCATAACAATTCCCAACATTTTTGGAGCACCTAAAATATATATAGCATTTAAATAGCTCCAATTCAAATATGTTTGAATTAATTCAAAGCCCAAATATGTCCTGAAAAAAAATGTAAACCATCTTTGGTAGATGCTTCCACCTCCATCCAGAAATATTGAACATTTTTAAGGGGCATTTTGAGTTCAATGAAAAAGATTTTATTTTGACCCTAGTCGAATTCATTTGGTGCTAGGGTTTGAGAATCCCCATTTCATATTTAAATGAATTTTAGACATGATGACATGATGATCATGCAAGGACAAGCAAAGGCTAAACTAGGGTTGTGACAACTCACCCCCACTAACAAGAATCTCTTCACGAGATTCAAGCGTAGGGTAAGATGGAAGGGGGAACACAAACTAACACAATCTTCACGATCCAGGTTGCACTTCATAAGAACATTGATTCGATCACCCTCATTGTCTCGAAGTCTTGCTCTGAGAACCCCAACTAACATGACAACGAGAGGAAAGGGAAAACTCTAAAAGGATCGATCTTCTCAAAGATCAAACAACTTAGGATTATCTCACGGGGTGAGTCATAGCAACATCTCTCGAGCTGAGACACGAAGCACACGTCTAGAGGAATGGAGTGGAACAGATGACGGAGGTTCACCAGGTAGACAACAATTTCACACTTAAGAAGGTGGTGAACAGTCGTCAACATAGCGAGTAGTTGAATTGCTATGATACCATAATGAGACATCTTAGGGAAGGTGACTCGTGGAACCATTACCTTAAGTGGAAAAAAGAATTACTTTTGATTCAGAGAGCATTGAAACTCTTCATACCAGCCTGAGGCAATTCAAAATTGATCGTTTGAAGGAATTCGAAAGAATGTCATACCCATTTTGGAACAGAAACTACGGTTATAGAACAACTCGGCAAAAAAGGAAGGCACATTCCAATTGATACCGAGGATATAACCTAGTGTCTGAGCATGCCCTCAAGAACTTGAGCATTTCCATATTCATCAAGGTTTTACCAATATCCGTGCCGAGTATCCTGGCGACACATCATACTACCATGATGAATAATGATGGACGATGCAGATCAAGGGAAGATAACACCTTCTCAGATTTCACCTTAGCGAGGCCAAGGAAAAAAAATTGGATGATCGACCAAGAGACATTTAGCACTCCGCTTCTAATGTTCTCCTTTGATGTGCTAGCGTAACCCATTTATTGATATGGTTTGGTATCTAGAACATCAAGCAAAAGGTCGGACTTCGGGAGCACAAGAATCTATAAGGAACAATTACGGAAGTAAATCCTACGAAATCCTTATGGGGATGTGGCCCACTTCCTCAATCAAGATACTACAAGGATATATCTTCCGGCTAGCTGTGTCGGCCAAAACATCAACCTTGTCGGGACCTACATCATAGATCTTGGAAAAGGTTCCAGCCATCATATCTGCCTGAGATTCAGATCTGGTTGGTAACATGATATTCCAGACTCATCAAGTCTAGAAAGAAAAATGAAAGTTTGCAACACAAACCGATGAGATGACGTTGCGAGATTCTCGGGAAATGAACTATGATAGCAAGCTCCAAAACATGAGATGTTTCTGCTACATACATGTGAACACGCTGTCCTAGACAAGCATGACCACATGGTAGTCTTATAATGAAACACTACCGAGTTCAGATGGGGAACCATCATCGAGGATATCAAAGTCTTTACGCAAGTCCATGGATTAGATCCCAAGCATAGACTCCTCTTCCTTGAACAAGTCAATTAGTGGCTTGGTGTGCTAGGGACACATATAGAATGGAGGTAGCGAGCCTGTCAAACCATAGCATACTTCGCACATGCATGACTGACTTGGGATGGTTCCAGAGGAAACAAAAACAATCTGTCTCGAACTCATGGCGACAACTTGCACCAAATGCACATGATCTAGAGGAAGTCACTTCTTTCATCCGAACATGTGCTTCATGAACTAGCATGAAGAAATGCTTTCAAAAGTTTCCAACACTAGCTTAGTGTTCAACAAAAACATGGAGGGAATAAGGATGTTGTCGACGGGCTCAACAACAAGTTATCGAGATTTCCATATAAATGGAATTCCATAATTATGTGAACAAGGTGATAGTATTGGTCAGACCCACAAGACATAATGGTGTATGCTCGAGGAATCAACCACGAATAAGACAACATTACAAACATCGTTGGTTCTGATTTGATTTGAGGATAGCCCACACTCAAACCAAAGTTTTGGTTAGGACGATAGGTCCAACAATTGATCGTGAGGATCAATCAATGAAGATATCATCTTTCTTCAACACACATACAAGATATCCCTTAGAATGAACTAAGTCGGACAAGCTTTCATCTTCCAACTCTCCAAGTTGTTGTTTAGCTTAACCAACTAGCTCAGGGTATCCAACACAGATTCTTGGAGAAGGGGGTGGTTACAAGGAACCAACTTGATCACGAACTCAACATAGCGGTCAGGTGACAACCTGGTGATACCTCCGAGAAGATATCCAGAAAATCACGAACCACTGATATGTTACTAAGCTCGAGAACAATCTTGCTTTTCAGGGCAAGACGATATGATCAATAGAGCAAGGGTTTGACAAAATCCTAACTCATTGATCGAAGAGTGCACCAGAAATAAGGACTAGGTAGCACAATTTATCTTAGAATGATGATTCAAGAACCAACACACTAAGAATAAAATTATTGTCCTTTAACTACCAAGCAACAAGGTTGCTAGGAGTATTGGTTTCACACATCACGGTTCACTTGTCGGCATTCCGGTTACAATAATATGGGAACCGAGAAATTATCAATGATGGCAAGAAGTATTACTGCGTCAAGAATTCATAAGAGGTGGTGCAATTCTCATGACAATCCTGACATAAAGAAGGTAATACTTCAAGGTAGAAAAGACCAGAAGCTGGATTGCCATTTTGATCTATGGAATACACCTTCTTTGACCCAATCCTAGATATGGATGAGGTACTGGAGTTTGTTTCTCCTAGTCATTTTAGAATAGAATGGCTTGACACACCACAAGAGTAATAGGCATCGATGAACAAATGCACGCATACTCTTGACTATCAATTGATACACGAGGGTCAGAAGACAACTAAGAGGGACAACTCAAGGAACGTATGATTTTCTGAGTTGTGGATGCATAGGTTAGTATGTCAAACCAAGTTCAACATATTTCTTCCGGATAACCCATGCAGAAAGGTAGAGCTGGCAGAGTATCAACATAGAATCGAGAACTCATCGAGAGCACTCTGGCTGTGATCTTTTAGTTCAACGAGGAACTTCTGCCATAAATAGTTCATGGTATTTGGAAGAAAGAAATACCACGAACCTTGAGGACTATCGCAAAGGTTACTAATATCCTAAAGGAACTAGCAAACACTAAGAACATGAAGTAGGGTGAATCTCGGGTTCAAAAACCCAGGAGTAGAATACCTACTAACTAATAACATCACGGGATGCTTTTGAGAATGAAGGCCAGAATCATCACAATGGGACACAAAACATGGTTCGATTACTAGGTGGCACTCTAAGACACCTAGGGTCATAATAATAACTCCAACATATATGTCAAGGCAACACGGTACCTCAACTCACCGATTAGTGTGGTTAATCTGGCCCAAAGGGACATCGAAACGGGAGGAAGGGATTTTGCAAATGCTTCAGACTATTTAAAAACCTGGGATGACTCGGACAACATAACGACTGTAAATGCTTCAAAAGATTGGAGACATGCTACAAAAATGGTGGCATAACCACTCAGAAGCACAATATCAAGGTTTCGAGATCAACAGTTAACATACGGAAGTAATAGGAACTTAACTAAGGCTTGAAACCAACAATCCTATAATTCTACGGATTAGTAACACGTGATCCTGATAGAAAGAAGAGACAACCTAGTTTCTTAACCTCGTAGGAAAGATAAGATGACTCAGATCAGAGGGCATATGGTATAAGGAGTAAAAAGAGCCTTACGTTCCATCCCACAATCAATTCCCTTATATAACTAAAGAATTTCTAGACTCAACTTCGACCAGTTTGGCTTGATAATCCTACAGGCAGTCAAGCTCTGATACCAAAGCTGTCAGGACCCCGACTCAATGCCACATCGATCTAGCATGTAACACCTCATATCACTTTGCGGCCTCACGCACGGTATTCCCACGGGTGTCGCCTTACCTTTGCCCGGGACCGTTTGCGCCTTTTGGCACACGTATATGATAGTGTCGCTAGCATCCATATGATAAGGAGCCCGGGATGACATTGCTAGTCGTAAACCCAAGTGGCATAGACTTACAGGGACAGGTGATCGTTTGTAATATAGCAGGGTTTTTATGCCCAAACTACGAGTGTCGTGTTCTCCACAGGGACTAGGCGACGGCGACTATGCTCGGCTAAATCTAGGTAACACAATTTTAAGAGATGAATGCAGAAAATAAAACCTAAACTAACAAGGTCGTTCCCAAAGATCGTCGACAAAGAAAATGCAAAATAAAGTACAGAAAGGTTCAGATTATCTTCAACAATCTTTTTGGTATTTTCGTAATGCTTGAGAAATTAAAATACTAACACGGACATTATCGACAAAAGGGAAGTGAACACAAATGACTATCTAACATGTAAGAGATGGGAGAAACAAGATTATAAGACTCAATATAGATGGTTTACACCACAAACACACATGTATTTATATAGCACATGTACTAGAGCTAACACATGGACAATGGAATAAATTTCAGTAAGGAACAAACACACAAGGGGTGAACACATTCATATGCTAACACAATACTAATTCACAGAAGCTAATTCTAATAGATCAATAATCTCTCAAATTAACAAGGCCTCCACTAGTCAGATCCAACATAACAAGTACTATATTATACCAGTACCAAACTGAACAAATAACAAGATGCTTACACTAGTCAAATCTGAACATTACACACCATACACATCTCAATTCTGAATTTTACAAAGTCTGAACCTTACAGAAAGTTAAGTATTCAGAACAGTACACAAGTTCACCTAGCAGTTTACAGAATTTTGCAAGAAGTAAAGAGAGAAGAGAAGCAGCAGCAGTTTGGGTTCAGAGAAGAAGGAAGATGCAGCAGCAGGGACGTGGTGAGAGGTCTTCAGAAGAAGTGCAGCAGCGGCGCTAGGAGAGATGGGACATCAGCAAGGTACAGAGAGAAAGAGAAGAACAGCAGTGAGGTAAGGGAAGAAGGAGCAGCAGCAGGGTCGCAAGAAGAGCAGCAACAGGAGGCGTTGAGAGAGGGAGCAGCAACAGAAGGCGTTGAGGTTCAGAAAAGAAGGGAAGCAGAGGAAGTGGAGTAATGGCGCTAGGAGTGAGGGGTGCTGGTGATGTGATGGCGTGGTGGATGGATAGATGGATGGATTCGGGGAGGAGAAGGAGATGGTGCTGGTGGTGCGTGGTGGAGATGGAATGGATGGATGGCTGGGTGGTGCACCGCTACGCCGGCCTGGCCGCGGCGGCGGCCGGAGGTGGAGAAGGAAGGGTGAGGGAGAGAGGTGAGATGCTAGGCCCGATTTGGGAATCAGGGCGTCTAGGGATTTTGACCTCCTGTGATCTGCCATTTTTCACTTTGGCCCTCCTGCTTCCTTTCTTCTCAAGATGATCCTCCAACATTAGCTTGCCCCTGGATATTTCTTTTCTTCTCGCTCGGGTCCCTCGTTCTCTCGTTCCAGCCCCAAGTCTCATCGCGTTTGGCAATCGACTGAATCTTGAAGTTTATAGTGCCTTCTCGCACTTTTCTGCAAAAGAAACAATTCACTAGTCAACATGCTCTTATATGATTATCATTCAAATATTCAGTATTTCATAGCAAAAATTAATGTCAGAACTCAACAAATGGTATATTTGTATGCCAAAATTATATATATGAAATGTGCTTATCAAGTTCCCCCACACTTAAATCTTTACTTGTCCTCAAGTAAAGGCATATGACAAGAGCTAGACAGTGAACAGTGAGCTGACTAGAGAATGCCAAGTGAAGTAGATCTCTAAACAATGCATGCTTTGGACTTAACTAGTGCAAATCAATGGCAAGAGTGCTACAAAGCAATAGGATACTAGTAGACTCAATCATATTAAACTTTTACAATGATAAAAGTGAATCAACAAGTTCAAATGATGATTGTGCCAAAGGTTCCTAAAGAGAGCATGATCCCAAGCACAAAAAAGAACATAAACTTGTGATCAAATCACTTATTTACAGAAGTAAAGCAATGATAATATTTTATCGATCTCACCAAAGGAACATACCACCGATCCCGAGAACATGGTATACACCTGGATCGACCAATTATTAGTTTAGTAGACTTATTTATTAAATATTACTTATCTTAAATGAACAACGCATAAGCACAAAAACAGGAATCATCACTTCTCCATGTCTGGTTCACATGCTACCGATCCAGGGAACATAGCATGCTAATCCATAGTGGTTAGGTGATTGCTCTCAATGGGAACACATTAGGCACAAACTCAGCATCTGACTCTTAATGATCTAGGTGTATCGAGGTAAAAGCAGAAAATGATTAAGTTTTCTAGTGTACTGGGGATTTGAGCACTCAAAACTAATAACTTTCACTAGTTTCAGCAAAACAAGCAGTATGTAGATCACTAGTTTACAAGGCATTCACGATTCAGTTCACATATTCACATCAAGCATCATATGTCAAAGGTAAAATTCAGTGGGACGACATTTAAGAAATGGCTTAAGCAACCCAAATAACATTTGATTTCAGCATGTATCAATGGATGATATACTCGGAATGGGTCATGAAACAGCTCACCGGGCTTTGATGATGTAGCACTCGCTCGATCACCTCACCAACTGCAGCTCCTCTCCTTTTGCTTCTCTATCCTCATGCCTGCTCCAGCTTCTCCCTTCCTCGTGTGTGCCCCCTTGCTTCTCCTCATCCCCATGCTCTGAGTCCACCAGGATCCCAGGGAATGTCATCTCGAACTCGGTCAACTCGCAGTAAATGGTACACAAGCATCAACCTGAAAGAACACTCAACAACCAAGCCAATACAAGTGACAGAGAGAATGCCCTCTAAGTCATCGATAGAGTACCCTATCATATAAGTATATCTATTGAGCAAGTCAGGAACATGTATCAACAACAAGTCACATGGTGCATAGGCAGTATCCATGATATGGCATATCTTGTTGAGAAAGCTGAGATCATACCTGAGATAGTTAGGAAGAAGCTTCAGGACTACCTCCATTGAAGATACCAAGTGAGGTGTGGTAGTAGAAATTTCCACTGGATTCGTGTCAACAAGTGAAATAGAGCTTGACTCCTTGACATCTGAATCCACCTCACCATAATCAACCATGAAGCTCTCCATCTCAGGCTCAAGTGTTGAAGAATCAATGCAGCTAACATCATCAAAGGCGAACTTCTCCATATTTGGCTCTAGCAGCACATGATCAATATCAACTAAAGGTGACTCCTCAATATCAAAAGCAACGAACTGCAGCTCTGGCTCATCCATGTTATAATCATCACAATGCAAAACTGAATCTCCAACACTAGTACCAGATGATCTGTAGCGTGTGTGTCAACTAGAATGGTGTCATCATCGTCAAATATAATCCATGCAAGCTCAACCTTGTCACACTGAAATAGAGGGTCATGCTTTTGTGTAAGAATTGGTGGTTGAGGTGTAGTGATTTGTTGCAAGCAAACCAATGAATCAGATGTGGGCTTCTTATTGTACCACTGAAGTTGGTGGAAAGCTATACTCTCAATCAGCAGAAAAGCTTCATCAAGTGTCTTGTTTGTAATAGCTCCACCCGCTGCCATATCGACATAAGCTCGAGTGTTCGAAGTCAATCCTCTATAGAATATCTGCAACTCTAACCATCTCTCGAGCCCATGATTAGGACATCTCCTGAATAAGGCTCTGTATCTCTCCCAAGCATCATTCAAGCTCTCGCCTTCACGCTGAACGAAATTGAAGATCTCATCTCGAATTGCGGACTGCTTGTGTAGTGGGAAATATTTATCCAAGAAAGCTCGTGATATCTCATTCCAACCGAATGATCTTATGGCAAGGATCGATACCAAGCACGAGCACCATCTCGGAGAGAGAATGTGAACAACATGCACTTGATAGCTTCTTGAGGAACTCCATGGTACTTTACTGTATCTGAATACTCCATGACTCGGAGCAAGTTCTCGTAAGGATATTCATTAGGCAACCCTCCAAACTGATGTTGTTGAATCAAAGCAATAAGACCAGGCTTTAGCTCAAAATTTTCCGCCTCAAAAGACGGCCAAAGTGGCCCTGTGAAATAGCATTGGCTGCTTGGCATCCAAACATCACGAAGCATCGCCATATCTCCACCAAGTGTAACTATCAATCAACCTGTAAATAGTTCAGATTTCCTACGCACACTCATAAACAGTAAATACTAGTCAGAATGTTAGTATCCTAATAAGCCGAAGCAACAGCAAGGAAAAAAATATATATAAAAGAAACGCAGAAAATGAAATATACGATGAATTAAACACGGAACTAAAATAAACCTAGTCTATAGCCTAACACGGTCACTTGACACTAGTCCCCGGCAACGGCGCCAAAATGATCGTTTGTAATATAGCAGGGTTTTTATGCCCAAACTACGGGTGTCGTGTTCTCCACAGGGACTAGGCGACGGCGACTATGCTCGGCTAAATCTAGGTAACACAATTTTAAGAGATGAATGCAGAAAATAAAACCTAAACTAACAAGGTCGTTCCCAAAGATCGTCGACAAAGAAAATGCAAAATAAAGTACAGAAAGGTTTAGATTATCTTCAACAATCTTTTTGGTATTTTCGTAATGCTTGAGAAATTAAAATACTAACACGGACATTATCGACAAAAGGGAAGTGAACACAAATGACTATCTAACATGTAAGAGATGGGAGAAACAAGATTATAAGACTCAATATAGATGGTTTACACCACAAACACACATGTATTTATATAGCACATGTACTAGAGCTAACACATGGACAATGGAATAAATTTCAGTAAGGAACAAACAAACAAACAAGGGGTGAACACATTCATATGCTAACACAATACTAATTCACAGAAGCAAATTCTAATAGATCAATAATCTCTCAAATTAACAAGGCCTCCACTAGTCAGATCCAACATAACAAGTACTATATTATACCAGTACCAAACTGAACAAATAACAAGATGCTTACACTAGTCAAATCTGAACATTACACACCATACACATCTCAATTCTGAATTTTACAAAGTCTGAACCTTACAGAAAGTTAAGTATTCAGAATAGTACACAAGTTCACCTAGCAGTTTACAGAATTTTGCAAGAAGTAAAGAGAGAAGAGAAGCAGCAGCAGTTTGGGTTCAGAGAAGAAGGAAGATGCAGCAGCAGGGACATGGTGAGAGGTCTTCAGAAGAAGTGCAGCAGCGGCGCTAGGAGAGATGGGACATCAGCAAGGTACAGAGAGAAAGAGAAGAACAGCAGCGAGGTAAGGGAAGAAGGAGCAGCAGCAGGGTCGCAAGAAGAGCAGCAACAGGAGGCGTTGAGAGAGGGAGCAGCAACAGAAGGCGTTGAGGTTCAGAAAAGAAGAGAAGCAGAGGAAGTGGAGTAATGGCGCTAGGAGTGAGGGGTGCTGGTGATGTGATGGCATGGTGGATGGATAGATGGATGGATTCGGGGAGGAGAAGGAGATGGTGCTGGTGGTGCGTGGTGGAGATGGAATGGATGGATGGCTGGGTGGCGCACTGCTACGCCGGCCTGGCCGCGGCGGCGGCCAGAGGTGGAGAAGGAAGGGTGAGGGAGAGAGGTGAGATGCCAGGCCCGATTTGGGAATCAGGGCGTCTAGGGATTTTGACCTCCTGTGATCTGCCATTTTTTCACTTTGTCCCTCCTGCTTCCTTTCTTCTCAAGATGATCCTCCAACATTAGCTTGCCCCTGGATATTTCTTTTCTTCTCGCTTGGGTCCCTCATTCTCTCGTTCCAGCCCCAAGTCTCATCGCGTTTGGCAATCGACTGAATCTTGAAGTTTATAGTGCCTTTTCGCACTTTTCTGCAAAAGAAACAATTCACTAGTCAACATGCTCTTATATGATTATCATTCAAATATTCAGTATTTCATAGCAAAAGTTAATGTCAGAACTCAACAAATGGTATATTTGTATGCCAAAATTATATATATGAAATATGCTTATCAACAGGCATCCATGACCCAGCATCGAACGTGTCGGTCATCAGCGAGTGAATCCGGGCTGTAGCACTGGGCTAGCAGGACTCCGGTAAACCGGGCTGTAGCGGGCTAACAGGACTCCGGTATTCATCGCGTGACATTTCCCTGTAGGGACAGACACAGGAACGAAGAAGGACACATGCCGGCCAGCCTAAGTGTTCCGGAGCAGTAGCAAGCTACCATGGCTCAGTGGAAGCACTAGGAGACATTTCCCGGTAAGAGAGGCTACTAAGGATAAACAACTAGATAGTCAGATCCCACACATACCAAGCATTTCAATAACATACACACAATATGCTCGATATGTGCAAATACAACATGGCATCACAACATGACTCTACAACTCAAGTATTTTATTCAATAGGCTCCGAGGAGCGAGATATTACAAACATGGGTCTCATGACCCGACATTCAGAGCATACAAGTCAAAGCACATGCGGAAGCTTAACATGTCTGAGTACAGACAACTACAAATGAAAAAGGCTGAGAAGCCTGACTAACTACCAGATCCTGCCGAGGGCACGAGATCGTAGCTGAGGTAACAAGCTAAACGTCGAAGCCCACGTGGAACTACTAGTGAGACTGAAGTCTCTCTGCAAAAACATAAATTAAGCAACGTGAGTACAAATGTACCCAGCAAGACTTACATCAGAACTAACTACATATGCATCATTGTCAACAAAGGGGATGGTGGGGTTTAACTGCAGCAAGCTAGCTTTGACTCGGTGGCTATCCTGAACTACGACTGCAAGTAACTCTTTTGAGGTGGCGCACACGAGTCCACATATTCACCATATCAATACACCACTATGGATCCGCTCCCGTCTCCCTACGAGAACGCCATCCATAGCACTCACGCTTATCTTGCGTATTTTAGAGTATCCACTTCAAGTTATCTATGAACTGTACAGGCAACCCAGAAGTCCATTACCGCAGACACGGCTATTCGAATAGATCATATTAACCCTGCAGAGGTGTACTTCTTCACACACACTCTCGCCACTTACCGCCATGTACATGTCATGTATCTCGGCAACCTTCAAGCGGAAGCCTGGCGAGGGAGTCAGCCACGACCTGACTAACCACACAAGTCTCTCGTCCAGGTTTATCGCCTATTCGGGTTCCATCCGCAAGGAGATCCGGCCAGGGTGTCGCTCACGGCCCCAAACGATGTGAGCAGGGTTCCCAAGCCCACCTCGACGGGTGGATCTACGCTTGGTACACCATGCCATGATGCCTAGTCTGTCCCAAGCCCACCTGTACCGGTGCCACTTGGTAGACTACTAACACTACCTACAAACACCAGAAACTAGTTGCAACTCCTGGACAGAGATCATGTTTATTAATAAGTCGAGAGGGGTCGAGTTACCGGAACCCAATGTGTGGTAGTAACTGTTCATGGATCACAAACATAGAACTCAGTTCCTGAGGACGGTTCCAATGAGACAACCCACCATGTACTCCTACATGGCCTCTCACCGCTACCTTTACCAAATCGTGTTCACACACTTAGCTCACACACAGTAGGACATGTTCACACACCTCTGATTCATTCCCGATGAATCAGACCTGACTCAACTCTAAGCAATAGCAGGCATGAGAACAAACATGAATGAGTAGGCACAACAGGGCTCAAACAACTCCTACTCATGCTAGTGGGTTTCATCTATTTACTGTGGCAATGACAGGTCATGCAGAGGATAAGGGGTTCAACTACCACAGCAAGTAACAGATGAATCGTTGTTGTCCTAATGCAGTAAAAGAGAGCAGGAGCAAGAGAGTGGGATTGTATCGGAATGAACAAGAGGGGTTTGCTTGCCTGGCACTTCTGAAGATAATATAGTTCTTCATCGGTGTCATCGATCACATCGTCGGTACACGTCTACTGAGAGGGGACAAGCACCGACAAACAAAGAAGAAACACAATCAATGCAATGCACAATATGATGCATGATCATGACATGGCAATATGATGTGGTTTGAGCTAATGCATCTAGCAGCAGGTTAAATGGAGTTGGTTTGAACCCAAGATTCAAATTCAAACTCCATATGTGAAGGTTTAAATGTCATTTATATGATTTGTACTAAACAGCAGCTATAAGTTGTTCTAACATGCATGAAACCAGAACAGATGGATAGATTGGATTTTTTTGATCATTTTTCATATATAATTTATTTAATTTGGAGTTACGGTTGATTTTCTATGAATTTTAGAAGTTTTGAACATTTTTTGGAATTCCTGAATTATTTTAAATACAGAAATTGTTTACTACGTCAGCATTGCGTCAGGGTGACGTCAGCGGTCAACAGGGCTGCCCCGGGTCAAACCTGACCAGTGGGGTCCATTGGTCAGTGAACCAGCGTTGTTTGTGCCACTGACAGGTGGGGTCGGGTCAACAGGTGACGTGGCCAAGTCAATCTGACCTGTGGGACCAGCGGGGTTAATTTAATTTAAACAAAACTAAATCAGGGTTAGTTAGGCAGTGGGGCCCATATGTCAGTGGGTGTTGGTTCTATTAGTGGCGCCATTAGCTGCTAATGACGCTGCCACGTCAGAAATGCCGGCGGTTAACCGCCGGCTACCTCAGATCGCAGCGGCAATGATCAGGACGGCGGCTCCGGCGATCAAATCGATGGCTGAGCCCATCTACGAGGAGCTAGGGCTCGTGCGCATCCAACGGTGGCAGGGGGAGGGCGCGAGGTGGTCGGACTTGGGCACGGCGAGGTCATCCGCGGCGGCCGGAGTTCGGCCAAGGTCGGGTTTGGCGCTACGGTGTGGGGGCGAGCAAAAGGAGGGAGGGGAAACACAGTGGAGCTCACAGCGAGGCGATGAGGTGGTCAGCGAGCTCGGGGATGCGCCGGGGTCAGCAAATCGGCGTCGACGATCTCCGGCGGCCGAAGCTTGAAGATGGCGGCGGTGTAGGCGTCCGAGGGCGTCCAGCGGCGCGTGTGTCCTCGAGGAGGCGTAGACGATGGAGGCGGAGCTCCTGGACGTGTTGGGGAGGCTAAGCGGTGGTTGTGGCCGCGGCGAATGGCGTCGGTGGCGATGGTGGCGTTCGGCCATGGCTGCGGGCAAGCGAGGGGGAGGGAGAGAGCCAGGAAAGAGGGGGGAGTGGCGGTGGGCTGGACCGTGCTGGGCCGGTTGGTGGCGCCAGGTAAGGCCCAGGTACTAACTCTCTCTCTCTCTCTCTCTCTCTCTGTGTTATTTTTTTATTTCAGTTTTCTATTTTGTTCTGTTTTGTTTTCATTTAGTAAAAATACTAAACCATTTTATAAGATACTGGAAATAATTAGGGGTGTTGTCTGAATTATTGCAGTGACCCATAACAATTCCCAACATTTTTGGAGCACCTAAAATATATATAGCATTTAAATAGCTCCAATTCAAATATGTTTGAATTAATTCAAAGCCCAAATATGTCCTGAAAAAAATGTAAACCATCTTTGGTAGATGCTTCCACCACCATCCAGAAATGTTGAACATTTTTAAAGGGCATTTTGAGTTCAATGAAAAAGATTTTATTTTGACCCTAGTCGAATTCATTTGGTGCTAGGGTTTGAGAATCCCCATTTCATATTTAAATGAATTTTAGACATGATGACATGATGATCATGCAAGGACAAGCAAAGGCTAAACTAGGGCTGTGACAGTAGGAACTTTACTTTCGAGGCCCATGATCTCGCCAAGTTTGCTAGTGGTCTTTCTGTAGGTCGACATGTCTGGTTAGGCATGCCTCATGACCTGAACATTGTACCCATGAACATTTTGTTGGTTTGAATAAAGACTGGCGAGATTTATCAAAAAAAGCAAATACGCAGCAGCAGCACCATTAGCTAGTAGCAGCGGCGGTAGAGCAGCAGCGCAGCCCCAAAGCAGAGCAGTGGCGCAGCGGCAGAGCAGTAGGGGTGAGCAGAGGCACGACTAGGCGCAGCCGTTCGCGGCCAGAGATCCGCGGCGGGCACAGGCGCGTGCGTGGCCGGGTGTGAGCTAAGGCGAAGCAGGGCGCGGTCGGCGAGCCGGCTAGCAGCGCTGCAGCGGGCAGCAGAGCAAGCAGCCGAAGTCAAAGCGCGGGGCACGCGGGGTGGGGCAAAGTAGATGCAGCAGAATAGCAGCGAGCAGGCGCGGGCTCACGCATAGGGCAACGAGTGAGCGGCGGTGCGGGCGTGAGGGCGCGACACAGACAAGCAGCGGCCCTAACGGGCGCGGCCGAAGCTTCGGCCGCGTCAGCGGCCGGTGACGAGCGTGGTGGCAACAAGTGCAACGACGGCAGCGAGCTACGGTGGCGATTGTAGTAGCAGTAGGAAACAACGAACCAAGCCTAGAGGAGAGGGGTTTCGACCGGGAGCTCACCATGAGGCGCAAGAAAGGCCGGTGGTAGTTTAGTAGCTGCAGGAGGCGGTGAATCGTCGGTCACGAGCTTCGGGCACCGATGAAGAAGACAAAGTCGATGGCGACGATGTAGAGCGCCTGGCCTCGCGTGCGTTGGTGAGGAGAAAGAGGACGTTGAGGTGGACCTCCTGGACATGGCGGTACGGCGTGGAGCGCTCTGTGGCTTCGCGGGCGACGGATCGATGGTGATGACAGAGACAACCATGGTGGGGGGGGGGGAGAAAGCGGCATGGCTGTTGACACACGAACACGTCACCGTATACCCTCGACACCGGGGGTGATGCACCGCAGCTCACGTTGAAGGAGACCCGCCGGAAGCGCGGTATGCAAGACAATCTGGCGGGCGCTTTTTGAGGACCCGAAACCCCACACGCCCGGGAGGGACCCCATCTGGGTGCGCGGCGGCTATGGGCTGCCCTAGGTCGACCTGATCGCCCCTAGGGCCTCGAGGTTCGCCGCCCTGCAACAAGAAGAACAGACGAAGAACGAGGAAGAAGAAGAACTAGGGTTAAGGAGAAACGATAAAAGATAAAAAGTGATAGATGATTTGATCAATTGTGTGTTGTTCAATCGGCCGTCGCCTCTCATCTATTTATGAGGCGTCTAGACTTCCCGTAAAAGAAAATGACTAAAAATTCCGTCCAAAACATCAAAAACCCTAACCTAACTCGGACGGGAATCTTTGGTAATTTCTCGGACCAACTCGGTCTCACCGATTGGTTCATATCGGTCCTACCGAGTCAACATTGCTAACTCTCTGATAAATTTTCGGACCAACTCGGTCTCACCGATCAAATCAACTCGGTCTGTCCGAAATGACTCAGCAGCTTCTGTTTCTGACCTTGTTTTGCCTTCACAGGTTGCATACGACCTCGGATTAAGATGATTTTTATATCAAAATCCACCATTTCGACGAGACGCACAACTTTTCAGTTGTAACTGTTTCCATCCGAGGCCGTCCTAATTAGGTTTCATGCCATTCTTTAATCTGGTGTCAAAACGGGTATCTCCGAAATTGTCATATCTTTTGCACTTGAGCTCCGTTTTGGTCCATCTTCATATTTATTTCGATCATCTTGACGAGGGCCATCAAATGGTGATATGAACTCATAATTTCAACCTCATTCCATTATAGACTCAAGTCACTCTTTGCGATCATGCCATTTTTGAGCGTCAACACATGCCCCCTGTTTTTCAGCAAAGGTAGTATGCTGAAAAATAACTTGTACCGTGTTAGTTCTAAGGACGATGTCAACACTCCATCGGCCACTTTGCATGTGCTTGGTTGATAAATATATATCGGCCATTATTTCTTTGAATCCTTGATGCAAAATTGGGTGAAACCTTCTCAACTTCCTTAACAATCCGATGATAAAGCTCCATAGATATCTATCTCAAGGTCATCCTCTGAATCATATTATTCACCCTTTTGCTAGGATTTTGCAGATAATCAACAATAAACTTTCTCCGATCCTTACTTTCGCCTGCATAAAAAAATTCATTAGTGGCCGAAGCGGTGGACTTCGGTTCGGCCTTACCTCTGTTGACGAGACTAAGCATCGGCTATTGACATAAATGCAATACACCATGATTAACATAGTAGCCAGATGCTTGCTGTACCAACTCTCCTGAATTGTCATGTCTAGAAATATGAACAATGTTAATGGAACCCAAGGTAAATTTTGCATCTAGACATACCTCAAGATAAACTATAAGTGATTCGTCAAAACATTGATAATTCTTGGATATTTGTTGTACTACTCATAACGAATCATCCAACGCCTCAATATGTATAGCACCTATGGCAACCAAAAGCTCCAAACCGAATAAAATTTCATATTCGGCTTTTATTATTGTGCAAAAATATTTTAAGTGGTATGAGGCTTGTTTTGGTTTCCTATTGAACTAAGGACGATGTTAGGATACTACACCGGCCATGCATTGACATAATCTTAGGACGATAAATAAATGTCAGCCATTACCATGTAAACTTCATTCAAAGCACATATAGCCGAAATAAACAAATGAAATGACAAATCAAGTATTTCAGCCCTTTGGATCAGCAAAAAACTTGTAGCTAATCAAATGTATAGTGATTTGGCAATACCCTTTCATGATGTAAGAAATCATATTGCATCCATGGATTAAAATAAGCCCATTGAGGGTTACTAATCATACCTGATGACGAATTCCATGGCATAGGCGTTAATGGCATAGTTGAAGAATATGGATAATGTGTACACCAAAGATGTTGAAACCTTCGGCTTGGTCCTTCATAGTTTTCACTCTTTTCCTTCTTCACCTTTGCCGCACTTCTTGTAATGGAAGATTGCACATAATTCTTATTTTGAGCACTTCCTTTGGGAACCCATGCCATGTTCCTTTCTTCAAGTTCTTGTGCACTAAGTTTTTGTAATTTCTTCTTTTGCCAATATGATAAGCCGAACGGGCATCTTGGCTGTGATTCTGTTTTTGACCAATGGCAATTCCTTTTTGGCCTTGTGCACTCTCAAATTCTTTTCTTTAGATTTGGCACTTCGACACTCAATAATTGGTTGCTTTGTCTCATTGCCTATAGTAGCCAATGTCAACACTTTAATTGGCTCTTTTTCATTTGAGATCAAATCTGAAATTGCACTCTTACGACCTTCTCTTTTAATGCGGTAAACCTGCTTGACCACCTCTTTCTTCTTCCTTGAGCTCTGGACCGATTCCTTATGATTGAAACGGTCTTTGACGCGTGATTGTTCAAATGTTGATCTTCTTTGGGCTGCATAGTATTGGTGAGATGGTCTAGAATAAGATGGAGAATGTGCCCTTGTATCATACATGTCCCATGATGAAGTATCTACATGAGCATAGGGAGGCATCCACGACATTGGCATTGGTGGCCCAAAATAAGGATATAAACATGTTGCATTAAAATTCTCACTTTGCCAATACCGATCCTCATATTTGCGCCTTGGGGGTGATCTTGGTTTCTTTGCACGATTTGGCGAATAAGTATTCTTCTCTTCACTCTTCTTTTGATATTTATCCAATAGTTCAGTGAAGGTGAATTTTTGAGCTCTTACACTTGCGCTTATTTCGGCCTTTGTTTTCTTTTGGTTTGCTTTCGTCGATCATTGGATTTGCTTGCTGCCACCCAGTCCTTGGCGTCTCCATTGTATCTTCGATGGAATTCTCGCCCTCAAGATTATGTTCATTATACTCTTCAACAACTTCTTTACTTGAAAGCTTGATCCCATCACCTGCAGTTTTTACCTTCTCTTCAAATGGATCGGCTTGAAGCAGCCGATGCAAAAACTTTTTGCCATTGGGACCAATCGGAATAGACTGGTCATCTCTTGGTGTTTCAAGAAACTTCAATCGTCCTTTTTCAATGGCCGATTTAACTATTTGACGAAACATGTTGCAATCCTCAAAATTATGCTTGGACGAATCATGCAACTTACAATACATTTGTCCTTGGATTGATGGATTAACATAGTGATCAAGAATTGTAATGTAATTATTTTTCAGCAACAAATCAAATATTTGATCACACATGCTTGAATTGAAGGTATACTTCTTGTTTTCTAGCCGATCTTGCTGTGTGAATGGCTTTGGAGATAAGCAAACGAATGGTTCAGATTTGGAATCTCCCCATTTGGCTATGCATTGTGTTTTCCACTCTATGTCCGATGTCTTTTGATAAGATATTATATTATCATCCGTTTTCTCAATAGAATTTAACCTTGGCTTAAATTTCCGAAACAAAGATATTTAGAACATACATGTCTCAGTTGAGACCAAGTGCAAGCCAAGTACGAAATAAGAAAAGCTACCCAACTAGATATGAACTTTAGATAAAGCAACGGGGAAAGCTTTCGCTGTAACAATAAGTCATTATCGGTCTTTATAAATGGCGCAATGGGTTGACCAATATGTTCCATAACAATTTTATTGCTAACAAGTAAATTACCCTTCTTCATTGGTCTTTCAAAATTACTTATGAGAATATTTCTTATAGATGCATCAATAATAAAGTTGTGACCAAATCTGAAAATAGGTAAATTACTCGCTATGCATACCTCTTCAAATATGTTGGGAGAGAACGATGGTGGAGTGACTTGAACAATATCTAGCTTCGACTTTGCATGACTCTCCAACGCCTTTTCATCATCTTTTTCTTTATTCCGTGCATCATTACCTTGGAGATTCTTATTAGCCGAACTTTGTTCGGCTACTTGCTCTTGTGCTTGAGGCTTGTCAATTTCTACGGCATGGAACTCATAGGGCAGGAAGTAGGTTCCCTTAACTTCAGAAAAATCAAGCACGGTCATTTTTCTATGCTTGCGATGCCCTTTCTCAATAATGCTTGCCGCTTTGGGTTTGGTGGACTCAGAATATAAACTACTTGATTCAGCTTTTTCAATCGAAGCACCTTCATGTTCCGAATCATCCTTCATTTCATTGATTCTACCAATTGGCAATGCTTCTTTTATTTGAGCCAATTCCTTCTCTATTTGTTTCTGGCGGCGAGCGGCAAAATTGGCTTTAAGTTTTTTCTCAATTTCAGCCCACTTCGGATATGTTTGCCCCCCAATGCTTTTAGATTCTTTCGGCAATGACACACGAGTGTTGCCGAAATTTTGCAATTGTGTAGTGGTGTATAATATGATGTAGTACTAGGTGAAGGCATACGCTTTGTTGTAAAACCATATTTTTGCTCGCCAATTTTATCAATTGGCAAAGATGCATCTTCTTGTAAAACTCTAGCTTTTATTGCGGCATAATCAGGAAATAGCCCCTTTTCATGTTGTTCAAGACAAAGAGCACTAATCCTCTTATTTTGGGCTAAACTCTTCAATGCAGCCACTACTACCTCATCTTCTACAATATTGGGCACAACCGCTCCTGTAAAATTTACATTCATTCGGCTATGACCAGGAAGGTCGGAAGCCGAATTATGAACATCTACAGTTGTGTATGGTGCTGAAAAATTATTGTCATGAGGTGTAGCATATGACGGTTGGGAATAATTGGCTGAATAACTAGTAGTAGCATGGCTAATTCTCTCATTCATCAGCATGGTTGGATTAGTATATTGCACATTACTTACCGATGAATAAAAGGGTGAAACACTTTCTTGCATGGCATTGGAAAATCTAACATAAGGTGTTTCAAATTTATTAGCTGAACTCACCATGTTGTTCATCGGCGTACCAATTTGTGGGGTTGCCGATGCATGAGATTTGGGATACATATGGTGCAGGTTACTAGTATCATAAGAAGTTGAAGCATGCAAATTACTTTGAATCGGCCCTTGCACGTAATTAGATGCATTATTGAAAAAACTAGGGCTAGCCGATAGAGTATACTCATTGAACGATCTAGTAACACCATATGAATTATTTGCATCTACAGTAGGGAATTGGGTATTCATATTACCTTTGTAGATTGCAAACCCTAGATGACGATCCTTTCATAGCAAGAACATGCCGGAGACCGTTCAAAACTTCTTCCCCAGTGGAGTCGCCAAAAAGTGTTTGACACACGAACACGTCACCGTGTACCCTCGACGCCGGGGGTGATGCACCGCAGCTCATGTCGAAGGAGACCCGCCGGAAGCGCGGTACGCAAGACAATCCGGCGGGCGCTTTTTGAGGACCCAAAACCCCACATGCCCGGGAAGGACCCCGTCTGGGCGCGCGGCGGCTATGGGCTGCCCTAGGTCGACATGATCGCCCCTAGGGCCTCGAGGTTCGCCGCCCTGCAACAAGAAGAACAGACGAAGAACGAGGAAGAAGAAGAACTAGAGTTAAGGAGAAACAATAAAAGATAAAAAGTGATAGATGATTTGATTGATTGTGTGTTGTTTAATCGGCCGTCACCTCTCATCTATTTATGAGGTGGCTGGACTTCCCGTACAAGAAAAGGACTAAAAATTCCATCCAAAACATCAAAAACCCTAACCTAACTCGGACAGGAATCTTTGGTAATTTCTCGGACCAACTCGGTCTCACCGATTGGTTCATATCGGTCCTACCGAGTCAACATTGCCAACTCTCTGGTAAATTTTCGGACCAACTCGGTCTCACCGATCAAATCAACTCGGTCGGTCCGAAATGACTCAGCAGCTTCTATTTCTGACCTTGTTTTGCCTACACAGGTTGCATACGACCTCGGATTAAGATGATTTTTATATCAAAATCCACCGTTTCGATGAGACGCACAACTTTGCAGTTGTAACTTTTTCCATCCGAGGCCTTCTTAATTAGGTTTCATGCCATTCTTTAATCTGGTGTCAAAACGGGTATCTCCGAAATTGTCATATCTTTTGCACTTGAGCTCCGTTTTTGTCCATCTTCATATTTATTTCGATCATCTTGACGAGGGCCATCAAATGGTGACATGAACTCATAATTTCAACCTCATTCCATTACAGACTCAAGTCACTCTTTGCGATCATGCCATTTTTGAGCGTCAACAATGGCGAAGGGAGAGGATTTGCGCTAGGGTTCACTGAGGGGCACGGGGACGGTCTTATACAACTGGGGGGGGGGGTTGGCCGGATGATCGACACGGCGCCATCATCCACCATGGAGGCGTGGATGTGAGCCATGATCCCCCTCCCGTGAACAGGAGGTAGGGGATGGCTACGGGATGGGCTGGGCTGCACTGTAGTTTCCTATGGTCCAGTAGAACAGTAGTAGGCTTTCCATTTTACTTTTCTTTTTATTGTTTTGTTTTATTTTTTTACTTTTTATTTCCGTTTTCTTTTATTTATCTAATAGTTTATAGTTTTACAAAAAGTAAAACCCATACCTAAAATAGAGTTACAATTCCAACTACTTTCACAAAAAGTTTTACCCCTAATCAAAATAGTTTAGCATTTTATAATATTCAAAAGGCATTTATTTAATAGTTTTACCTACTATTTTAATCACTTAAGTGCATCTAAACATTTTATAAAAATGTGGTTTCTCCACCATAATTACCTATGCATTATTTGGCACCCCCGAACATTTTAGTTTTAATATTTGAATTTTTTTACCGTTTGACTTGTTTTTGACTTTTGAATTCGAATAGGATTGAATCATCACGAGGTTAACAATAGTAATCGCGGTGATGTGTCATCATTAACAGGGAATTACTAAGCTTAATTATCCGGGCGTCACACCAAAGAGGAGGGACAGCAACTCTTGGCTGAAATACATGCTGGTCTAGGCGGCCATCACACCGCAGCTCGGGCCCTCGTAAGCAAGGTGAGGGAGTTCCGGACTAGGGGGTGTCCGGACAGCCGAACTATCACGATCGGCCGGACTCCAAGACCATGAAGATACAAGATTGAAGACTTCGTCCCGTGTCCGGATGGGACTTTCCTTGGCGTGGAAGGCAAGCTTGGCGATACGGATATGTAGATCTCCTACCATTGTAACCGACTCTGTGTAACCCTAGCCCTCTCCGGTGTCTATATAAACCGGATGGCTTTAGTCCATAGGACGAACAACAATCATACCATAGGCTAGCTTCTAGGGTTTAGCCTCCTTGATCTCGTGGTAGATCTACTCTTGTAACACACATCATCAATATTAATCAAGCAGGACGTAGGGTTTTACCTCCATCAAGAGGGCCCGAACCTGGGTAAAACATTGTGTCCCTTGTCTCCTGTTACCATCCGCCTAGACGCACAGTTCGGGACCCCCTACCCGAGATCCGCCGGTTTTGACACCGACATTGGTGCTTTCATTGAGAGTTCCTCTGTGCCGTCGCCATCAGGAAGGATGCCTTTTCCCGTCTTTAAGGACGGCGCCGTCGTCAAGGGAGCTTTGGCCGCCGGCCAGACTATCTGGCTAGGCGGTTTTCTTATGACCGCCTGTTCGGCCACCGCTCCGACAATGACCTCTCAGGTCATTAAAAGCGATCTTCACGTCAGCTCGGAATTCGCCGAGCAGCTAGATCCGATTGAGCACTCCTCCGTAAACGGGCTCTTGGATCGCATCGCCGCCCTGGGAGTCGCTACCGACTACGATCAGATTGGGCTTAAAACCGATCTGAGAGAAATTAACTCTCCCCAGGTTACCCACCATGTTGTTGTGGTAGAGGAACAATGCGGTGACTCTTCTTCTATGTTAAAAACCAACTATGTCCGGGTTCCCGATCCCTCCATGCCGGATTCCCGCGTAGGGACGGACACCAATCAAATACTGAACCTAAAGTCAGGCACCGGACCAGATTTGTTGGAAAGCATCCAACAAACCAAGCTTCCAAATCCGGAAGCTTCTTGGCCTTTGAGCCTCAGATCGGGCGGGGTTCCGAACTTAATTCCACCCGCCCACCCAAATATAAGCGATCTATCTCAAATACGGCAAGAGACCGATGAAATAGTACATCATTACTGGGCCAGATTCCTCCTGGTTGTGAACAGGATAATGGACTGCCGTGAAGAAAGCACGATTTCAATTTTTTGCAATAATTGCACGGACAAGGGAATCATAAACGCCATCAGTCGTTGCGAAGTTACACGCTTTGCCGACCTAGCGACCATTGTACAAAAATACTGCGCGATGGAGAGTGCCTGGAAAACCGAAACTAGGTTTTGGGACAATCCGGCCCTGAATACAGCCCCAGTCCGAAATAAAAGGGTGCGTCATACTCAAGCGCTTGGGTTAAAAACCAAGAAGCAAAAACCCCCTAAAGGGTACGGAACCGTACTGGAGGGATGGCTCAACGGACCCTGCAAAATCCACAGTACGGAGGGCGCCACTCCAACACATAGCCTTCGAGCATGTTGGATACTGCGGCAGGTGGCCAAAAGTGGCGAAGGCTTTTTAGCCCCGGGCAACCAGCCCAGTAGTACCAGTACGGTATTAACAGTCTTCGAGACTTTCGCATCAAATAACATGCGGAAACGAACAATCTGCAGCCTCGCCGAAGTCTACCAAGTAGCAACAACAAATCCATGGAGTAACACAGCTATCACCTTCAATGCCAACGACGAACCTAAATTCCAAACAGCTAGAGCACCAGCCGCATTGGTCCTCAGTCCGATAGTGGACAGCTTTCGTCTTACCAAGGTACTCATGGATGGCGGCAGCGGATTAAACCTCATCTACGAAGAAACCCTTCAAAAAATGGAAATTGACTGGAGCCGCATTGAGCAAAGCAGCACAACCTTCAGGGGAATAATCCCTAGTCGAGAAGTACGCTGCACAGGAAAAATCACGCTAGATGTAGTGTTCGGCTCGCCGGACAATTACAGGTCCGAAGAGATCACATTCCAAGTGGCCCCATTCGGCAGCGGATATCACGCCTTGCTAGGGCGAGAGGCATTCATAATCTTCCAAGATATACCCCATTACGGGTACATGAAGCTCAAAATGCCCGGACCCAATGGAATAATCACACTCGCCAGTGATCCAGATACAGCACTCTGCGCTGAAAATAAGACAGCCGCACTGGCCCTAGAGGCATTATCCGAAGCCCTAGCGGCAGAGGAACTAACTGCGCTGCGCTCCATGGTGGATAGGGACGATGTGATACTCGATAAGAGGTCCAAGTCCACCTCTTTTAAACCAGCAGATGAAATAGTCAAATTCCAGGTCCATCCAATGGACCCCACAAAGACGGCCTCCATTGGGGCACAATTAAATCCTGATGTAGAAGCCGCACTACGAGAATTCCTTCGGGAAAATTGGGACATTTTTGCCTGGCACCCTTCAGATATGCCAAGAATCCCACGCAGGCTGGCAGAGCACAGCCTAAATATCCTAAAAGGATTCAAGCCAGTCAAACAAGCTCTTCGGCGATTTTCCGAACCCAAAAGACAGGCAATGGGAGAGGAGCTAGCCAAACTCTTAGAAGCCGGATTCATCAGAGATATAAAACATCCGGACTGGCTAGCCAACCTAGTAATGGTACCCAAAAAGAACAAATCCTGGCGCCTTTGCGTCGATTTCAAAGACCTTAACAAGGCCTGTCCAAAGGACCCTTTCCCTCTCCCTCGCATCGACCAAATCATCGATGCTACCGCGGGGCACGACTCATTGTGCTTCCTCGACGCATACTCTGGATACCATCAAATCAAGATGGCGGAAAAAGACCAGGCCACAACAACATTCATTACTCCATATGGGCCATTCTGCTTCAACACAGTGCCCTTCGGACTCAAAAACGCCGGCGCAACATATCAGCGCATGATTCAGACATGTCTGGCTACCCAGATAGGCAAAACATTAGAGGCATACGTAGACGATGTGGTCGTCAAGACCAAACACGTCGAAACTCTAGTAGACGACTTGAGGGTGACATTCGACAACCTCCGAGCATATGACATTAAGCTCAACCCGAAAAAATGCGTTTTCGGCGTACCAGCCGGAAAGCTCTTGGGCTTCATTGTATCCGGTAGAGGAATTGAAGAAAACCCAACCAAGATCCGAGCTCTGTCACAATTGGATATCCCAAAAGACCTCAAGCAAATACAAAAACTAACTGGATGCATGGCGGCTCTAAGCCGCTTCATCTCCCTTTGGGAGAAAAGGCACTACCGCTCTATCGCCTCCTCCGGCGCACCGAACATTTCGAATGGACGGATGCTGCCACGGCCAGACTCGAAGAAATAAAGGCCGTATTGGCAACAAATACGGTCCTGGCCACGCCCAACCTGGGCGAACCAATGCTGTTATACATCGCAGCAACACATCAAGTTGTCAGCGCGGTACTCGTCGTCAAACGAGAAACAGAAGGGCACAAATTCCCTCTTCAAAAACCAGTGTACTACGTATCCACTGTCTTAACTCCAAGCAAGTCCCGGTACCCACACTATCAAAAGATAGCGTATGCGGTGTTCATGGCATCCCGGAAGCTGCGACACTACTTTCAAGAGTGTTCCATAACGGCGGCCTCTGAAGTACCTCTCAACGATATTATAAATAATCGCGACGCAACGGGCAGGATTGCAAAATGGGCCATTGATCTCTTACCATTTGACATAACCTACATCTATAAAGTCGCAAGTTCTGGCTGACTTCGTCGCCGAATGGACCGAAGCCGAACTCCCTAAAGAGTACGGCGCGTACTCCAATTGGATCATGCATTTCGACGGATCCAAAATGTTGGCTGGCTTGGGGGCTGGCGTCGTCTTGACGTCCCCAACCGGAGACACAGTCCAATACGTACTTCAAATAATGTACATGGACTCCAACTACGCAGACGAATACGAGGCCCTTCTATATGGCCTCCGGATGGTAATCTCCATGGGCATTCAACGCCTAGAGGTGCGCGGGGATTCAAACCTCGCAATATCCCAAGTAAATGGAGACTTTGACGCCAAAGATCCAAAAATGGCAGCCTACCGCAACGCCGTCCTAAAAATGTCAGCTCGGTTCGAAGGACTCGAATTCCACCATGTAGCCCGGGATAATAACCAGGCAGCAGACGTGTTGGCACGCATCGGCGCAAAATGCGACGCCGTCCCTCCAAACATCTTCCTAGAACGGCTCTTTAAGCCATCCGTATTATGGGAAGAGGAGTCCGGAAATAACAATCCGGAACCAACTGCATCACCTAACGCAGAGCATTCTGACACAATCGGTGGCTCAGCCAATGAAATAACAGATTCAGCCCACGAAATACTGGCAGTAATTGCCCCGTGGACGGAACCATTCCTAGCCTACCTAATCCGGCAGGAACTTCTCAAAGACCAAAATGAGGCCCGCTGCATAGTTCGGCGATCTAAAGCCTACAAGGTCCATGAGGGAGAACTTTATAAGAAAAGCACAACCGGAGTCCTTCAAAGGTGTATCTCCGAAGAGGAAGGGCGAAATCTCCTGGCTGAAATTCACGCCGGACTCGGCGGGCACCACGCTGCAGCCCGGGCCCTTGTAGGCAAGGCCTTCCCCATAGGATTTTATTGGCCAACAGCCCGGGCAGATGCTCAGGACTTAGTCCAACGATGCGTCGGTTGCCAGCTCTTTGCTAATCAGAGCCACATGCCACCCACCGCCCTCAAAACTATACCCATCACCTGGCCGTTCGCGGTCTGGGGGCTTGACATGGTTGGACCCCTTAAAGGGGGAACCCACAAGCACAAATACTTATTGGTCATGGTGGACAAATTCACCAAATGGATTGAGGCCAAGCCGGTTAAAACGGCAGAATCCGGACCTATGATAGACTTCATATCCGGGGTAGTACACCGTTTTGGCGTCCCCCACAGCATCATCACTGATAACGGCACGAATTTCACGACCGACGAGGTTAAACTCTGGTGCAAAAACATGGGCATCAAGCTTGATTACGCTTCAGTCTATCACCCCCAAACTAACGGTCAAGTCGAGCGAGAAAATGGTCTAATCATGAGCGGCATCAAACCCAGACTAGTGTGGTCCCTCAAGGAATCTAACACGCACTGGGTAGAGGAGCTCGACTCCGTACTCTGGGGGCTGCGGACCACGCCAAACCGAACTACCGGATTCACACCATTTTTCATGGTATACGGCGCAAAGGCAGTTCTGCCCTGCGATATAATTCATGACTCACCTCGTGTGCGCATGTACGAAGAAAGAGAAGCCGAGTTGGATCGGCAGGACAGTTTGGACGCCTTAGAGGAGGAGCGGGACGTGGCAAAGGCTCGTTCCGCATTTTATCAGCAGCAGGCTCGAAGATATCAAAGCAGAGAAGTTCGGGCCAAAACTTACAATGTTGGCGAACTTGTTCTACGCCTGCCGGACAAGAAAAAGGACAAACTTAAGCCCAAGTGGGAAGGTCCCTTCATCATCGACCAAGTCCTGACCGGCGGAGCATACCGTCTACGTAACGCATCTGACAACCGACTCGAGCCGAACCCATGGAACGCAGCCCGTCTCCGAAGATTCTACGCCTAACGCCGGACTCAGAGTTCGTCTCACTCCTCTGTCCACCTTTTTATATTTTTTATTGTCTCTTGTCCCCCTCCTTCTTCCCACTTTTTTTTCAATACCTTTTATAGGCTGATTTGCGCTTTGTTCGCACACACTTGATGTGCTCCTAGCACTCATTATACCTGGGGGCCTCCTTGACAGAAGCTTATTTATACGGGCTTCATGCCCAACACATGTGTCATACTTCCGCATGTACCTTTTATTCACCATTATATGCATCGATATGACTTAAGTTTTGGCCAAGCTGGGTTGCCTGGCTCCTGTGCTTACCCCTACGTTCCCGATTGTTCGGCTAGGAGGTAAAGGGAGCACCTCTGTGATTATTACTGCCGGGTCAGCCGGATGTGTACCTCAGACTGGGTGAAGCCGAAAGCTAGCATTCTTAAGAGAATATTCGGTCGGTGACTTGAAAGATGATTTATTACTTATTCAACCTATCTGCCCCCAGATGCTTTTTCTGCTCTTTTCGCAGTGTGGGCATGCACTTTAGGGCATGCCTCCCAGGGAAAGGAACCCCTAACGGAACTATTCTCCCTGGAAGATGTTTCTTACTAACCATGTAATATAACATAACTAGTTGGGCACTTGTCTGATAAAGCACTAATGACCCCTACGCCTGGTCCATGCATGCCCCAGTTTTTTCATAACTGAGAAGGTATTCGGACACACTCCGGACTCTAGGGTCCCGAGGTTGAAGCGAAAAGGTCGGCAAAGACAAACGATCTACAATCCGGCTAGAAGGCATTTTACATGTCATTTTAAAATTACATCGTCAAACTAACTGATTGTACTCCTCTTCAATCCCATCTAACAGGCTGTCTAATTTACAGTCCTGTTGGGAATATTTCGTGGCCAGCTCTACTTGGCCATACATCAAGCTCACAGGGATCTCCTTCCCATCAGGCCCCACAGGTCCGACCTCGGCCATGTGGTTTGGGTCAGCCTTTGGGTACCGCGTCTTCACCATGGCCCAGGCCTCCCTAGCGCCTTGACGGCAGGCCAATATCTTCCACAGACGGAGACGTCGCCGTACTCCCTGAAGCTTCTCAGCAAGCCCTCCAAGGCCCTCGGGTAGGGAGACGGAAGGCCATAAGGCCTGAACGACGCCACTCATCGCCTGCCGAACACGTTCAAGCAGTTGCACCAGCTCGGGAAGTTGGTCACTCGTTGAACCGGGCATTTCCTCCATAGGGCGACCTGTGAGCACACCTACAGACATATTTCTGTCAACCGACTTCCTCGCCGAACTCTTCTTTTCAAAAGAGTTTGCTCAAGCACTTACTATAGATGCCGCGACGAAGCCATTGATTCTCCTTCAAGGAGCTAGACAGCTGGGCCCGAACACCTTTTAGCTCTTCTCCAAGCTGGGTGTGGGCATCTTGGAGTTTGTTCCTCTCCTGCTGCACCTTCATAAGCACCCTCTCGCCGGCCTTCAACTGGCACAGTAGCTGTTGCTTGTTCGGATCAAGTCCGGCAACATCTGCAATATTATTGTCAGATTTACGCACATGCCGCACTTTGTTAACTACTTATCTTTTTCGAAGTACGTATTACCAGCGGGGGTCTTTGTGGCTCCCCCTATGGCGGCCAGTGCGGCCTCAAGTTGGGCCTTGCACTCTTGAAGCTCCTGGGACAGGTGGGTATTCTTCTCCGTAAGATCCTGCATAATAAATGATCCTTAAATCAGTTATTTTAACTATTTTAAGTCTCAGGGGCTACTGGCATATATAACTATTAAAATTACTTACCCGTATGTCCTTCACATACTGCTTCGTGGCTCTGGTTAAACCATCTTGAGCGGCACGGAGGTGCGCGTCTCCCGCATCAAAGGCATTCAACGCTTCCGGGGAGAAACACGCGTCACGAAGAACCGTCCGGCGACGCCTGTGATTCATGGCACTCTCCACCTTAGACCGGGTGGCGGACAGCCTGTCGGCATCCTCCATCGGAGGAGCATTCGGCTCATGCCTTGTGTTCGCCTCCCCATCCGGACCACGCGTTGGAGCATGGCTGGCGGATGCTTGATTGGCAACCTCTCCGGACACTGTCCGGTGAGCGCTCTTTCTCCTGGAAAAGTTATGAGCATTAATATACCTCCTAGGGATCCTTCCCTTAAAAACAGCGGTGCGCCGTACCGTTGCGGCGACGTTTCGATTCGCGTCGCACTCCTTTTCCGCCTGCTGGGCCGAACTGACCCTTGCTGGTCAGCCGCCGCGGGTTCGACTTCTCGCCTTGAGGGCACCTCCTGCAAGACACCATTGGTATACGGTGATCTGAAATACGCAAGGACGAAGTAATGGTGTCAAAATTCCAGTCATAATTACCTGAGAAGCCGGATATAATCCGGGGTAGTCAGCCATAATGGCGACTAAAGCATTGTCCATGCTGAGTTGGTGGAACACCCCATCAATTAGCTCCACCTTTATGTCCGGATCCTCTTCGGAGGCCGGATCAAGGGATCTTCCCGGATCCTCGGGTTGTGGAGCCGGACTGTGTATGCCCTCCACATCCCGACGCAGTTCCTGCGTCAAAGTCATAAAGTAAGGCATTTAACTTCGAAAGCACGGGTCGGATGAATAAACGTTCGCTTACCCAGCTCCGAGGGTTATTCATGGAGAACCCATTCAATGGGCTCGTCTGGAGAAAGTCCTCCTTCTCCCCCTTGTACAAGCCGGACAGGATCTTCACCAGATCCGCAGCCGATCCCGGCCCCTTGCGGCCATGACGGGTGGCATCGTCCTCCCCGTTGAAATCCCACATAGGGTGGCCCCTATATTGGAGCGGCTGCACCCCTCGCATAATGCACGTGGCCATGATTCCAATCATGGTCAATCCAAAGTGGGCCAGTAACCTAATCCGGCCCATCAGATAATGGACGATCCCATCATCCTCTCGTTGAGGGCTCCGCGGGCGCCAACTCAGGCGTTTCTTCAAGGGAGCATTGCTGAACTCCGGGAGGCCGATCCAAACTGGATCCGGCAGAGGGGCGTCCTCCATATAGAACCATTCGGAAGGCCAGTCTTCGGACGCCTTCTTCAGGGTGCCGGATAGATATCCGGTCCCGGTGATGCGCCATATTTCGGCTCCGCCCACTTGATATATCGACCCCCGTGAGATCGGGGTACGAGGCAAAACAATCTCTTCCACATCGCAAAATGGGGCTCGATGCCCAAGAACAGCTCGCAAAGAGCTACAAAGCCCGCGATGTGCAAAATGGAGGCAGGTGTGAGGTGGTGAAGCTGGAGTCCGTAGAACTCCAGGAGCCCCCGGAGAAACGGATGTATAGGAAATCTGAGTCCCCTTATTAGACCTTTGGAGGGGTTGGGAACGCTCTCCGCCTGCTTTCCACCCCTGAAGGTGGACAATCCGGCTCGAATCGGAACCATGAAGGCTGGGGGAAGATATCCCTTGGTTTGGAGCGCCACTAGCTCGCTGTGTGGAACTGAGCATCTCCCCCAATCTCCTGGCTTAGGGCTGGGAGCGCGAGAGGAGGAGCCGCGTCGACTATCCATGATAGAATGGATTTTTGTCAGAGGCGCTTCGATGAGTACTTGCGGAAGGAGGATGGTGTGAGTTGGATCTAGATCCTCGCCTCTCTTATAGGCGGCTCGTTCGCACGACTAGGGGGAGAAATGTAAAAATACCCTAGCTTTTCGCATTCATATGACACGTGGAAGAAGGCCATTATTGGGCGTAGAAGCCAAGGAGCGCAACATTTATAAGGAAGCCGGACACTATTCGACAGGAACATGAAGTTTGAAGGAGAACCCGCCTTGCAACGCCGAAGACAATGTACGCGCCGGACTCGTCGTCGCTGAAGCCTGGTTCGGGGGCTACTGAGGGAGTTCCGGACTAGGGGGTGTCCGGACAGCCGAACTATCATGATCGGCCGGACTCCAAGACCATGAAGATACAAGATTGAAGACTTCGTCCCGTGTCCGGATGGGACTTTCCTTGGCGTGGAAGGCAAGCTTGGCGATACGGATATGTAGATCTCCTACCATTGTAACTGACTCTGTGTAACCCTAGCCCTCTCCGGTGTCTATATAAACTGGATGGCTTTAGTCCATAGGACGAACAACAATCATACCATAGGCTAGCTTCTAGGTTTAGCCTCCTTGATCTCGTGGTAGATCTACTCTTGTAACACACATCATCAATATTAATCAAGCAGGACGTAGGGTTTTACCTCCATCAAGAGGGCCCGAACCTGGGTAAAACATCGTGTCCCTTGTCTCCTGTTACCATCCGCCTAGACGCACAGTTCGGGACCCCCTACCCGAGATCCGCCGGTTTTGACACTGACACAAGGCCTTCTGGACAGGTTTCTTTAACCAACCGCTCGAGCAGACGCACAAGCCCTTGTCCAACATTGTGTGGGATGTCAGCTTTTCGTCAATCAAAGTCATATGCCTCCCACTGCTTTAAGAACAATCCCCATCACTTGGCCCTTCACGGTCTAGGGGCTCGATATGGTCGGACCCCTTAAAGGGGGAAGCCACAAAAAGAAATATTTACTAGTTATGATGGATAAATTTGCTAAGTGGATAGAGGCCAAACCAGTAAAAACGGCTGAAGCAGGGCCAGTGATTGACTTCATATCCGGTGTGGTACACCGCTATGGTGTCCCGCACAACATCATCACTGATAATGGCTCCAATTTTACAGCTAATGAGGTGAAAAACTGGTGTGCTAACTTGGGCATTAAACTTGACTATGCATTCGTCTACCACCCTCAAACAAACGGCCAGGTTGAACGGGCTAATGGCCTGATAATGAGCAGCATTAAACCTAGACTGTTGCGCTCCCTACAGGAGTCAGAAAGCACTGGGTCGAGGAACTCGATTCTGTGCTTTGGGGGCTACGGACTACACCTAATCGAACGACAGGATACACACCTTTCTTCATGGTGTACGACGCAAAAGCTATCCTGCCCTGCAATATTATTCATGACTCACCTCGAGTGTGCATGTACGAAGAGCGAGAGGCCGAGCTCGATCGGCAGGATGACCTAGACGTCCTTGAAGAGGTGCGCGATATTGCACGAGCCCGTTCAACATTTTATCAACAACAGGCCAGGCGATACCAAAGCAGAGATGTGCGGGCCAAGACATATAACATCGGCGACCTTGTCTTGCGTCTCTCTCGAAGAAGAAGGATAGGCTCAAACCAAAATGGGAGGAACCCTTCATCATAGATGAAGTTCTCACAGGAGGAGCCTATCGCCTTCGTAATGCATTGGATAATCGCCTTGAGCCGAATCCATGGAATGCTGCTCGGCTCCGACGATTCTACGGATAGTTCAGTCGCACTCTATTTATTGTCTACTTTGACTAGGTTCCTATTTCTCCTCTCCTTCTTATTTTTTCCTTTTTATATCCCAAGGTATGTTCGGATCTACCGAACTGTTAGGGGTACACATCTTTAAATGTATTCACCCCACTATAACTGGGGGCTTCTTTGACGAAGCTTATTATTTAAGTCTTATTGCCTCTATTGTTTCCATCGTTTATTCTATACATCTTTTGCCATTATATGCACCTCTATGACTTAAGTTTTTGCCAAGCTGGGTTGCCTTGCTCCCGTGTTTATCCCCTGCGTTCCCGATTGTTCGGCTAGGGTGTAAAGGGAGTACCTCTGTGATTGTTACAACCGGGTAATCCGGATCAGTACCTCAGACGGGTGAAGCCAAGAGCTAGCATTCTTAAGGGAATAATTGGTCGACAAGCAACGACAATTTGTTTATGTTTACGTAATTCTTCTAACACATACAGGATAGGCTGCCCGTAATTCGGATCAAAGCCTAGGCAGGCATAACTAAGCATGCCGACCCAAGGAAGGTACCCTTAACGGAACTATTTCCCCTGGAAGATGTTTCTTATGTTAAATAGTACCTCCCCGAACAAATTTTGTCTGTTTGAGCAATACGACCGGATGCCTGGTTTCCGGACATACTGAATGTTTATTACATTCCAACATGGTATCCAGAAACACTCCAACTTCTTGGTTCGGAGGTTGAAGCCGAAGGCCTGCGATGACAAATTTTGACAAGTTCGGTTGGAGATAAGTTCGATGATAAAGTACATTGATACATGGAATCGAACGCCTACTCTTTATCTATGTCATCTATAAGACTATTTAAGCTACAGTCTTCTTGACAATATTTCGCAGCTATCATCACTTGGTCATATACCAAGTTCACGGGAATCTCTTTTTCGTCCAGTCCCTGAGGTCCAACTTGGGCCATATGATTCGGATCGAGCCCGGTGTAGAGCATTTTCACCATCGCCCATGCCTCTCGTGCACCTTCCCGGCATGCGGACGCCTTCCATAGCTCAAAATGGCGTCGGGCACCTTTGAACAGGTTCGCCAACCCCTCCATACTTTCTGGAGGGGCATCGGATGGCCATAAGGCTCTGACCGTACTCTTCATGGCTTTCCGGGCCCGCTCGTGCACTATAGACAACTCTTTTAGAACGTCGCCCCAGAATCCGGATACTTCTTCTTCGGGATGTCCGGTTAATAGACTTGTAAGAACAACATTATAACAATCTGAATTATGGGATAATATGAGTCCCTTGGATGGTTCAAAGTTCATACCAAATATGCCGCCTTTCAACTTCTTATTCTCTTTTTGTGCATCCGCTAATTGAGCCTTTAAGCTCTTTATATCTTCGGCTTGCTTATCCTTTTCCTCCTCCAGTTTGCTCTTTTGCTCCCTGGTCATCGTGACTTTCTTCATTTCCTCTAGCTCTAAGGTGGAGGCATGTAGCTTTGTCCGACTTGTTTTAAGCTCCTGGGACAGTGCATTGTTCTTCTCTTTGAGAACATGTGGTGATAACGATCCTTAAATTGGTTGGTTTGAACCGCTTCAAGTCATGGGGCTACTAGCATATATCTATTCAATTTACACAAACCATTACATGCATGTCTTTTGAAAACAGGTGAGCAACTCCAGCAAGTCCGTCCCGGGTAGCTCAGATATATGTATCCATGGTGATGAGGGCAGCAAATTCCTGCTCAGTAAAAACTGGAGCACGCATGGTCTCTTTCAATCGTCGATGATTCATCACTCTCTCCACTTCGGAATTTGTGACAGATACATCATATGAATCCTCATGGGGTGGATGAGTCGGCGCTGCATCCATATTGGCTCTCACCCCGGTCGATGAGCACAGGGCCGGATTAGCTGATAATAAGCTAATTGGGTGTTTGGACACGGTTTGTCATGTGCTCCTCCTGAAATAAGATGGGAGAAGAAGTATGACAGCCTGCTCTTATACCTAGGCACATGTCAAAAGTTATACCTCTTTGATGAAGGAGGGGGCTTGGCGGTGCTTTCGGCTTCCTTCTGTTTTGAACGCCCGTCCTCCATAGATGCTGCCTTCTTAGAGGCCGCTCTCGATGGAGTGTGGCTCCATGAGCGCCAATCCTATAAAGCACAGTTCAGTGTGATGGTGAGATGCAAGTGGGGGCTCCTTTTTTGAGGATGCTTTCCGAATACTTACAATGGAGAAGGGAGAAGGCCGGGGTAGTCAGCCATAATAGCCACTTCTGAGCTGTCAAGGCTTGCTTGATAAAAGACTCCATCATCAAACTCTATGAATATATCCGGATCCTCACAGAAGCCGGGGTCTTCATTGCGAGCATAATCCTCTGGCTGTGGGGAGGGGCAATGAATATTTTCGACCACCTTCCTCCATGTCTATTTTAAGCCGACCAAAACAATTCGATTAGCATGCCTCGACAATGAGGTGACACAATGTTGATAATCAAAAACTTACCCATTCAATGGGGTTATACATGGAGAAGCCTTCCCAACATTTGAAGCGGGTGAATTCTTCTTTCTCCCCCTTATAAAGATCTGCCAGAATGGCGGCCAGAGCGGCTGGGGTATCCGGGCCCTCCCACTTATAACGAGATGCATCGTCCTCTCTATTGTAACACCATAAAGGGGTTACTCTATACTGAAGGGGTTGGATGCATCACTTTATCGCGATGGCCATGACTTCAACTATCGAGAGTTCAAAATGAGCAAGTAACCTGACCTTGCTGACCAACCTCATTACTTCCGCATTGTCTTCTTGCTTGGGGCTCCGGGGTCCGCCAGTTGAGGCGTTTCTTCAAAGGAGCGCTTGAGAATTCGGGAAGACCGTGTCGAATTGGGTCCGAAAGGGGAACATCCTCAATATAAAACCATTCCGAAGTCCATTCCTCGACTCCCTTTCTGGGAGTTCCAATGAGATAGCCTGGTCCGGCTATGCGACATACTTTGGCGCCGCCCACTTCAAATATGGAACCCCCTCGATGACGAGTGACGAGGCAAAAGAACTTTCCCCATAGTTCAAAATGAGCCTCGCAGCCTAAAAACAGTTCACAGAGAGCGACAAAACCCGAGATGTGCAGGATAGAACCTGGGGTGAGGTTGTGCAGCTGGATCCCGTAGAAATCCAGTAGACCCCCGAGGAAAGGGTGTATCGGGAATCCTAACCCCTCAGAAGAAATGAGACAAAGCACACCCTCTCCTCCTTGTTGGGTTGGGGAAATTCTCTGCTAGCACGTCATTGCCAATCGATAACATTCCCACCCACACGAAGACTAGATCTACGGGAGGGAGATATCCCTGCGTCTGAAGTCGATTCAGGTGGAGGTGGGATACTGAGCAGCTTCGCCAATCACCCTCTTGAGGGCCATGAGGGCGCGAGGAGGAGCCAGGAGCGCTTGCCATGTTTTGAAGTTTTTTGTGGTTTGTTCCGATGCTCTTTGTGCGATGTGGATGGCACTTGGGGATCTAAATCTCTTTATATAGATACTGCCCGTGCGTGGTAAGGGGCTTATTTGCAAAAAAAATGGACCGTTCGCATTCGCCCAGTGCGTGGAAATCGAGGCAACGACATGAAGGAATCATAAAGACAGAACTTGGAGATCAAAATCGGACTGTCGTCAATCTGGAGTATGATGAAGAACCCGCCTTGCAAAGCCGAAGACATAAGCCGGATACTACATCGTCATTGAAGGCAAGTTCGGGGGCTACTGAGGGAGTCCTAGATTCGGGGGTACTCGGGTGTTCAGTCTATTCGATATGGGCCGGACTGATGGGCCGTGAAGATAAAGCAGAAGACTATCCCCCGTGTCTGGGTAGGACTCCTATATGCGTGGACGGCAAGTTTGGTGTCCGGATGTACTATTTTCTTCTTCTGTAAACTGACTCTGTACAACCCTAGGCCCCTCTGGTGTGTATATAAGCGAAGGGTTTAGTCCGTAGGGGCTATCAAAACAACCATAGGCTAGACAGCTAGGGTTTAGCCATTATGATCTCGAGATAGATCAACTCTTGTAACCCCTATATTCATCGAATACAATCAAGCAGGACGTATTGTTTTACCTCCTTTAAGAGGACCCGTACCTGGGTAAACATCGTGTCCCCATTGTCCCTTGTTGCCATTGATCCTAGACTCACAGCTTGGGCCCTCCTACCCGAGATCTGCCAGTTTTGACACCGACACATGTCACCTCCTGTTTGCACTCCATGCACCTCTTCCTCATGCCGGCCCGCGACAACAACCGCTAGTGTGTTTGAGCTCGCCACCGCAAGGGCCTCAGATCCTCCATCAGTTGGCTTCGGGCGGGAACGTCCATAGAGGGAGCCCCATAAACGCCCACACCAACTTCTGGGTTGTCCTTGGTCGCGTCTGACACGCTCCCCCAAGGTTGCATCAGCTTCGTCATTGCTTTAGTTCCTACAATCGTCGTGGATCGCCGATATGGTGGTTGAGCATGGTCAGGTGGAATCAGGGTTTAAGGTGCTCCTCCACATCAACCCTACGGTGCCTCAAGTAATGCGGAGTGTTCCATTCTTTGGAGGAGAGGTTAGGTTTTGTGTCTCCTTGAATTTCTGGTCGCTGTGTAGATGTCAGACGTACCCTTTTCAATATGCTCCAAGTTGACACCGACACGGGTGCGGAGCCCTAGCGGAGAAGGGGCAGACAAGGTCGCAAACAGGTCCATAGCAGACCGGGGGATGGGGGCATGGCAATATCACCAGGCAACAATTGTGGCGGCGGGGGCGTCACCCCTCCGTCGCCTAACCCTATCATGACGAAAATACGCATATGATCTTTTCGATTGCCCTTGTTCAATTTGTCAAGACAAGTGTACTAGAGCCCTAACAAATTGGCCAAGCTTGGCAGCATGGGTTTGCTAAAACCGCGGTAATCTAAACCGTCGGCATTTAAATGACTAGGCAATTATTATTGTCATGTCGATTTAAAAAAAAGATACCTCTTTCTCAATTAATATCGAAAACACGATACTGGAATAGTATGATTTATAAAACTATGGTATTTCTAGATGGTAAACACATCGGAGTTTCCCAAACCGTGGTTTAGAAAAACATGTTGTATTCTTTAAATACTCTAAAAAAACAAGCTACCAAACGTGGTCTTGGAGTTTTGAAAAGAAAAAGATAACGATGAGTGTTTTCAACAGAAAATTATGACAAGATGATAAAACATGGGTATACGCCTTAAGCTTTTCTTTATACTATAGTGCATATTTGATTAATTTATGGTGAATAAACCCGAGAGGGTTGATATTATGTATTCTTTAGTTCTTTATAATCAAACTCAGCTTTTGGAGCCCAAAATATCACAATCATCAAAGCAAACAGATTTTCACGAAAAGAAGCTGAATGTGCATCATCATTAGAGAGAATAGACAAAAAGTACACTATGGTAGAACATGACATCTGATGTGAGCACATGCGTGACAAACATGTAGGGCAGGTATAAGAGAACCCCGTCTAATTTATTAAATAGCATGAATGTTGTAATCTGATTGCCGAAATGAAAAATTGAAAAAAAAAATACGCCGTTGCCGGGGATCGAACCCGGGTCACCCGCGTGACAGGCGGGAATACTTACCACTATACTACAACGACTTTGCTGATTTATTTCTGTAGCAACCTAAAAAACCAAAGGCACGATCCACTGAACCCAACTCACAAATTCTGTTTCTAGCACAGAAGCTGATATAAAGAGCATCAACAGAGCAGGCGGCGCATGGCAAATCAGATGGATTACCAGGTCGGTGCTAATGTAAGTGTGAAGGTATTTGCTGGCTCCCAGCTTGTACACATCAGGGGACTAAGAGCATCTCCAACAGACGCGTAATGCGCGGCGCGCTAAAAAAGCATTTGCAGCGCGCTGTTCGCGAGTTTTTGCGCGGCGAGGAGCGCTTGCTCCAGCAGCCGTTGCAAAGTTTAGCGCATGCGAGCCGCTCCAGCGGGCACTCCAAAAATAAATTGCGCTATACACTCAAAACAAATAAAAAACCATAAGCATAGATAAAAAAAGTGATACATAGATAGTTCATCTAGCATAGATAGGTAAAAAAAGACACTAGTCCGAGTAAAAACTACGGTGTAACTAGAAACTACTCCGAGTCGTCGTCCTCCTCCTCCTCGCTTGTGTCGTTTGACGTATCAAGAAACGCGTCTTCCCACCGCTCATCGTCGCTAGAGAAGAATGACGCCTTTCACAGATCACACTGCGATATCGCCAGTGCCTTCCGACGATGCATGTCCGCCCGTTGTGCGCGCCGCCTTGCCATCCTCTCCGCCCAGAAGGCGTTCTCGTTGGCGATGTCCTCCGGGTGGCGCTGGCGCCACTCTGCCATGGCTCGCTCGTCCGCCTCGGTGATGAGGAGGCGGCGCTGCTCCTGATGGTGTTCCTGACGGTCGGCGTCAGTTACTATCCGCGGCGGAGGGGCGACTGCTTGCACCTGCTCACACGTCCAGACGTCCTGACAGTTCATTTGTGGGTGAGGCCTCCTGAGGCGCCAGGCCGCCGCGTCGTACGTGCGGGTGGCCTCGTGCGCGGTCACGAACTTCCCGAGAGCGAGATGCGTGCCATCGGAGCGGATCTCTGCATAGAACGCGCCGAAAGGGCAGACGCGGACGCTGCGGTAGCCGGAGATGCTTCGGCGGAGCGGGGGCATGTCGGCGTGTGTCAGGACCCCGACTCAATGCCACATCGATCTAGCATGTAACACCTCATATCACTTTGCGGCCTCACGCACGGTATTCCCACGGGTGTCGCCTTACCTTTGCCCGGGACCGTTTGCGCCTTTTGGCACACGTATATGACAGTGTCGCTAGCATCCATATGATAAGGAGCCCGGGCTGACATGGCTAGTCGTAAACCCAAAGCGGCACAGACTTACAGGGACAGGCATCCATGACCCAGCATCGAACGTGTCGGTCATCAGCGAGTGAATCCAGGCTGTAGCACTGGGCTAGCAGGACTCCGGTGAACCGGGCTGTAGCGGGCTAACAGGACTCCGGTATTCACCGCGTGACATTTCCCCGAAGGGACAGACACAGGAACGAAGAAGGACACATGCCGGCCAGCCTAAGTGTTCCGAAGCAGTAGCAAGCTACCATGGCTCGGTGGAAACACTAGGAGACATTTCCCCGTAAGAGAGGCTACTAAAGATAAACAACTAGATGGTCAGATCCCACACATACCAAGCATTTCAATAACATACACACAATATGCTCGATATGTGCAAATACAACATGGCATCACAACATGACTCTATGACTCAAGTAATCTATTCAATAGGCTCCGAGGAGCGAGATATTACAAACATGGGTCTCATGACCCAACATTCAGAGCATACAAATCAAGCACAAGCGGAAGCTATCATGTCTGAGTACAGACATCTATAAATGAAAAAGGCCGAGAAGCCTGACTATCTATCAGATCCTGCCGAGGGCACAAGATCGTAGCTGAGGTAACAAGCTAAACATCGAAGTCCACGTGGAACTACTAGTGAGACTGAAGTCTCTCTGCAAAAACATAAAATAGGCAAACGTGAGTACAAATGTACCCAGCAAGACTTACATCAGAACTAACTACATATGCATCATTTTCAACAAAGGGATGGTGGGGTTTAACTGCAGCAAGCCAGCTTTGACTCGGTGGCTATCCTAAACTACGACTGCAAGCGACTCTTTTGAGGTGGCGCACACGAGTCCACATATTCACCATATCAATACACCACTATGGATCCGCTCCCGTCTCCCTACGAGAACGCCATCCATAGCACTCACGCTTATCTTGCGCATTTTAAAGTATCCACTTTCACTTGTCTATGAACTGATATAAGCAACCCAGAAGTCCTTTTCCGCGGACACGGCTATTCGAATAGATGATGTTAACACTGCAGGGGTGTACTTCTTCATACATGTTTCCACCACTTAGCGTCTGCACACGACATGTGCTCGGCAGACTTCAAGCGAAAGCCGACGTGGGTGTAGACCACGACCTACCTAAACACTCAAGTCTCTAGTCCAGGTTTATCGCCTATTCGGGTTCCATCCATGAGGAGATCCGGCCGGAGTTTCGCTCACAGCCCCAAACGATGTGAACAGGGTTCCCGAGATACCAAACGGGCATCCGGTACACCGTGCCACGTACCTACCGCATCACAGCCCACCCCTACGGTCAGCGCTGTCCACGGCCTCCAGTAAGCTACAAACACCAGAAACTACTTGCAACTCCTGGACAGAGGACTAGGGTGAATAAGAAGTCGAGCGGGGTCATATTTCAGGGCCCAATGTATGGTAGTAGCTGAATCATGGATCACAAACACAGAACTCAGTTCCTGAGGACGGCTGCAATGAGACAACCCACCATGTGCTCCTACATGGCCTCTCACCGCTACCTTTACCAAATAGTGTTCACACACTTAGCTCACACACAGTAGGACATGTTCACACGCCTCTGATTCATCCCCGATGAATCAGACCTGACTCAACTCTAAGCAGTAGCAGGCATGACAAACAAGCATGAATGAGTAGGCACAACAGGGCTCAAACAATTCCTACTCATACTAGTGGGTTTCATCTATTTACTGTGGAATGACAGGTCATGCAAAGGATAAAGGGGTTCAGCTACCGCAGCAAGTAACAGATGAATCGTTGTTGTCCTAATGCAGTAAAAGAGAGCAGGAGCGAGAGAGTAGGATTGTATCGGAATGAACAAGGGGGTTTTGCTTGCCTGGCACTTCTGAAGATAACATTGAGTCTTCATCAGTGTCAACGATCACATCATCGGTATCATGTCTATCGAGAGGGGACAAATACCGGCAACACAGAAGGGAACACAATCAATGCAATGCACAATATGGTGCATGATCATGACATGGCAAAATGAATGTGTTTTGAGCTAATGCAACTAGCAATAGATTAAATGAAGTTGGTTTGAATACAAGATTCAAATTTAAACTCCATATGTGATTATTCAAATGCCATTTAATTGATTTGTGCTAAACAGCAGCTATAAGTTGTTCTAACATGCATGAAAATGGTACAGATGGATTCCTTGAATTTTTCTGATAATTTTTCATATATAAATTATTTAATTTGGAGTTACGGTTAATTTTCTATGAATTATTGAAGTTTATACAATTTTCTGGAATTTCCTGATTATTAATAAATCCAGTAATTGAATTAATGCGCCAGCCTGACGTCATAGTGACGTCAGCAGGTCAACGGGCTGGTCCGGGTCAAACCTGACGTGTGGGACCCACACGTCAGTGACAGGGGGTTAACAGGGGTTTATTTAGTTTAATTAAAAGGTTAGGGGGGGTCGGGCCCACTGGTCAGCGTCAGGGGGGGTTTATTTTAGTTTAATTAAGGATTAAGACACTAGGGCCCACATGTCAGTGTCAGCAGGGGGTAATTAAATTAAAATAAACTAACTAATTAACAGGGGGGCTGGCCCCACCTGTCATCGACCCAGGGGGGGTCAAACCCCTGGTCAGCAGGGCCTAACCCGCCGGCGGCTCGTCGCCGGTGGCAACAGGCGCGGCGGAGGGCGCGGGCTCGCTCCTCCGGCGTCCAAATGGACGGAGGAGAGCGGCTACGGGGAGCTGGAGCTCACCCGCGCCCATTTCAGCAAGCAGCAGCAGCTAGGGCGGCCGGAGACGATGGCCTCGAGCTCGGCAGCGGTGGCCGGAGCTCGGGCGTGCTCGGTTTCGGTGTTACACGGCACGGCGGGCGCGGCCGATGGGCTCTACGGGATGCTGGGGTCACCAGGAACACCCGGAGGCAACGAACGCAGGCGGAGAAGCTCGGGAGCACGGAGCTCACCGGCCATGGCGGACGGCGGCTTCGGTGCTCGTGGGGCGGCGGCTATAGGGCGCAATCGAAGGGGGAAAGAGGGAGGGGAGGCGTAGGAGCTCACAGCAGTGCCGTAGGGATGGTTAGCCGGCTCGGGGGCGCGCCGGAGTGGCCGAATCGACGGAGAAGATCCTCGGCGGCCGGCGAGGGGAAAACCTCGGGGGTGGCGTTCCGGGGCTCTTCTGGTCGCGTGACACGGCGAGGAGGTCGAGGGAGGACCGGCGGAGCTTCCTGGGGCGTCGGTGAGGCTAGGGGTGGCCGGTGGCCATGGGTACGGCGACGATGGCGGCGAGCTCCGCTCGGTGCTGTGCGCGAGAGGGAAACAGAGGAGGGAATGGGGTCCAGGGGGAGAGAGGGGAGGTGCAGGGGGCGAGGGCGTCTCCGTGGCGTGAGGGGGAGGCTCGGGAACGCCTCGGTGGAAGCAGGAGGTGGCCGAGGCGGCATCGGCGCTCGCCACCGAGCTGCTTCGGTGCGAGGGGAGGAAGAAGACAAGGGGGAGGAGGTGGGCTGGGCCGGCCAGGTGGGGGGGGAGCTGGGCCGGCTACAGGTAAGTGGCCCAGGTACTTCCTTCTCTCTCTCTCTTTTATTTCTATTTTAGTTACTATTTTCTATTTTCTGTAATTGTGTTTGGATTTATTAAAAATGCCAGAGCATTTCCAAAAATCATGCAACTGACTGTGGCCACTGTTTGGAATATTTCCAACAGTAAACATTTCAGTTTGTGATTATTTGAGCATTTAAAATATTATTAGCAATTAAATGCCCAAATGCAAATACTATATAATTTAATTCAAAAATCCAGGAATAGCCTATAAATATGTTCATCATTTTTGGAAGAGGTTTTCACCTTTAACAGAAATTATGAACATTTCCAAAGGGCATTCTGGGTTATTGAAAATATTTTTATTGAACCTAGTTAAATTTCATTTGGTGCTAGGGTTTCAACAATCCCCATTTCAAATTTAAATGAAATTTAAACATGGTGCAACACTCTAATGCATGCACTAGGCATTGTCAGAACTAGGGATGTGACAACTCACCCCCACTAAACAAGAATCTCGTCTCGAGATTCAAGCGTAAGGTAAGGTGAAGGGGAAACGCAACTAGTACAATCTTCACGATCCAGGGTGCACTTCAAATGAACGTTGATTTGAACACCATTATTGTCTTGAAGTCTTGCTCTGAGAAATCCTGTCAACATGACATGGAGGGAAGAAGGAGACTCTAGAAGGGTCGATCTTCTCGAAGATCGAACAACTCAGGATTAACTCACGGAATGAGACATAGCAACATCTCTCGAGCTGAGAGATGAAGCACACCTCTAGAGAAATGGAGTGGAACAGATGACGAAGGTTCACTAGGTAGACAACGATTCCACACCTAAGAAGGTGGTAAACGATTGTCAACGTAGCGAGGAGTTAAGTTGACATGACACCATAATGATGCACCTAAGGGAAGGTGACCCGAAGATATATCCCCTTAAGTGGCAAAAAGAATTACCTTTGATATAGAGATCATTGAGACTCTCTATATCAGCCTAAGGCAAATCACAGCAATCGATTGGCGGGGGTCGGTAGAATGGCATACTCGGACTTGGATGATGTGGATTACCTTGTTGAAGACAACGTAATGGATGATTTTTGCTTATCACCGGAAATGGAAGGGACCCATGGTAGAATAGCACATTGGCGGTGCAAGCTGGGAACAAAATGCAAATGCTGGGAATGATTCTAGTAACTGGGGGAAGAACCCAACAAAGAGAGTGAATTTACTGTTTGAAAAGGTCATAGCATTTGCCGAGGAAACTGAGAGCAAACCCAGCTAGCGCCGAGGATAACACGTAGCGCTTGTGCGTGCTCTCAAGAACTTGAGCATTTCCACAATCATCAAGGTTTTATCAACAACCGTGTCAAGGATCCTGGCAACACAACTTGCTACCACGATGAATGATGATGGATGATGCAGATGCAAAGGAAGATAACACTTCTCAGATTACACCTTAGCGAGGCCAAGAAAACAAAATCTGGATGATCGACCGAGAGACATTTAGCACTCCGCTTCTAATGTTCTCCTTGATGTGCTAGTGTAACCCATTCATAGAAATGGTCTGGTATCTAGGACATCAAGTAAAAGGTCGGACTTCGGGATCTCAAAATCCATAGGGGCAACTAGGGAGTAAATCCTACGAAATCCCTATGGGGAGGTGGCCAACTTCCTCAATCAAGATATTATAATAACAGATCTTCCGGCTGGATGTGTTGGCCACGACATCCACTTTACCGGTTATCGAGGGACCAATATTATAGTTTTTGGGAAATGTTCCAACCATTATATCTGCCTGAGATTCAGATCTGGTTGGTGTTAGGATATTCCAGGCTCATCGAGTCTTAGGAAGAAAAATGAAAGTTTGCAACACAAATCGACGAGATGACGTTGCGGGATTCTCGGGAGATGAACTACGATAGCAAGCTCCAAAACATGAGCTGGTTCTGCTACAAACATGTGAACACGTTGTCCCAGACAAGCATGACCACGTGGTAGTCTTATAATAAAACACTACCGAGTTCAGGAGGGGGAACCATCAACGAGGGTATCGAAGTTCTTTCATAAGTCCGGATTAGCTCTTATGAAGGAACTCCTTCTCCTTGAACAAATCAATCAGTGGCTTGGTGTGCTAGGGATACATATAGATTGAAGGTTGCAAGTCTTCAAACCACAGCATTCTTCGCACGTGTGCATGACTGATTTGGAATGATTCCAAAGAAAGCAACATTGACTTTCTCGAATCCACGGCGGCAACTTGCATCAGATGCACATGAATTAAAGGAAGTCACTACCTTCATCCAAACATATGCTTCATGAGCTAGCATGAACAAATGCTTTCAACAGTTTCCAACACTAGCTTAATGTTCAGCAAAATTATGGAGAAGACAAGGATGTTGTCGATGGGCTCAACAACAATTCATCTAGGTTTCCTTTTAAAAAGAATTCCATAGTTAAGTGAACACGGTGATAGCCTTGGTCAGACCAAAGATGTAATGGTGTATGCTCGAGGGATCAACCACGAATAAGACAACATTACGAGCATCGTTGGTACTGATTTGATTTGACGATAGCCCACACTCAAATCAAAGGATTGATAAGACAATAAGTCCAGCAACTGATCACAAGGACCAATCGATGAAGATATCATCTTTCTTCAACACACACTACACAAGAATATCCCTTTGGAACGAACTAAGTCAGGCAAGCTTTTATCTTCCAACCCTCCAAGTTGTCGTTTAGCTTAACCAACTAGCTCAGGGATATCTAACACCGATTCTTGGAGAGAAGGTGGTTCACAAGAAACCAACTTGATCACGAACTCAACATAGCGGTCAGGTGACAACCCGGTAACACCTCCAAGAAGATATTTGGAAAGTCACGAACCAC